>NW_023494806.1:5903753-5958753 GCF_904425465.1 Colossoma macropomum | reverse complement strand
TTTAAAGAACCATGTTTGAAAAGAGACGTGTGAGTCTGAAGAACCCTTTATAGATTCAAAGACGTTTACATCATTTAGCAGACGCTCTTAACGCTTCATAACATGTAAAGATTCTATACCAATTTAAGGGTTCTTCCTAGAACCTTTATATTCAGTGGAAGTTCTTTCAGTCATGAATTTCATTTACGAAAATATGGTTCTTTAAAAACCATCCACTGTTTTTTCAGAGAACAAAAAGTGGTTCTTCTATGGAATCATGTAAAGAACCCTTTTGGCACCTTTGTTTTTAAGAGTGTATTGATTATAGATAATGGTCCAACAATATTGATTATGGATTTGGTATTGATTGGAGATCATGGTCCAATCATATGGATTATGGTTGGTATTGATCATAGACAATAGCACAAACATGTTGATAATAGATTTAGCATTGATTGTATAGAATCGTCCAAACACATGGAATGTGGTTTGGTATTGATTATAGATAATGTTCCAATCATATTGATTATGGATTTTATACTGTCGATAACAATCTAATTAAATTGATTATGGATTTGGTATTAATATAGACAATGTGCTAGTCATATTGATTATGGATTTTGTATTATCAATAACAATCTAATTTAATTGATTATGGATTTGGTATTGATTATATATAATGTTCTAATTGTATTTATTATGGATTTTGTATTATCAATAACAATCTAATTCAATTGATTATGGATTTGGTATTGATTATAAATAATGGTTCAACACTACTGATTATGGATTTGGTATTGATTGGAGATCATGGTCCAATCATATGGATTATGGTTGGTATTGATTATAGACAATAGCACAAACACGTTGATAATAGATTTAGCATTGATTGTATAGAATCGTCCAATCACATGGAATGTGGTTTGGTATTGATTATAGATAATGTTCTAATCATATTCATTATAGATTTTATATTATCAATAACAATCAAATTAAATCAATTATGGATTTGGTATTGATTATAGATAATGGTCTAATCAAATTGATTATGGATTTGGTATTGATTATAGATAATGTTCTAATCATATTGATTATGGATTTTATATTATCGATAACAATCTAATTCAATTGATTACGGATTTGGTATCGATTATATATAATGTTGTAATCATATTGATTATGGATTTGATATTGATTATACATGATGGTTCAACAATACTGATTATGGGTTTGGTATTGATTGGAGATCATGGACCACTCATACTTTTTGTGGATTTTGGATTGACTGTAAATAATGATCCAATCATATTGATTATGGATTTAGCATTGATTATATGTAATTGTCCAATCATACTGATTATGGATTTGGTACTGATTGTAAATAGTGTTCTAATTATACTCATTATGGATTCTATATTGACAGTCGATAATGACCTAATCAAATTGATTATGGTATTTGGTATTGATTATAGATAGTGATGTAATAATATAGCTTATGGATTTTGTATTGATTACAGATAATGATGTAATAATATAGATTATAGATTTTGTATTGATTATAGCTAAGGGTCCCATCATACTGACTATGTATTTTTATTGATTACAGATACTAGTCCAAATCATTCTGATTATGGATTTGATATTGATTGGAGATCATGGACTTTTAATGGATCTTGCATTGATTGTAAATAATGACCTAATCATACTGATTATAGATTTAGCATTGATTATATATAATGTCCATTCACACTGATTATGGATTTGGTACTGATTGTAGATAATGTTCTAATTATACTGATTTCACATTGATTATGGATAATGATCTAATCAAATTGATTATGGTATTTGGTATTGATTATAGATAATGATTAATAATACAAATTATGGATTTTGTATTGATAATAGATAATGGTCCAATCACGCTGACTATGGATTTGGTACTGATTGTAGATAATGTTCTAATTATACTGATTTTATATTGATTATGGATAATGATCTAATCAAATTGATTATGGTATTTGGTATTGATTATAGATAATAATTTAATAATATAAATTATGGATTTTGTATTGATAATAGATAATGGTCCAATCACACTGACTATATATTTTGTATTGATTACAGATACGAGTCCAATCATATTGATTATGGATTTGGTACTGATTACAGATAATAATCTTATAATGCCAATTATACCATCTTGTATACAATCCCACACAGTCAGAAAAGTGTACTGAACAGGCTTTAATCTCAGTCACTGGCGTATGTCCTGAATCTTTTCTCTGTTTAATCTTCCTTGTAAGTCTTGTCCAGCTTGTATTCTGACCACATTGGTGGAGCACAGAGGAGGATCAAACCGAACTGAATTTAAAGTCAGTTTGTCTTTACTTACTACTTCTAGAGATGAGGCATGAAATATATTCCAATACACAAATAAAGAAGGGAAGTAGGTGAGTTTTTATACCTTTGCTTTACACCAATATGCTATAGTTTGTTACTAAAATACTCCAGAGAAAAATTTGAATTGAATAAAGCAGAATAAAAATACATTTGTTCTCTCATTGGGTGGAAAGGTCAGGGTAACTGTCTGGCAGGTCAAATGAAACGTCCACTGCGGCACAGCCCTGAGTTAGACACCCAGGCCTTTCACCTGCCCTGTTTATAACTTTCTCTCCTTCCTCAATATCATACCAGCACATTTCACTTGTGCTCCTATAGTCTTTTCCCCTATCATTTAATCCCCCTTATGCTGTCTGTTATTCTAAGCCACTGTAAGCGTCTTTACAGTGAAAATACAAAGCACAGTAACAATACAGCACATTATTCTGTAACATAAGCACCACCACTAGCAGTAAATAGAAGTCAATAGCCTCAATCTGTGCTAATCTCACCAGTCTGGTCTTCCACATTACCTCAGATTATAATCCTATCATCCCATTTGTCACAATTATGTCATCGTTTTCTGCATTTCTTGTTTTTTTTGTTTTTTTTTCCTCGGTGCAGTTCCATGTGTGAACAGCAGGTGGGGGCGTTTCGCAAGAATTCGCCTTTCCGAAGCGCCTCCGTCAGTGCAGTTTTACCTTTGCAGCAGGTACGATGAAATTTTGATGCGTGTAATTTAATTCAGGCGTTTAAAACCCGAGAAGAGCGACTCTCCAGCGACCTCCCAGCCGGACACCCACCGCTAGATTTACGCTTTGGACATTTACGGCGTTTTTTTACGCGTTTGAACCAACGACACAATTTGCAATGACGATTTTTTCCACGTTTTACGCACCGAACCACGGTGCCAGCGCTCAGGGGTCAGCTCTGCTGGACCACAGTGCCGTGTAAGCGTCGCTCTGTTGCATTTCGTGGACGTTTACCGGATCATCTGAGTTGTATGGAGTTGAATTTGGACGGACAAAGGGTAAAAGGATAAAACGACGCTGACCGGTAAGAGAAAGCGCAAAATACTGTGCCGTGCCATGTTTAATGTGTGCCATTTTGACGCCAAGTCGTCGTTTGTGTGTCGTGTCGTGCACGGACGCTCTGCTCTGCCTCCACTATGAATTGTTTCGCTTTTACTATCAGCGTCATGTTTGTTGTAGTACGCGATCTGCGCTCGATTGGTTCCCCCTTGATTCGCGCTGACTGACAGAAGCACTGAACATGAATTGAATTCGCGTCCGGAGGGCTGGAAATCACCCGCATTTTACACAGTTTAGACGCGTCCACCGCAAACAAAATCGCTCCCCAGGACGGTTCGGGGTCTTCTGGTGCACGTCGACGTCTTTGTAGCAGCTGTGAGGCGTTAAAATGGTCAGTTTTGTCGAGAGACGGAGCTGCGTGTAGTAAGTGAGCGGGGCTGTTTTGCGCTCTAACTTATTTCCGTGTGCGCGGAAAAGGAGCAAAGGAGGAAAGACAGAAAAACTTCACAGAATCGCCCCAGATCCTGCACCTTCGCATCTTTTACGGTGGAGGAGAAATGCTGGGAACGGTGTAGGAAGTCTGGGCTGTTACAACACAGAGGAAAAGAAAAGCAGGTCAGTAAACGCGACTTATTCCCCATCAAACTTTCTCTCTGCTGCTGTAACTTTAGTAGGTGCGCAGCATGTATTTGAGTATTTAGAGTTACTGATGGTCAGTAAGCAGTAAAACGCGGACTGACCGGGTTATTTGTGTTATTTCAGCTTGTTTGAAAAGCACCTGCTCGTGTTTGGCGGGTTAGGTAACTTGGCTGGACGGATGCAGCCGTTTTAAAGGGGAATTCCACCCGTTTTTCAAAGTTTCTGCATAAGTCAGTGGTTTGGTGTGAAATGGTTGATTTGTAGAGACTCTTTACAGTGGTGGTGATGAGAACCAGGGGTCACCATGACCGCAACACACATATAGACATTTTATTTACTATCTAGAACCACTAAGTTTCTTTATATTTAATGTTGGTGATGGTAAAGTAGTCATAAATCTGAAAAAATAGGTTTTCTTTGGGGACTATTTTGCCTTACAACACTCTTCATGTATCCCTCCACAGTGATTAGATTCAAATACATGGATTAAAAGTATGGTTTTAAAAGTAAAGTATTTTAGGCCAAAACTTCATCACAAAACTGCCGTCTCAGACATCAGGCTGAGTATTCATAACCACTTTCTGTGAGGGAGCTGTCAGAGGCATTGAACTTTCAGACGTTTGGTTCCTATCACCACCACTGGGACCAATTCTGACTTGATAAGTTTCTCCAAAACTAAGCATTTCACACCAAACCACCCTGAGTGACTTTGTTTGCATCTTAACCTTCAAATTATGTAAAAAATTTTGAAAAATCGGGTCGAGTTTCCCTTAAGCGGGTTTGGCTCTGAGCTTTCACTTCCTCTCGCTTTATTTATGGTGAAAGGGCGTTTGCAGATGCAACCGTTTGTATGTAGAGAACTAGTATTAGACGAGGCCAAACGCAGCATTTAAAGGGGAATTTTGGACAAAAAAGGGGAAACATATGGATGATTATGGCATTAAGATGTAAACACAGTCAATCAGTTTGATGTTAAGTGGTTCGTTTTGGAGAAACTTGCAGAATTGTTCACAGTGGTGGTGATAGGAACCAGACATCTAACGAGTTTAGAGGCATTAAAAGCTTCATCACAGAAAGATATTACACAAAGCGGTTATGAAAATGTTCCCTCATGCTCAAAACATTGTTTTATGATATTTTTGAGAAGGTTTTGGCCTGAAACCTTCTCAGAAACCGTTAAGGCTGAGAAGACGGGGGGGGGGTAAAGAAATAGGCCCAAAACAAAACATCTTTTTTTTCCAGATTTTACCATTATTAAGATCATGTATAAGAACTGAGAAAGCACCTATAGTTTTTTGATCATAAGTAAAATCGCTGTTCGTGTGTTGTAGACGTCGTGACCCCTGGTTTCTTTCACCACCACTGAAGAGAAATCCTAGTTACAGTCACACATACATTTCTCTACTGCGAACCATTTCACACTGAACCACTCTGACTGACTTTATTTATGGATTATTTTATAATGCAGAAATTTTGAATAATCGGTGGAATATAGAGGATGTGAGTAATAGACAATATGTCCAAAAGTTTGTAGACACCTGCTCATCCAGCCTTTCTTCTGAAACGAATGGTATTAATAGGGAGTTTGTCCTCCTTTGCTGCAGTAACAGTCTTTGCTCTTCTGGGAAGGCTTTACACTAGATGGTGGAACATTGCTGTGAGAATTTGATTGAGCGTTAGTGAGGTCAGGTACTGATGTTGTATGGTCAGTTCTGCCTCACTCCAGCTCATCCCAAAGGTATTGGATGGAGCTCCATCATTCCAGATAATGCAGTTCCACTGCTACACAGCCCAGTGCTGGGGGGCTTTATACCCCTCTAGCAGATACTTGTACATACTGAGTGCTCTTGACCACCTGTGCCAGCTATAGGTGCACCTTAAAGTAACTGAATTCACTGGATATCTGGATACTTTTGGCCACAATGAATGTCCGTTGTGGCTGTTACGTCAGTCCTGCTTGCTAATAGCTCCATGCAGTAAACACCTTTGTGTTTTCCCACCTCTGACACAACAGGTTCAGCATAGAGCTGGACACAGTGATGGTATTTTATTGTTATCGCGATGCATTTTATTATCGGGATAAACTATATGCTGTTCTGAACATATCGTGGATGTTGCGCGTACCCAAAGAACAGTGGAAAACTGCATGTAATGTTAGATAGAGAGCATAACTAGTACTGTAGTCCTGTTTAGTTGGATTTAGTGCTAACATTATGTACAATGCTGAATAAAAATCATAAGACTTTTTAAATGTGGCATTTCTGTGCGTCAGAAAGTTGATACACATCATGTATGGTGAAAATATGTTTTCATTATTGTGATAAAATATTTTTGTCTTCTTGTCCACCACTAGTTCAGCTCGTATAAGGCTTGACTGTCATCTGACGAGTGGAATCAGGTATATTAGACCTGGAAAAACAGCAAAACGGGTTTCATCAGTTTCCCAGCAGCAAAGCTGAGCTGCTAGTTTAAAGGAGTAGTTTGGGCAAAAACCAAATGTATGCAATTCTTGCCTCTAGCAATTCAGACTTGTTTGGTGTCTGAAGTTTGCTTCTTCAGTTTTGCACTGGTGCTACGAGTCTAATGTAGCTGACAAGTTGGCCTGTGACTAGTATTATGTTTATGTTGCAACAAACAAACAAACAAAAAGAGGAAAAATGAGAAGTCTGCTCAACTTAAAATGATATAGAAACTGATTACATGGCTTCAAACTTCTTAGTTGAGTCAAAAATTCTCCCAGCTACTGTTTCTAAAAACTGAATTTACATGTTTTTTCTAGCTGGCGCTCCTTCTATCACACAGTCCCATCTGGAATGTTTTCCTCTTGGGCTTCCGGATAAGGACAGCTGTGGTATTGTTGGGATTCAAACTCACAACCTCCTGATGTTGGGATGAATCAATAGACAGTTGCACCACATGAGACGATGCCATGCTTTAAATTTCTACAACAAATATTTTCTCCAGTGTATTAAACATTTGTAGACACAAGATCTGAGTTACTTCATGTGTTCCTGAGTGGTGCAGTGGACTAAGCCGTCACCCCAACAGGAGGTTGTGAGTTTGAGCCCCAGTGATGCCATAGACATCCATAAGTGCGTCCCCAAGAGGAAGAATGTCTAGCAGGACCGTGTGATGAGATTTGATGTGAAATGTGTGATGAGTGATTGTGTGAGAGAGTCCTGGCTCGTAGGGAAATCGAGTATCAAAACGGGTTCGTTTTATTTACCTCACTGAGACGCAGAACTAAAAAAATGAAGAGAACTTTTGACTCAACTAAGAAGTTTGAGTTGTGTGAACTCCTGTGTCCTCAAGTTGAGTCAACTCAAGAAAAGCCATGAAATCAGTTACTGTATCATTTTGAGTTGAGCTGACTTCTCATTTTTTACAGTGTGGCCGACCTCAGCGGCCCGTGTTCAAAAGTGCCGTAAACGACATGTGGGACAGGTTATTCCCTGCTGTATCTCTCTATCTCTATATCAGCAGCTCTGGTGCTGTTGGTTAAATTAAGTCGAGTCGAGGGGTTGAGAGTCTGAGTCGCCTGTTCGTCACTAAGTAAGGCCACCAGAACAAGTTCTCTCATGCATGCAGTTCCAAAACAGCCCTGAAGTTGATTTGAAAACCCCATCTATTCAAATATGACCTGTTTAGCTGAAATGAACTTAAAAACATTTGTGGAATGTTTATGTATTTGTTGGTTAATGGTGACTCGGTTGATCGTTAACATGCCTGTTATCAATAAAATTAAAAATGGGCAAAAGTAGATCTGTTTTGCATTGATAAAAACAGTAGTAGCTGCCACCTTGTAAATTTTTATTTTTTTATTTTTACTGTCAAATGTGCTCCAGAATGCTTTAAAGCATCTGTTGTTTGGTTTTGCTATTGGAGCCAAGCTCTCAGGAGGAGAAAAGACCCCAGCGAAAGCACCAGGTAACTGAGCTAATGTCGCCCAGCCATGAGGAAGCCACATCTTCCGTCTGTCTGCGTGTTTAAACTCGAGCACAGTGGCTCGGCCTGGTGTAAGAGGAGGATGATGTCCACTGGATGTAGATGTGTGATGACGGACTGAAGAAGGTCAGTTTTAAAAAGGGGGAGGGGGCAGCTGGCTGTCTGCGCAACACCCTCGATAACTCTCTCTTCAGTGGTCTTTGCTTTAAACGGCATTATTTAAATTCAGAAAGCAGTCTGGACTGAAACACTCCTAATAACTTCAGAGTGAGAGAGTAGAGCTAGAAAGGCTGTGGGCTGAAGACTTGAATATAGACGTTAATGTTTTGGTGACATCACAAAAACAGTTCAAATTGGGCTGATTTTGGAGTTTAGTTTCCCTACGTTGACTGTGTGGGCTGGGCAGTGAATGGTGCTTTTTGGAACAATAGTAGTGTTTTTGCGTATTACATCTAACTGTTTAATTAAAAAATGAGAAATTTGGTTTGATGTTATGGACACTTTAAAACTGCATGTGAGGTTTCTTAATGATTCCAATGCAGCCTCAGGAAAAAACTGACATTCTGATCTGTGTCTCGAAATGTATGCGCCCCTTCATCTCTTTCGGGGGTCTCTGATTTACTGTCGTTGGTCGAAACACGTCGAATTTGACAGGATATTTTATTTATTTTAATTTTTTTGAGAATTAGTTGTTGTGTTCTTGATGCAGAAAAGACAAGATGCCCTTAGTTCCATTTAGTTGTCTTTGTTGTTGCCATGCCAACACCGGAGACAGTGACTGGTCTGGTGAGATATATTGACTGATATTGTAGATCCGTAACCTTTATAACTTTTTTGTTCAGACAGTGCTGTCGTGTGTATCACTGTTGTCGGAAAAAAAAACCTCGTATTTCCATTTTTGACGATATTTGAAAATACCTGTTGCCCTTTACAACTCATGTAAATTTCATGATGAGTGGACAAAAGGAAATGACAGAAAATGACTTGGAAAAAAGTCTGGTTCCATTGACTTGCATTAAAAGTAAAGTAGGTTTTTTCCTTCTCCTGTAAAGTCACCATTTTGTAGATATGAGGTTTTCTTCCAACAACAGCAATATGTATGTGTGTGTGTGTGAGTGTGTGTGTGTGTGTGTGTGTGTGTGTGTGTGTGTGTGTGTATATATATACATGTGTGTATGTATGTATGTATGTGTATATATATATATATATATATATATATATATATATATATATGCGCACATACACATAAAGAGAGAGAGAGAGCACTTCCTTAAATTGTCAACGAGCCCATATTCCACATTTCTCAGATTTTAAGAGTTCCTCTTAACATTTGTGTGGTTTTATGTAGAGTAATTCATTTCTGAATGTCTGTGTTCTCTCCTCTTTATTCCTCTTTTTGTTACTTTTCCCTAAAAACTGATATATGCAAATTATGTCTCTTCTGATTGGCTGCCCTCTATTGTGCCTCATAAAAAAAGCCCTCAGAGCTGAAACACTCCTTATAACTTAAGTACAGATGGGCAGAGCTGAACCGTAATAGGCTGAAAAGGTGGATATATGTAAGATTTGGTTCTTCTGACATCACAAAAACAGTGAATTTAAAACGGGAAGTGTTTGCAGCATATATGGACAGTATGAACAGGGAAGTGAATGATGTGCCTTAAAGCTATGTTTACATATTACTTCAGCTTTCTTAGCCCTTTAAAATAGCATTGAGAGTTTGCTAGAATTATTAAACAGTCCTTATTTGTTATGGTCATTATTATTTAAGCAATAACCATTTTTTTATTATTTCCGTAGCTGCAGGAGCTTCCTGTGGTTTTGATAGGAGAGTTGTTTTAAGTGCACGAGGTGGGCACGTGCTAATTTAACTAAATGCACGAGACCGATCACTTCTTGCTTTACTGCTTTGCATTTCCTGTGTTTGAAATGCTTTTTGCAGGGCTGTGTGAAGCAGCAGCAGCAGCATCACCTGGAAACAACAAAAAAAAATCACACAGCTATACGCCTAGAAAACCTGTCTGACAGTTTCGGTCCTGCTCTCAAACTGCTGTCTGTCTCAGAAACACACGCTCATTGTTTCCTTTCTGCAGCTCGGCTGCTTCCTTCACACAAGAACGCTTCACTCCCGTTTCAGTACTGCTTATAAAATCCCATCACCAACTTCCACTCACTGCTCAGAAGTGCATCGCACCTATAATTACACCTACAAGTGGCCGTTCGCAGTAAAAGTGGGGAGTGAATGGATTTTTCAGTTAGAGTGCACTTGTGCTCGGCTAGGTTATCCTCGGTGAGCTAATCAGCTAGTCATGCAAATGTTTGTTTAACAACTTTGACATAACGTACGTAAATTTTGTGTTTACTTGTTTTGTCTGGCTGTAAGCTTTTCTATGCACCTGTGGTATATTGTCTTCATGTTGCAAGCCGTATAGCTTTTAAATGAAGTAATGTGGCAGGGATGGAGTGACGGCTCCAGAAGCGCTGGGTCGAAACTTATTGTGTCTTAAAAACATAAATAAAAATTGGAACCGTGGTTCCGTAACTGACAAAAGACGACTGACTTTCAGCAGGACATACAGCATATGCCGTACTAATAACATGTCCTAATAAACCTGTATACACATTTAAAACAGATGGTTCTTAAAGGCTTCTTTAGTAAAGAAAATGGTTATAGAACCATGAACACTTACTCAGATTGATGATGAATGTGTTGTGTGTGGTTCTATATAGAGCCTTTTTTTAAAATGGATTCTGTATGGTGCCAAAAAGTGTTCTTCTATTGTAACCACTTGACATCATAACAGTAGAAGAACTCTTTTTGGTGCTATATAGAACCCTTTTCAAACAAGCTCTATATGAAAACATCTACAGCACATTCTCCATTAATCTGAAGAACCATTTTACTATGCAAGGAACCCTTTATTCATTATGTAAAGCGTTCTCTGAGTGTTCATGGTTCTGTATAGAATGCTTTATGTATCTGTATAATGTATAGATATCGCTGCTGATGGAACAAAACCTTGTATCTCAATTTTTTTGTTATTTTTCAGTTTTTTAAATAATGTGAAAGTACCTGTGGTCCTTTACATTGTGTGTAAATTTCATGATGAATGGACCAACAGAAATGGAAAAAATTCTGGCTCCATTGGCTTACATTAAAAGTAGCGTTTATTTTTTCCTTTTCCTGTAAAGTTATTGGAGATATGAGGTTTTGATCCAACAGCGACATGTATGTTTATATATATATATAAACATACATATCGTTATCAGTTGGGAGCCACAGCGAGGAAACAAGGTAGCAAATAATCCTATAAATGTGAGAGGCCTAGATATCAGCATTGGCCTACAGTTCCTATACTGGTGCATCCCTACCAATGAAGTAATAGAACGGCCCTGAAGATAGCGTGGGGGCGTTCCCCTGAGGGGAAATGACAAGACCAAGTGCACAAGGGCTTCTTAAAATGTGTTATTGAAACAGGCAGATTGATGTGGAAAAAAAGTAGTTATTGTTTTGTTAGAAATGTGTTATGGTTGTCATTTTCAAGCCACTCCAGCTCATGTGCTGACACTTTGGCCACCGTGCTCTTATCATCTGGGCCATCTGCTCGACCACTGCTGCTGTTAAGCTGTTGTGAAATTTTAATGGAGTTTTCAAGCTGGCTTGTGCCGTGTGCATTATTACCATCTAGACTGATAGCAGTGGTGTAAGAGACGTGTTTACGGTTGTATTGAGGTTACTCTCGTGTGTAAAGCAGCGCTGTGCTCTATTTTCAGCAGTGTATGTTTGATAAGGCGTTAATGTGTCTCGTAGCTGCTGATACAGCCGTGCGTGTGCGTTTTTGCACGTTGCGAAGCGTGGGTCGATCAGCTGCTTTTGACGAGGCCGGGTTGGAAAGACTAAGACGAGTCTCAGCTCGACGCACACAGACGCGTGCGCGCTCTCGCACAGGCGGTTTATACGCTGCCAAAAGGCTTAATCACCGCTCACTGATGGCTCTGTATGCGGCTTTGCTTAATCTCAGTGTGAAATAAAAGTTTCTCTTTTTCAAGGAGACTTTCAGCAGGAAGTTCACACGGAGGAAATCTGAAGAGATTTTTCTCACAGC
Source organism: Colossoma macropomum (assembly GCF_904425465.1). Taxonomy (NCBI): domain Eukaryota; kingdom Metazoa; phylum Chordata; class Actinopteri; order Characiformes; family Serrasalmidae; genus Colossoma; species Colossoma macropomum. Next base: position 5,946,674 of record NW_023494806.1, on the reverse strand, counting down.
AGACAGAGAGAAACCTAAACCACGATGTTTTGGCAGTAGAGGTGGACGATAAGGCAGAAATACATTATCACAATACGCACCACAGTATTTAGTTGTTCTGAGGTTTGATTAGTTGGAACAGAGCAAAACAGTAATGCCATGTCTTAAAATACAACAGTATATCGCTGCTGTCGGAAGAAAACCTCGTATCTCCATTTCTGTCATTTTTCAGTTTTTGACATAATTTGAAAATGCCTGTTAACCTTTACATACATCCATCATCTAAACCGCTTATCCTTCTGGGTCGCGGTGGGGTGCTGGAGCCTATCCCAGCTGTCATTGGGCGGAAGGCAGGATACACCCTGGACAGGTCGCCAGTCCATCACAGGGCAGACAGACAGACATACACAGTCACACACACACTCACCTAGGGGCAATTCAGCATGTCCAACCAGCCTGACTGCATGTTTTTGGACTGTGGGAGGAAACCGGAGTACCCGGAGGAAACCCACGCAGACACGGGGAGAACAGGCAAACTCCACACAGAAACGACCCTAGTCGCCCGGCTGGGACTCAAACCCAGGCCATTCTTGCTGTGAGGTGACAGCGCTACCCACTGCGCCACCATGCCGCCCCTGTTAACCTTTACATTGTGTCAAAATTTCATGATGAATGGACCAAAAGAAATGTCCCAAAATTACTTGGAAAATATTCTGGTTCCATTGACTTACATTAAAAGTAAAGTATGTTTTTTCCTTCTCCTGTAAAGTTACCATGTTAGAGATACAAGGTTTTCTTCTGACAACGATATACAAGTTTTATTCTACATTTGACTGCACTACATCCAATAAAACAAGCCTAATAGAGCTGTGTTTTTAATGAAACATGCAGTCGTTTAGTGTTCTTTAAGTCGTGAGGAGGAGGATCAGAAAAAGATATCGTGGCATAGTTTATCATGATAATGTGAAATATCGTCATATTGCCCACCCCTAGTCTGCAGTAGAAATATTTGGCAAAAAATCGGAATATAGTGTTGTTTTTGTTATTTTTATTATTGTTATTATTATTAGTTCTATATTGGACTTACTAGGCCTATGTCAGTTATGAAATTTTAGCTGATGATTGATTGCTATATAAGTAATTGCAACCATTTGTCTTCTGTTGTGTTCACTTATTGAAGTACCAGCCTAAAGTGGCCAAATTGGCTGATTAGCTATTTCGCTTCCTGGCTGTCAGTGACTACAGACACAACTCAAGCTCAAATAAACAAACATGACTCACTACTACGCACTTAAAAAAAGATGGTTCTTCAAGGGTTCTTAAGTACAGAAAATGGTTTTGTATAGAACCGTAAGTACTCAAAGAACTTTGCATGATCGACGGGTTCTTTTTTTTTTTTAATCATGAAATGGTTCTTTAGATTGATGGAGAATGTTTTATATGGTTCCATATGGAACCTTTTTGAAAAGTGTTCTATATAGCACCAAAAAGGGTTCTTCTATTGTTACAGGCTTGAAATTGCAACAATAAAAGAACCTTTTTTGTTTGCTATCTAGCTATCTATCAAACTCTCTATCTGGGAGTCATGCAATCTCCCGATAACGGCGCTTCAAAAGACCCCCTTTAAGTACCACCAGAGAACTCGTAGAGAGGAGAATTACCGCTCTGCAATGTCTTCCGGGTTTCTCAAACGCTAGAGGGCAATATATAATAGGGGAAATAAGAAGTGGCCAGGCTCCTCATACACCAACTCTGGTACCGTCTTATTTGCTTGTAATGTAGCAACGACAAGCAGCCATAAAAAATGTAATAGCCACAACTTTATTGCACGTAACAAGCCTGCCGAATATAACTATAATGACAGCAAAGGACACAAGTGAAACGACAGTTACAAAACCAAAACGTTTACATTGTAATCAGGAAAGCTCTTTACACCGTTTGCCGTTTCTTTTTTCTTTTTTCTTTTTGTGCTGGTATTCCAGGCTGCTGTGGTCGAGGCCACCACCTTGAGTCAAAACACAGTTAAACTAACCGAAAATGAATGACCCCATCTTTCCTTTTTGTACCTGTAGCTCTTTAGACCAAAAGCACATTATTTGCCAGCAAGAGCAAAGTATTCGCGCATTGCTGTTTCAGGGCGCCAGTGAAAGAGCTGAAGGTTAAACAACGCAGAACATTTCACTCTAATAATTTCTCATCTTTTTCATGTTCGTGAAGATATTGGCATACTTGCATATTTGTCCCTCCTGTTGTTTGTCGTCATGTGGAAAGCTGTTTTAGGACGCGGCCTGGCAGAAGAAAACGTACGGCTGAGTTTAATCCACATCTAAATGAACTGATCAGTGACTTGATCATTGACTGTGGTTTCCATGAAAGATGGTTAATGAGAGACCGTCAGAGGTGACCGAGGGGCATGCCGCTGATTACAGGTTAACGTTTCGCTGCACTGTTTTGGACACGGTTTTATAGATTTTTTTGATGCTGCATTGAAGTCGTTACATCCTTAGAACTGCCATGTGAGTTGTGTTTGGGTCACTGTCCGCTCCAGCTCTCCTGTTAGAGCCGCAGGGAGGCTGACGGCGGCCTGGAACCACCCGGCTCGTTATAATTAGAGTTACTGATTAAGCTTCAAGGACAGCTCTGCCCGTGTGTGGGTGTGTGTGTGTGTGTGTGTGTGTGTGTGTGTGTGTGTGTGTGTGTGTGTGCGCGCACGTGGCCAATTGATTCTCTCACTGCATTTCATTTTAAGTGTCTTGTCTTGTCAGGTTGCATATTCATACGAGGGCTAGGCAATGTTTTTATCGTTATCATGTGCTTTTCTGAGCATATTTTGCAGGGGTCTTATTTAAAATTCAATAAGGTCCAGTTAGAGAAAATTTGCTCAAGCAAAGCTCCAGAACATCATAACATCTAACTTACATCATGATTCAGTGCCATATACTGGTCACTGAAGTAGCCTAGTAGGTATATCAACATCTTATACAGTCAACAACTGAATGTCAAATCAAATAAAATGCAATTCAGTCATATTTCAACAACATTTATTATCAGTTTTCTCTTTTTAGAGCACGACATGTGAAATAACCTCCCTCTGACTCACTTTATTGTCTGACTGCTGTGTCTCGCCTCATCCCCCTGTGTGTGCATCACTCACTCGAGTCTCAGTGCTCATCGTAATGCACAGATCTGATTGGCTGAGTAGCGTCACGTGTGATATAATGCATGCGATTGGTCTGTGAGTCTCCCAGGCCGCTAAATCTACCGTAAAGACTAGAAAAGTTACGCCCATTAAAAAAGGACCACCCCGTCGAAATTAAAGAATTCTCCATAGTTTATCGGTTATAGGTTCAGGTCCGCACAGGACAGCGTCTGGGTCTGGACTCAGACCGTGGTCCGCCTATTAGTGACCTCTGGTATAAAGGATATTATCAGTACTTTAAGAACACTGAACACCTGCATGTTTATTAAAAACACAGAATAATTAAGCCTGTTTCATTGGAATTTGTGCAGTGCAGTAGGCGAAATGTTTAATAATAATAATTTGTACTCGTAGTTTATGATAAGAGGTTAAAATGTGGCACCTCTGGTTGTTTTTATCTGGAAATTTCTTGACGTATCATGATACCATTGTTTTGGCATATCACCCACCTCTAACCTGTACAGTACACATGTAGGAAAAATGGTTCTTCAAGGGTTCTTTAGACGTTTTTTTTAGGACCTTTCTCACTTAGGAAGATATTGGTGAATGAGGTCCATTGTTTATAAGGGTGATTTTGAGAACAAGTTCCTTGAGTACTCTGAAAAAAAAAATGCCTGTAAGATGCATTTCGGGCCGTGTATACTTTTATTTTAATGCAAGGATTCCCGTATGCAGGTATAATCATTGTTATTTTCCATTTTCATTGATCGTATTGATTTTGCTGAGTTAACTTCAAGTCAGGCATTTCTCATGCTGGCACTGAAATTCAAACTGGCATGCAGACACAGATACACCAAAGAGGAAGCACTTTGCTGGTTTTACAGTGAGTTCCTCCTGTCGTTGTCTGTTCAGTGTAGTTTTGAAAGAAATTCTGAATCGTACCATAATAATCAAATGTAATTGTTTCATTATTAGTTGAGTAATTTGCTGAAGAATTGTAATTGTAATTACGTACAATATCACACGTAATCCGTAATCTGGTTGTTACAAGGTCAGATATTTGTGCTCCTGGTTTGAAAGCTGTTCAGAAATGATCATACAGAACCGTTACAGTTTGACTGTTAGGGTCTCTTCATCCTCTGTGCTGCTTCCTCTTAAGGGTCTGTGACATAATTGTGGGGGTTTTGAGGACTGAAAGCCAAGACTGACTACAGAATCTCTCTCTCTCTCTCTCTCTCTCTCTCTCTCTCTCTCTCTCTCTCTCTTCTTTTTTTCTTTTGATATTCTGTTCTCTCTTTCTCTTCTCCCTCTCTTTCTCTTTTTTCTTTCTTTTGGTATTCTGTGTTTTCTCTCCCTTCTCTCTCCCTTTTTTGTCTCTCTCTTGTGCTCTCTTGCTTGCTCTCTCTCTTTTTTCTTTCTCTTTCTCTCTCTGTCTCTGACGCTCTCTTGCTTGCTCTCTCTCTCTCTCTCTGTGTGCTCTGTGGTCTGTCCTCTCCTACATGTGAGGCATCAGGGTGAGAGTAATCGTGCTGTCGGTTAGCGAGTGCTGAGTGGAGAGGAGTGCGCTGTGTGGCAGAGCAGCAAAGCGCATTAAAAATGAAACCTCCATAGTCAGACTTAATGTTCAGCTGTGATGTGTCTCAGAGAAGACTGATATAAGAGCACTGCTCCAGATAACATGAGGAACTGTCTTCTCTTCTCTCCTCTTCTCTTCTCTTCTCTTCGCTTCTGTCCTCTTCTCTTCGCTTCGCTTCTCTTCTCTTCTGTCCTCTTCTCTTCGCTTCTCTTCGCTTCTCTTCTGTCCTCTTCTCTTCTCTTCTCTTCGCTTCTGTCCTCTTCTCTTCTCTTCCCTTCGCTTCTCTGTCCTCTTCTCTTCTCTTTTCTTCTCTTCCCTTCACTTCTCTATTCTCTTCTCTGTCCTCTTCTCTTCTCTTCCCTTTGCTTCTCTGTCCTCTTCTCTTCTCTGTCCTCTTCTCTTCTCTTCCCTTTGCTTCTCTGTCCTCTTCTCTTCGCTTCGCTTCTCTTCGCTTCTCTTCTCTTCTCTTCGCTTCTCTTCTCTTCTGTCCTCTTCTCTTCTCTTCGCTTCTCTGTCCTCTTCTCTTTTCTTCTCTTCCCTTCACTTCTCTATTCTCTTCTCTGTCCTCTTCTCTTTCCTCTTCTGTTCCCTTCACTTCTCTGTTCTCTTCTCTTCCCTTCTCTTCTCTGTCCTCTTCTCTTCTCTGTCCTCTTCTCTTCTCTTCCCTTCTCTTCTCTGTCCTCTTCTTATCCCTTCTCTTCTCTGTCCTCTTCTCTTCCCTTTGCTTCTCTGTCTTCTTCTCTTCTCTTCGCTTCTCTGTCCTCTTCTCTTCTCTTCTTTTCTCTTCTCTGTCCTCTTCTCTTTTCTTCTCTTCCCTTCGCTTCTCTGTCCTTTTCTCTTCTCTTTTCTTCTCTTCTCTGTCCTCTTCTATTTCCTTCTCTTCTCTTCTGTTCTCTTCTCTTCCCTTCGTTTCTCCTCTCTGTCCTCTTCGCTTCGCTTCTCTGTCCTCTTCTCTTCTTCTCTTTGCTTCTCTTCTTCTCTTCTTCTCTTATCTTCTCTTTGCGAAAATGTAAAGATTTGCCTGTTGAGTTTGTTGATGAGGTGTTTCTTGTTTTTCACAGCAACATAATGAATAGACGGAAAGTGAATCATATATTCTAACTCATTCTTGAAGGAACTCTTCAAACAGGAATGCTAACGTACCACTGTTTGTGATAAAAGCCAGGCACACTCCCACGCTCAAATGACGAGGCCTTTCTTTTGAAGGTGCTTATGCGTTTTAGAGGTTGTGTTTTGTAGGGGCTTATTTTGTTAGAAGGAGGACTTGAGGACTTTTATGTGAACTAGTGCCCGATTAATCAGTTGACTGACAGTATCGGCCAATTTTGATGACCCCTAGTTTTATCAGGTCTGAAAAATATCACTGAGAACACCTGACAGCGGATTCATTTTTTATATGTTATTTTTATTTTATTTTTTTTGCACACAACATCGCCGAGAGTCGAACCTTAAATGGCTGTGCCACTGCAAATGTTGTTCCTTGTTTAGCAGCAAAATATGACAATAATACATGCTGAACTGTTAGATTTTAACATAAAACATCATGGTTAAAATAAAATAACAAAACCGTGTAAATTTATTCAGACCTAACCGTTAACATGGCAGCAACGTTATAACACAAACTACCTTTTTTATGAAGAGAGTAATGAAAAATAAGAGGTAATTGACCAAACTGGAAATAATTTCATATAACTCCACCCCCAGTGCAACCATATTTACAATAGTACATTAGTAACCACCTGGAACATTATAGGAACCTCCTAATAACACCCTAGCAACCACCTAACTGAACCTTAGCCACCACCTGGAACGTTATAGGAACCTCCTAGTAACACCCTAGCAGCCACCTAGCAGTACATTAGTAACCACCTGGAACATTATGGGAACCTCCTAGTAACACCCTAGCAACCACCTAGCTGTACCTTAGCCACCACCTGGAACATTATAGGAACCTCCTAGTAACACCCTAGCAGCCACCTAGCAGTACATTAGTAACCACCTGGAACATTATGGGAACCTCCTAGCAACACCCTAGCAACCACCTAACTGTACCTTAGCCACCACCTGGAACATCATAGCAACCCTCTAGCAAAAATGAGATACCATACGAGTCACCTAACAACCATACGAAGTACCATAAGTAGTCAAACAGAGCCCTAGCAACCACCATAGTAACTACATAGCAACACCCTAGCCAACACGTGGAATAACATGTGAACCGCTTAGCAACACCTTAGTGACCACCTAAGCTACTATAGACACCTTAGCAACCACCTGGGATGACCTTGTAACAACCTAGCAACACCCTAGCAACCACTTAGGAACACCCTAAGAACCACTTTAGTAACTGCTTAGCAAAACCATAGCAACCAAAAATACCATAGCAACCATGGGCAAAACAATGGCATTTATTTATTTATATTTTATTTATTTGTTTATTTATTATTTGTTTCAGTGTTCAAACGACCTGAGGGGGAAAAAACTGAGAAAAAGTGCTTTAAAAGCCTTTTTTGTAGTTTGGCTGTAACGCGTGAGACAAGGGGCTTCATGAACACAAATAACTCGTTTAACTGTTAATAAACCACAAACTAAAAAGACGTCGGAGCGTAAACAGCCCACCAAGCTTGAGTAGAAATAAGAAATGTGACAGTTCAGGACTGGCAGTCATCTCAGTCAGTAAAGCACTGTTTAACTAAAACTGTTGGAGTATGAATGTAAAAAAATATATTGTTTTTCTGAATTTTTTAAACCGGTCTCAGAGTTTTCTTATCGGTCGGGCTCTAATAAGAAGTGCATAAATATTTCTCAGCTGAAATTGTATTTCATGACTTTTTTTACTCAAGACTGTAATCACCTACCGCCCCCCCCATAAAACACCCCCCCCCAACCATCTTTGCCTGCATCTGCTTGTTCTCTATGTGTCTGCTGGAGTTCTAGCAAAGCTTTGATGGATGTACCTTACTGTGACACGCTTGTGTGGATTATCAAAACTGAAGGCCGAGGCGCGCTCTCACTCTTTCTAGCTCTCTCTCTCTGTCTCTCTCTCTCTCTCTCTCTCTCTCTCTCTCTCTCTCTCTCACACTAAGCAGACTTGTCTCCTGACTAGAGTACCACAGATAATCGGAGCAGTTTCTGCTGACTGCCGTTCGTCCCTGGAGTCATTTCGGAGCATTTCGGATGTCAAGGAGGAGGCAGACGGAAATTCAGCCCTAATAATGACTAAACTCGGTCTGTTGTGTGTGTCTTGCTGACAGGGAGCATCGTGAATCTCAAATGTCGCCACGATTTGATACGATTGTGATTATTTTATTATGGTTTGGTCAAATGTGACTGGAGGAACAACGGTGTTTATAGAGTAGAGGGATATAGAAAATAAAGACCAAGTCTTTCCTTAACATGAAAACTGCCTAAGGCTTTTATTTTGGCCAAAAATGAGCACATGCTTTATTGACTATTGTAATAGTCAGTCGTCATCAATGATAACATTCCAGAATCGCTGCAGCTGAATCACCACCTTTAGACTGGTTCATTTTTTCTATCTTCTTGGTCCGCAATGACAGTCAGGAAGGGATGCACTGATATCCGATAGTTTCCATGGACATACATATCAATGGTGATACCAATATGTCAACATTTATAAAATATTGAAATTGGAACATGTGCATAGACTTGAATTGGCATTACGAATATAGATTTATTTCTGAAGGGTTACAAATGCAGTAAAATGAATAAAATACAGGTAATTTTAAATGCAGTAAATTGAATAAAATACAGGCAATTTTAAATGCAGTAAATTGAATAAAATACAGGCAATTTATGTGCAGTAAAATTAATAAAGTACAAGCAATTTAAATGCAGTAAAATGAATAAAATACAGGCAATTTAAATGCAGTAAAATTAATAAAGTACAAGCAATTTAAATGCAGTAAAATGAATTAAATACAGGCAATTTAAATGCAGTAAAATGAATAAAATACAGGCAATTTAAATGCAGTAAAATTAATAAAGTACAAGCAATTTAAATGCAGTAAAATGAATGAAATACAAGCAATTTAAATGCAGTAAATTGAAAAAAAAAAACACAGGTAATTTATCACAGTATCCCACCATCACCGAAACATTCTGCTCTTCAATAATTACATCAAACGTTTTTCAAAAATTTTCTGCTGATACCAATATGATTCTGATCTCATCGTGCATCTCCACTGCACATTTTGCTTGTGCTGTCTCTGCTGTAACACACCTGCTTCATCTCCTCACCTAATTATCATGAGCTCAGTCAGGTGCAGGAGCAGGGAGAGTCCAGAAATATGCAGAGTATGGGATCGCCAGTACTGACGCTCCTGCGTCGTAAGTTGTCATTTTCTTTTCCGATACCGATTAAAGCTGAAAGACTAATCGTTTTTGTATTGAAATCACATTTTTTTTTGAAAGAGTGTAATTTTGAAATCGCAAGAGCTGCAATTTTAATTCAGTTCTACACTCTTCACAGTTGTCGTGATGAGTTTTAAGAGGAGAAGTTTAGCCTAATAACTCAGAGCTTGTGATCTGGCATTTTGGCATGAAACGTTCAAGCCAGGAAAAATGGAACGTGCTGGACTTGGTGGCGAAATAAGAGGCTTGTGGCTTAATTCACAGAACATTTTAAATGAACAATAAATAAATAAGTAAATATTTGCTTTCACAACTCGAACGACGGTAAAAAAAATTGCATAATTCTGAGCTCCATTTTCCGAATTCTAAACTAAGTGGAACCCAGCGTGCATGTTGAGACAGTGTGAGTCAAGTGTGTGACAATTTAAGCACACAGTTCACACAAAGCTAATAAGCTACCAGTGCTTATTATTTACCCTCGTAGCTCCAGTGCAAAATACAAATAGGCAAACTGCACGTCTTTGCTGACCGACTCCATTTGAGGGAAAGGGGGAGAAACGGTGTGATTTTCACTGATCTGTCGCTTTAGAGGAGAGGAGGGTGAGGGAGTGGGGGGAGTTATATTGCCGTGCCGTTTAAGACTGAGTGTGGTTGATGGTGCCGGCAGGATTTGGGACAGAACCCCAGTTTCCTCTCTCCTCTTCCTTCCTGTCATTCTCAGTTTTCTTTTGCTCTGTCTCTCCCCCAATCCCCCCCCCCTCTCTTTCTGATGGGCGGCTCTGTCGTGGAGAGGGGATGTGAGGTAATGAGTAGCGTTCTATTTTTAGTTCCCACCTCCCACAGACTAAAAGCCCTCTGTTTCACCCAGCTGGGATACTCCTGACATCATCTGCACGCTCGCGCATCGTCTATAAAAGGCTTCATGTGTGTCTGTTGATGCTCCAGCCTCTGAATTTAACATCACTGGTAAATCATGCTGCAGTGTTCAGTGCAGTCAGAAACATTAAAGAGAATCCAGCAGACAGCTTTCAGTACATCAGTTAGCCCTGTGTGCATTTTCGGCTGAGCTGTGTTTATCAGCAGACTTTTGATGTCAGTTTTGTTGAAAGTTGATTATGTACCTGTTCTGCAGTCTGATTATGTAACGTCATAATCTTAGTGTCTTGAAATAGTAAAACTTACCTGTTTAGAATCCTGGATCTTATATACACACACCGATCAGGCATAACATTATGACCACCTCCTTGTTTCTACACTCGTTGTCCATTTTATCAGCTCCACTTACTATATAGGAGCACTTTGTAGTTCTGCAGTTACAGACTGTAGTCCGTCTGTTTCTCTGCATACTTTGTTAGCCCCCTTTTACCCTGTTCTTCAGTGGTCAGGACCCCCATGGACCCTCACAGAGCAGGTACTATATGGGTGGTGGATCATTCTCAGCACTGCAGTAACACTGACGTGGTGGTGGTGTGTTAGTGTGTGTTGTGCTGGTCTGAGTGGATCAGACACAGCAGTGCTGCTGGAGTTTTTAAACACCTCAGTGTCACTGCTGGACTGAGAATAGTCCACCAACCAAAAATATCCAGCCAACAGCGTCCTGTGGGCAGCGTCCTGTGACCACTGATGAAGGACTAGAGGATGACCAACACAAACTGTGCAGCCGCAGATGAGCTGTCGTCTCTCACTTTACATCTACAAGGTGGACTGACAAGGTAGGAGTGTCTGATAGAGTGGACAGTGAGTGGACACAGTGTTTAAAAACTCCAGCAGCACTGCTGTGTCTGATCCACTCGTACCAGCACAACACACACTAACGCACCACCACCACGTCAGTGTTACTGCAGTGCTGAGAGTGACCCACCACCCAAATAGTACCTGCTCTGTGAGGGTCCATGGGGGTCCTGACCACTGAAGAACAGGGTAAAGGGGGGCTAACAAAGTATGCAGAGAAACAGATGGACTACAGTCTGTAATCGGCTGTCGGTCAAATGTGATCTAAAATGTGAGTATCCATTTTCTGTTTTTGCGCAAAGTAAGAAGTAAAAATGTTCAAATGGCTTGGGCATCTCCTACAGCTGTCAAAGTCGTTGCTTAGCAACGGCGTCTCAGCGGAGTGATACAGTGTTTGTGAAAAAAAACGCTTCTCAACCAATCAGCTCGTGTGGCCGGAACTAACTGTTGTGTAAATTGTAATGTATCATAATGACGGTAAATATTGTCAGATTGTCCAGTCCTAGTTGCGCCCCCATATACGACACACATTGGTCTGGCTTAGATAAATAAAAGTTCTTAAATAAGCTCCAGCCGATTGTTGATGGCATCAGGGGTTGCTGACTCCATATATCGCATCCAGCTGTACGATCTGAATGTCAGAAACACTCTCTGTGCTTTTAACATGCACATAAGTAAGAGTGGGACACGGACGGCGTCTCCTAAAAACTGTGTCGACCCGCCCCCCTTCACCCTTTTTACACGCACACATCTTTGATTCTCGCAGACAGATGTTGCATCCTTTTTTCTTTCTTTCCTTCTCTCTCTCTCTTTCTTTTTCTCTCTTTCTCAGTCTGTCTATGTCTCTCGTTCTTTGTCAGCTTGCCTTTGTCCCTCTCTATATTTATCTCTATCTCTCTGTTTCTCTCTCTTCATGACGCGTCAGACGTGTTGGTGTGCGGATGCGGTAGCAGGAAGAGCGACGGGGAGCGTTAGAGTAAATAAACAGATAAGCCGTCGCCCTTCTGCCAGAAGCTCTTCCCTCTATGGACTGACCTTTGACCTCCACTTCAATAATGGCTTCCTCTTACAATAATGACCGTGCTCTCTCACTTCCTCTCTCACAGGAAGTGCCGGTGTTTAAGTAGCAGCTGTGCGGCCGTGTGCAGAGTGGAAGAACTGAGCTGCCGTTGTTGTGAGTCTGGTGGGATCGTGCAGTTGAGCCGAGTGAAATGACGGTTCGTTTTATTCTCCGGAAGAAAGTTGTTACTGCATTCAGTTCAGTGGTGCAAAGAAAAGTAGGGCATATTTGTCGTATTTATTTATTTATTTATTTATTTATTTATTTATTATTATTTTTTTAAGTTGGCTTGCTGGTCTTCGTTTTATTATTCTGCTCATTTTTGTGCCATTTTCACGGGTCACAGTTTTTAAGCTAGACCCACTAAACTCTGCAGGATCGTAGAGCCCATTAATAGGAATGGTGCGCTTGTGCTTTCCGGATCAGTCGCACGTGTGGTTTTTATACATTGTTCATTCAAACGCATTTTCTCTCTTAGGGAATGAACGGCGTCGTGTTGCGAACATTCAGATCTGTCACGAACGATGTCGCAAAGGACATCTCTCTCACTACCCCTCATGTACATTACATACAGACTCACATATATATCAGCAACCACCTGGGTTACCATACCAACAGCCTAGCAGCACCTTAGTAACCACCCGCAGTAACGTAGCAATGGCCAAGCAACACCTCCGCAACCACCTGGGACACCATAGCAATGGCCAAGCAGCACCTCCGCAACCACCTGGGACACCATAGCAATGGCCAAGCAGCACCTCCGCAACCAGCTGGGGCACCATAGCAATGGCCAAGCAACACCTCCGCAACCAGCTGGGCCACCATAGCAATGGCCAAGCAACACCTCAGTAACCAGGTGGGACACCATAGAAACAGCCTAGCAACACCTTAGCAACCACATACCATACTATAGCAATGGCCAAGCAACACCTTAACAACCATTTGGGTTGCCCAGCAATTACCTAGCATACGTTAGCAACCCTCTGTGAGACCATAGCAACAGCCTAGCAACACCTTTGCAACCACCTGGGATTTCCCAGCAACTGCTTTGTCAAGCCACCTTGAAGTTTGTGCATGAACTTTCTGATTCAAGTAACACATACCAATACCTTAGCACATAGCAAGACCTTAGCAACCCTCTGGGAGACCATAACAACGGCCTAGCAACGCCTTAGTAACCACCTGCAGTTACATAGCAATGGCTGAGCAACATCTTAGCAACCACCTGGAGCCCCATAGGAACAGCCTAGCAACACCTTAGCAACCACCTGGGTTACCATGCCAACCGCTTAGCAACACCTTAGTAACCACCTGCAGTAACATACCAACAGCCAAGCAACATCTTTGCAACCACCTGAGACACTATAGCAACAGCCTAGCAACACAGTAGCAACCGCTTGGGATACCATAGCAACTGCCAAGCAACACAGTAGCAACCGCTTAAGATACTATGGTAATGGCCAAGCAACACTTTAACAACCCCCCTGGGATGCTGCAGCAGTGACCTAACAACACCCTAGCAACCCACTGGGAGGCCATAGCAACAGCCTAGCAACACCTTAGCAGCCACCTGGGATTTCCTAGCAACTTCTTTGTCAAGGCAGCTTAAAGTCTGTTCCAATTCTAGTTTGTCTTACATTTGGTTTTCTGTGCTTTTATATTTTGTATGTGTTCAGTGCCACATTTGCTTTTGTTATTCTTGGCCGAAACTGAAATTCAGGACACGTTGTGCTGAAAACCAAAACAAAAAAAAAACAAAAAAACAACTTTCTGCTCCTGTTGTTTTGCTGTGTTCTGTTTACTGATCAGATGTATCTGATCGGTAGTGGAGAAGTTCTTATGTTTGCACCCCCTCCTGATTCTCGGCATGTACAGAGATGTGTCTTTCAAAACCTGAAAGTGCCTTTTCACCATTTCAGGCTGAAATTTCTGTGCATTCCTAAAAAATAATGAGAATCATCACCCTGGATGACCAGCAACTCTGTTGTCGAGGATGCTGGATTTTGTAGAAACATACTGTAGCCTATAGGGTCATTATATCATTACGCACTGTGGTCATTTCAGTAGGTTTAATTTATGTTAATTGTTTAAATTTATTGCCAGCTTCTTTCGGTTCTAGACTCAGTGTGTCCTGATATAGATATAACTATATTTATGTTTTAGGCATTGGTATCAGTATCAGTGCATTTTGAGTGATGGTCCTATATGTTATAATAACAGTGGTGCTGCAAAGCCTGCTGAGGATATTAATGTGTTCCAGACTAATCTGAACTGTGTGGGGGAGCACATCTGCATATTTTTGGTTGTGTATTCATCTGTTCTCTGCAGCGGCCCCTTGAGCAGTCAGGGCCAGTCCACACACACACACAGTCGCGCAGACTGACTCTGGGGAAAGTGGTGAGTCAGGAACGAGAGATGACAGCTCTGTCCAGTCAGGGCCGAACCCCACGGCACTGCAGGACAATGAAAAAGGGGCTTGCAGAAAAGACACGCACACGTTGACCTGACTAGGTAGGCTTCAGACTGAGGTGTTTATGCTCACTCTGCTAAACAATCTGATGGAAAATCTCCATTTACATTCACACTACAAGTAATCCGATCCAAATTACATGCATGCGTAGAGAACCACTTAGTGTAGACGTTACCATGACAACGAGCCAGTCAGAGTGAGATGAGCAGCAGTGAGCAGCGCTTGTGTTTTTAATCACTTTAAAATGATGTCAGACTCAGGAAAACGTCCTTCACATGTCCTTATTAAAGAAGGCCGAGAGGAAGACGTCGTGTTCTGAGGCACATAAGCTGGACGTCCGTCCCACCGCCGTCTTTTAAAGATCAGAGCCATGTTGAACGTTATAAACTTTCACTATGATGAGAACACACATGCGCAGAGCGTACTTAAAATTTCCGATAGGGAATGTAATCAGATACAGGCGTTTACATGGTTATTATTCTTTGATTTAGTAGATTATTTACAGGATTACCCACCTCGTTCAGTTGGATAGAAATTGAATTGCGAATGGCCTCAGTCAGACTAGTCTCTTCTAATTGAGGTGTTTACATGGACGTATTCTATTCCGATTGAGCTATTAGTCGGATTATTAACAGATTAGGCTGCATGCAAAGTTGGCTACTGATACACGATAATGTCAGAGTCATATCAGTATCAGCAGATGATTGCTTAAAAAAACGATTGACATGAAACAGATATTAATGACGTGTTTATTGTCCTTTGGAATAAAAGTGGGTGGGACACCGGTTGAAGTTCTTTGGTATGAGCTGGGTTTGAGTTTCGTCATAACCTTCATACCAGTACGTCGTCCTCTTATCTTTCCGGTAAACCGGCTTGGCTGCTTTGATTTTATTTATTTCTTTTTTTGTTTGTTTATTTTTCTTTTCTTTTCTTTTCTTTGCATTACTGTTTGGTCTTGTAATTTTCCTGACTGTCCCTTATATTAAAGTGGACGCTGGAGAAAACACAGTGATAGCGTGTGAGTTTGGACTTAATGAAATAAAAGAACTTAATAACGCACCATTTCACCTGAGGCTGTTTGAAATGACCTGTTTCACATGGTGGACAAGAGCAACACCTTGACAACCACCTAAAATACCATCACAACACCTTAGCAACCACCTGGGACAGCATAGCAACAGCCTAGCAATACCATAGCAACCAAGTAAGATACAATAGCAACGGCCAAGCAACACATTAACGCCCACTTGGGATGCCGCAGCAATGACTCAGCGAGACCATGGCAACAGCCAAGCAACACCTTAGCAACCACATGGGACTGCATAGCAACAGTCTAGCAATGTCATAGCAACCAAGTAAGATACTATAGCAACGGCCAAGCAACACATCAACACCCACCTGGGATGCCGCAGCAACGAATTAGTAATACCTTAGCAACCCTCTGGGAGACCATAGCAACAGCCTAGCAACACCTTAGCAACAACCTGGGATTTCCCAGCAATGTTGTGGTGTGAGAATGTGCTAAAATGTACTCTATACCTTTTTGTTTAACTAGCTTAATGTTTGACATGACATCACCCAACATGTTTGAAGGTTTAGCTGTGTTAGTGTGGTAATACTGCTGTCTTGCTGTGGTCTTAAAATAAATGACTAAAAGAACGAGATTTTTTTTACACTGTCTTTAAAGTAATTTTTCAATGAAAAAATGCTTAAATTTTTTTGTATTAATTAATTTTTTATTTTTTACCATCACTGGGGACTATTACCATGGTAACTTGATTCACTGTAGATGGCCAGTCTCTTGGATTTAGCCTGAGCATGGACACTAGACCGCCTCTAACTAGTTTAATATCTCCTCAAACAGATTTTAAAACTTTTTTAACTTGCAAACTTTTGTTTTGGGAAATAAACTGAGACAAATATTGCAAACAATTGAAAAAAAAAAATGACTAGGCCTGATATAAAATGATTTTGTTGAATATGTTGTTGCTGACACTGTGCTAGATTAGTTGTGTAGCCTGCGCGATTTATGATATTGCTGCTAAATTTATTTACTAAACTAATTTATAAAGGGTAATAAAAGAATAAAATAAAGGGAAAATAAGTAAATTGGGCTGTGAGTGGAAAATGAAGGACAAACGTGGAATTTTGGCTGATACTCTGCTTAAACGACATGGGGCTGCCTGGAAAATGTTTGAAAGTTTAGCTGTGTTTATATTGCTGTCTTGCTATGGTTTGCATAAAATAAATGACTAAGTAAATGAAATTTTTTACACTGTCTTTAATTTTTTATTTTTGTATTAATTATTTTTTTATTTTTTACCATCACTTGGGCTGTTACCTTGGTAACTTGATTCACTGTAGATGGCCAGTCTCTTGGAATTGGCCTGAGCATGGACACTAGACCGCCTACTGCGCATCAGACTATGCCATAGTCTCAGGGGGGCTGGTCCTTGCAAAATCACAGTAAGTTGAAGACCAGCTGGTACTGAAGCGCGAATGACCGTAATATTTACCAAATTCCAGCAGAGCCTGACAGTCGTAGATGATTTTTATTAAAAACGAAGCTACATTAAGGAACATTAAGCCACTGTTAACCTACAAAAACAGATTTAGTTAATCATCTAAAATGTTTTTATTTGAAAATGTTATATATAAATACTCTATACCGTATTATATACCCCAGCAGTGTACTTTGATATAGATTTTTGGTGATGTTGCACTGAAAGAGAAGAACGTTTAGGCGACGCAGGGCTACTGCGCTAAAATATCTACATTTTACTAATTTTATTGCATAAACTTCTACAAATAAATGTGAATTTCTCTGTAATGTTAGTCACCAAGCACTATTACATCACCAGTAAGTGCAACAGAATGTAAACTACAGTGCTGTGATGTGTCACCTGGTATTTTTAGTTTTTTCTTCCTTTTCTAAAGGGTTAGCTGAGGTGACCCCAGATAGCAAGTACATGTGGGTTCACTGGCTTGATACGGTCGACACCTCGCTGACTGTACGCAGGTCCATCCTCGAACCACAGTCCAGCTTACATGGTCTACCTAGTTTAATATCTCCTCAAACAGATTTTAAAATTGTGCAAACTTTTATTTTGCGAAATAAACTAAGACAACTATTACAAACAGTTGAAAAAAAAAAAGAATGTTGTTGCTGACACTGTGCTAGATTAGCTATGTAGCCTGCGCGATTTATGATATTGCTGTTAGATTTATTCACTAAACTAATTTATAAAGGGTAATAAAAGAATGAAATAAAGGGAAAATAAGTAAATTGGGCTGTGAGTGGAAAATGATGGATCAATGTGGAATTTTGGCTGACGCTCTGCTTAAACACCAGTGGGCTGCCCGGAAAACGCTAAGCAAAAAGCCAGTGATCTGCCATCTTTGCCGTCAACGGGTCAGCAGTGACCTGCTGTCCTCTTGCTATCTGGGATATTCGCCAGTTCTGTAGATTATCTTAAGGTTATTAGCATTTATGCTAACAGAAAGAGTGTTGAATGTAAGCCGTGCTGGTCACAGAACAACAGAGTAATAGGTCATTTCATGTCTGTACAAGCTGATGTTCACATGGCTAATGTGTTACACTAACTACAAGCTAGACAGCTAATGTGTCAGTTCATACTGTGGATACAAATATGTATGTTCTGCTTGTTGGTTGGTCCAACCTGCATTCTTTAAAAACATGTTTTTCCAGGGTTCTTTAGTAAAGAAGTTCTGTGAAGAACCACCTCCTGCTTAAATGGTCCTTTGCACGGTGAAATAGGGAATGATAGGGATAGGCAGGTTGATAGGCAGGTTGATAGGCAGGTTGATAGGGAGGTTGATAGGCAGGTTGATAGGGAGGTTGATAGGCAGGTTGATAGGGAATGTGTTGTATGTGGTTCTATACAGCACTAAAAAGATCCTTCTGTTGTTGCAGGCTACAATAGCCGAACCCCTTTTGGTGCGAAATAGAACCATTTTCAAAAAGGTTCTATACATACCCATATACAATGAGCCCTTTAGGCATTATATGGTTTCATATAGGGCTCATGGTTCCAAACCAGTGGTCGGCAACCCAGATGTTAAGAGGAGCCATTTACAAACATGTAACCGCCTATGGAGCCACGTTTCATGTTCAATTTATTGAAGTAACGTTTCACTGTCTTGACTGTAAATATGTCTCAGTATGGGATGTCCTAGTATAGGCTAAAAAATATAATATATATAAACACAAGAAAACACAGACTTGCTTTGCTCTGCTTTAAGCTTTAGCTCAGCTATAGCCACTTTTCTCACATCTCTGGCAGGAAACTTTCCTCAAAAGTGGAATAGTTTCTTGTAAAACGTCTCTTAACTTTCAGCTTTTTAAGAGGCTGAAGTCGCTTCTTATTCGCCAGCTTCTTGTTCGAATTCTCCCTTTCCACCTTAAATGGTGCCTGAGGTGCCAGAATGTAACTGTTGCACCATTTAAGGTGGAACAGGAAGATTCGAACAAGAAGCTGGCGAATAAGAAGCGACTTCAGCCTCGCAACTTTTTTGTGTTTTGACAGTTTCTAAACGTATCAGGAAACCAGCTGGATTGATTATAAATGCAAATAAATCCATTCGTCTCTAAATTATCGATGTTCGTCTTCAATCTGTCTTTTTACCTTTTCGTTAGCTACTAGCTAGACAAGACTATTGTCTGTGTTGCTATGGTGACCAGCAGTCTTAGTGCCAACCTTCAGGGTTAAATGGTGAATTAGCAGTTATATATTATCTCCAGCATTTAAGACCATTTGTTGTTAAAACTGTGTTGAACGATCAGCAGAGCTTTATTTTACTGTAAAGGAGGATTATTTTATTGTTACCTAATCATCTAGTTCTGCTGTGGAGCCACAACAGGGCAGTAAAAGAGCCGCATGCAGCTCCGGAGCCGCATGTTGCCAAACCCTATTGTAAACAGAACCATTCTCTTTATTGAAGAACCCTTGAAGAGCCATCATTTTTAAGTGTGTAGGGCTAATAAGCTACTTGGCGAGCAACAGAACAGTTTTGTACTATAATAGTGGCCCAATATGTATAAAAAAGACAAACGGCTAATCACGATTATTTTACGAGTTATACCTTTATGAAAAAGTAAACTCTTACGGACTTTAATGAAAGAATGGATTTAAATGTGTTTCAGGTCGATCTGAAGCTGATTTGATGAAGCGTTGCTGTTACAGAATCAGCGTCGTCGGTGCGTTGATTTGATTTGGGGAATGAATCCTCGTTCCTCTACTCGTCTTTAATCTGATATAATGTCCTCTCTCTTTTTTTCTGGTCATTGACCATATTGGTTTTATCCCTGAAGCAAAGCAACCTAAAACAAGTCAGCCTGATAGTGGACGGGATTTCCCCCCTTAAAAAGAGAGAAAACTGAGATGATCCAGATGCATCAGTTCAGAGAGTTTTTTTTTTTGGTTTTTCCTTTTTCTCTTAAATTTTTTATGACGCGTTTTTTAACTGCAGAGCGATGAGTGAACACAGAGAGAGAGGGAGCAAAAAAAGGCTCTGGCTGTGTTGAGCCTAAATTAATTCCCAAATTAATTGCGGGCAGACTTTAGAGGGATAAAAGCTGAAATCCCGACTCTAAACCCACGAGCTTCCACTCTGCTCACTCCTACAAACAGTGACGTCCATAACGTGCACTTTGAGCACAGCCTATATTAAAACACCAATCCCCAAAACCCAGCGCTTAGGATGACTCAGTGGCCTAGATGTGGCATCTCTCTCTCTCTCTCTCTCTCTCTCTCTCTCTCTCTCTCTCTCTCTCTCTCTCTCTCTCTCTCTCTCTCTCTGACATCTTTTTCCTCATTCTATTCTTGGCTTTCACGGAAGGTTGGCGAGCAGTGACGCGAGATGAAGGGACTCTAAACGAGAAGGGGAAGAGGTGTTGATAAAGGGAAGGGGAGATGATGGAGATGTGAGAGGTAGTGGTGAGTGGGGCATCTGTGATTTAGGGAAGATCGATGGGGGGGGGTAGGAAATCAGTTAAGGGGGCGAGCGATTGTTGGGACTAAGTTAATTTAGGGGTATGATGGGTGGTAGCGAGAGTTGAGAGGGGAAGAGAGGGAGGTGGAGTGATCTCACGAGAGGGCGCAGGACATGTTATGTCTGGTCAGTAGAGTAGGGATACGGGGCGTAGTGATGGGAGCTGGGGCAGTTGTGGAGGTGGAGCGCATTCATGGAGAGAGATGAGGGGTGAAAGAGAGAGGGGGGGGGAGTGAGAAAGAGGAGGTAAAACGGGAGAAATGGGGAAAGAGAAAGGGAGGGAGGTGGCATGGGAGGATGGGGAGAGAGAGAGAGGGATAGGAGAGAAGAGATGGGAGAGGAGGGAGAGAGAGAGACG
This sequence comes from Colossoma macropomum, assembly GCF_904425465.1. Taxonomy (NCBI): domain Eukaryota; kingdom Metazoa; phylum Chordata; class Actinopteri; order Characiformes; family Serrasalmidae; genus Colossoma; species Colossoma macropomum. The sequence goes on along the minus strand of NW_023494806.1, from coordinate 5,925,975 downwards.
CGATATAGAATAGAGAAAGAGAGAAGCGCTCTCTCTCTCTCTCTCTCTCTCTCTGCTTTGCTTCATTACTTGATGATTTTTAGCATTTCGAAAGCGTGAGGCCGGCACGGCGGGACCTGTGGTGTGTATGCGTGTAGCTGGGAGTCGTGGTGTTTGTAGGTAATGACTTTAGAGGGAGTGAACTTGACTACCATCAGAAAACCACAGCACAGCGTCCAAATCAACTCCACTCGCACCACTGAGCTGCAGTCAGGTGTTGCACACACAGACACAGACACCTCAGACGCTTCGGCCTCAATTCTACTCTATAACTTCACTGTTTAATAGTTACTGAATGATTCATCAAAGTTGCTGATGAGTTCATAGTGTATACTCAGTTATTCATACTATATACTGAATAATTCATAGGAGCTACTGAATAATCAGTAGCAGTTACTGAATAATTAGTAGTTACTGCAAAATTCATAGTGGACGCTTAATAATTCACAGTAGTTGCTGCATAATTCATAGTAGATACATACTCTGATTAATTGATAGTAGATCCTGAATAATTTAGTCATTACTGAAAAATTTATAGTAGTTACTGAATATTTCATAGCAGCTACTGAGAAATGTGTAGTGGTTACTAAATAATTTACAACAGCATAATTTGAATAGCTACTGATTAATTTATAGCAGCTGCTGAATAGTTCATAGATAGCAGGTACTAAATAATTCATAGTGAATACTACTATCATCAAAACACCAACTGACACAATATATTTAGGAAGAACGGCGTTCCATTCCTCCAGAACAGTTCCAGAGACGTGTAGAGTCCATATCAAGACAAACTGCAGCTGTTACGGCACTTTTCCACTGCATGGTACCGACTCAAATTGACTCTACTCACCTTTTTGGGTTTCCATTAGGCAAAAGTTGGTACTTGGTACCATCTCCATGTTCCAAGCGAGCTGAGCCGATACTAAAAGATGTCATAAAAACGATACTGACTACTGATTGGTCGGAGAGAATTGCTAAACACATATGCTAACGTTAGCTACCAGGTTAGCGTAGCCTCTTGCATCGCCTTTTTTGAGCAACCAGAATCGTCTTGTCGTCTGAACTAGTTTTTCCTAAACTCTCCTTTATTGTCAGCGGTCTTCTGTCTTGCTGCCATCGGGCTCTTCTGAACAATATTTGTCTCCTTCACGTCTCTGCAGTTTTTTGGTGTTGCTATGACCAGCAGTGGACAGTAACGAAGTAAATGTCATTTGTTTCTGTACTTAAGTAGTTTTTTGTGTATCTTTACTGAAGTATTTCCATTTTGGGCTACTTTTCACTTTCACTCCACTACATTTCAAAGTCAAATATCTCACTTTTTACTCCACTACATTATGCATAACCTGACGTTCCTTTTGGTTTGTATGTGTATAAAAACGTAACATCAAAACGAAAGAAGCGTAAAGCAAGAACACCAATCAGGGCACAGCGGTCACTTTGTTTTGAGCTTGTTTTGACCTGTTGGACATGCCGACCCAGTGCAGCACACGGTTCAACGTCAGAGCAGCAGTTTAAAATTTTGGAAGAGTCTATTCAACATAAATGATGAACTAACTTTGTGTAAATAGACTACAATATAGAAATATGTACACACATGCAGTTGTGACTGACGTGTCTTTTTTCTGAATTTATACAAACACTATTTCATTTCATAGTAAATTTGTTTTTGCTAGTTTATGTTTATGAACGGAGACCTACAGATGCAGTTTAGTAAAGGAAACTCATTTATGAATCTGAGTTTAAAGTTTTTAATTAAACTTAATGCAACTTAGTTACAAGTTTATGTTAATTAATTTTTTAGTACTTTTACTTTTGATACTTAAGTACCGTTAAAGGCAAGTACTTTTGTACTTTTACTCAAGTGGAGGTCTAATGGAAGGAACTTCTACTTTAACTGGAGTAATATTTTACCTTGGGTCTCTCTACTTTAACTCAAGTACATGATTTGTGTACATGACCTTACTAAGACACTTCATGTCTGATATTTTGAGTCTGCTCTCTTAAAGGCTAGTGCATGAATTTATGCAAACGAGGCCCAAATTCGCTAAGAATACTGAGGCCTGGGTGATGACATCATCTCTGCCTGGAGAGAGGCCAAATAGCGAGCTTGGCTGATCTCTTGGTCACTGATTGCACTCAGTCACACATACATTCTCACTCTCAGAGAGGCTGTTTACACCTCACATCATGTGTTTGCAGTGGTCGGATCGCTTTGTGCCTTGAGTGCATGAAAGGCCAGGTGTAAACGCGGCCAGGATGCATTGTGATTGGGTTATGATTGTGATTGGACCATTTAAACCACATTTGAGAGACAGAGACAGATCTTAACTACATTCAACACGTGTAAATGGAACGTCTTTTTAATATCCGGATACAATAACATAAGCAAATATGAGTCAGTGTCTTTTTTTTTTCCCCCCCAAATAAAACTAATTTAGATGCATTTAGATTCCATGACGCCCATTCACTTTTTAATAAGAAACATTTTAACCGCCTAGTAAATTGAAATATTTTTAATCTTTCGAAACACTAAAAACATAACTGAACAATACTTAGATAAACCTGTGTCAGTATCCCTGTCTAACACTAGCCAAGTGGGTTTTATGCAGCAGCTTTTTTTCGAATTTTCTGTTTCATCATTTTCGTTTCCGGCAGCATTTTCAGTATCGGTAGATATTTCCGTAAAAGATGACATGCACAGTATCAGCTGCTACTGTTTGTGTGGTTCAGGGTTAGGGGTCATTTACGCCATTTGGCAGACACCCTTATCCAGAGTGACTTACAGTTTGATCAGTTTACACAGGTAGATGAAGGTAGTGTTAGGAGTCTTGCCCAAGGACTCTTATTGGTATAGAGTAGGGTGCTTAGGGACGCACCAATCGTGCATTCTTATTGCCGATTCTGATTTCTTTACAGCCAATTTTTTAGCCTTTTTAAATAGGAAGCTCACACTGTGTGGAGTAAATGAACACAATGAACACATGAGCACATTTCCAGAACTTGTATTAGCAAAATGTGTAATATAAACAACATTTATTTGCTCTTTAGTGAAATTTACAATCTAACAATTCGGTGAAACATGACAACTGCCTGTTTATTCATTGTCCACTGAGGAGAAAATACCTTGTGTAAAAGACGAATCTGAGCATCAAACGAGACGCCGGTTAGCTCTGTTAGCTCATCAGCCTCTGTCACCCATTAGACACGAGAACCTACCCGTTTTCCTCAACACCTTAAATGGAGCAGCAGGTACAGTCTGGTGCTGTACAGGCCAGAATGTAACTGCTACTCCATTTAAGGTGGAATGGGAAGTTTATATAAGAAGCCCATGTTCAGCTTCAACATGCAGCACGTATACTTCTGCCTCTGACCATCAGACACTGCTGGAATTTGGAAAATGTTGCAGTCTTACAGCTATCGGTGCCAGCTGGTCTACGACTCAGAGTCGTCGAGCTAAAGAGGTTAACGTAAGCGTGATTTGCACTGTCTGTATTAATTATCTGCACTTGTTTTTGGCTTACCAGTAAAATTGCGGAATTGAGGAAGAATTTCAACTCGTATACTGGATGAACCAGAATGTTGCATGCGCACACACACACACACACACACACACACACACACACACACACACGCTGTAAGACTTACAAATGAGGAGAGAGAGCCCGAGAGAAAGATAGAGAATTGAAGAGAGAGGGAGAGACAGAGGGAGAGACAGAGGGAGAGACAGACAGACATCTTCATTGAATTATTGTTACGTCATTATTATTATTTTACTTATATATGTATAGGTAATCGTTGCAAGGCTTTGGCAATAAAGTTATATTTGTCATATCAATAAAGCAAACCTTTAACCTCGAGGGTGAGAGAGAGCAAGGGTGTGTTGTAGTTCTCTCTCTGTCTGCCTCTCTGTGTCTCTCTCTCTCTCTCTCTCTCTGCTGTGGAGTTTTAATTCTGCCGCTTTTGACTCTAAATATTTGATGGTGTAAAAAGCCACTGATGTGTGTGCTGTGGCAGGACTAGCAGAAGCGAGAGGGAGAGAAATAGAGAGAGAGAGAGAGAGAGAGAGAGAGAGAGACTCCACCATTCTGTCATTAATCTCTGTGCTATCTCTGATTGGAAAATCCTGTTGGGTTTACAGACGCTGCTCTCTGAATCTGGAGCACGAAGTGCACGCACACGTTTGTACTTGCGTGTGTGTGTGTGCTCCTTCTGCTAAACGAGTGAGTGTGTAAATGTGTGTTGCTGTTAGTGATGCGTGATTGTATCGGTATCATTTTCAGTATTAGCAGATATTTCCTTAAAAAGACACTGCAGCTGTTTTTGCGGTTCTTGTAGCCGATTCTGATTTCTTTACACCCCGTTTTTTTTTTGCCTTTTTAATAGGAAGCTCACACTGTGTGGAGTAAATGAACACAATGTGCACATCAGCACTTTTCCAGAACTTTTTATTAGCAAAGTGTGTAATATAAACAACTCTTTAACCCTTGTGTGGTGTTCAGGTCTGCGGGACCCATTTTCAGTGTTTACCAAAATAAAAAATGATGTGATTTATTATTATTTCAACCTCAGATTTCTTGGCCTTTGCTCATTTTCTGTGAAGAACATATAAAATAACCAATTTTCAGTGTTGGGTGAACCCACGGGCAATAAAAGTGTGGAGGTGCTGTGTCCTTCACTCTGTTCACCTCCTACATGGCCTGCTGGTAGTGTGTGTGTGTGTCTGTGTCTGTCTGTGTCTGTCTGTGTGTGTGTGTGTGTGTGTGTGTGTGTGAGGGTGGACAACGTGAACAGGCTGCTGACTGGCTACAGCTGCTAAATGAGAACCCTACACCGGACACCTGTGATATTTTAAACATCTGGTATTTTTACATAAATTGTTTTGGCTGTATTGATTAAAAAAAACATAATGCGGTGGGTCCAGCAGACCACTGAATAACAAACACCTCATCACCACACAAGGGTTAACAGGCCAAACTAGCTTTTAGCAGGTGCTTGTTGAAATAACATGAATCAAATAAAGTGCTACATGGGGAGTAAGAGGCGACCGGCTGTTTAGCACATTAAATCATGCATATATGTGCTACGACATTTTGGTTCAGGTGTAGCAGCAGCATTGAAATACAGCAGAAGTGCACTTACCTGCCTCACAAGTTACTAGGGATGTGCATTTATACTCGAGTACTCAGTTTAACCGTTCAAAGTGGCAGCATTCAAGTACTGAAACTTACAGTCTAACAATTCAGTGAAATATGACAACTGCATGTTTATACATTGTCCACTGAGGAGGAAATACCTTGTGTAAAAGACAAGTCCGAGCATCAAACGTGACGCCGGTTAGCTCTGTCAGCTAAATAGCCTCTGTTACTCATTAGACATGCGAACCTACCCATTTCCCTCAACTGTTTTTGAATAATAAGTAAGTTTTCATGTGTATTACTGCATACTGGTTTACTGTTGTGCAACACCAGTACTGTACGGTACTGTAAGCCTACAGCCCCACATTATTTTCAGCCAAAGTCTTGTTTTTTTGGTTTGTTTTATGGCTTTTGGTGATATCCGTTAACGAACTCTCACGGACACCCAAATACCAACATTAGTCGGAATGCAACCCACATTATCTGCCTATTCGCCTGTTCAGTGGAGCATGTTGGTAAAAGAACATTGCATTAGCAAATTATAAAATATATTTTTTAATTTTATTTATTTATTTTTTTAATTCGCCCTGTGATGGACTGGCGACCTGTCCAGGGTGTATCCTGCCTTCTGCCCAATGACAGCTGGGATAGGCTCCAGCACCCCACCGCGACCCAGAAGGATAAGCGGTTTAGGTGATGGATGGATTTTTTAATTCCAATCTAATGTGCCTTATTTGAATACCCAGTTACATTAAAAGAATACTGAGTTTGGATATCAGCACCGCCCCCCACCTCCCCCCGGGGTTATTTCAGACCTGTGGGAAACACTATTATGGTAGTGTGCAGGGCTATTCTGCATGAGTGTGGTTGATTGAGACTCTTGGTGACTTCCTGTGTGTGTGTGCGTGTGTGCTGTTGTGGCATACTTCCTGTAGAGCAGAGTTCAGTGAAGGCGTATTTTACACATATTTACAATCTTAGCGAAAGCTCATTCAGCTCCCGTGGAGACACATAACACCAATAACTTCTACACCCACACAGCGCACTGATTGTTCAGTGTACTGTGTCTGTGTGTGCATATCGCTGCTGTTGGAAGAAAACCTCATATCTCCGTTTTTGTTGTTTTTTCAGTTTTTTGACATAATTTGAAAATAACTGTTGCCCTTTACGTTGTGTGTAAATTTTATGAAGAACGGACCAAAAAAGTCTGGTTCCATTGACTTCCATTAAAAGTAAAGTAGGTTTTTTCCTTCTCCTGTAAAGTTACCATTTTGGAGATACGAGGTTTTCTTTAGACAACAGCGATATGTGTGTTTCCGTTAGTGGTGCAACCACATTTAAAGGGCTGTTATCATGGAAAACCAAATTTTCCTCACTTTTCTTGAAATGATAGAGTATGTAAACAGTCTTAAAGTTTCACACTCAAGTCCATATGTGGAACCTAAGCTGCAGAAACAGCCCGTTTTAAATTCATTGTTTTTGTGATGTAACGAAACTCAAGTCACATGAAGCCTACAGCAACAGAACAAAGCTCATTTACATATATCAGTCTTAAAGGCACAGTAACAAAACAGTAACAGCCTGTTTAATGTTCAGAGATAAATGTACGTGTGCACATTTACTTTCCCAATGCCATTCATTTAAGCCTAGCAAGTTTTATATGCGACACAGAAAATAGTTACATAAGTAAGTATTTAAAAAGTGAAATTTTATATCGCTGCTGTTGGAACAAAACCTCATATCTCCAAAACGGTACCTTTTACAGGAGAAGGAAAAAACGTGCTTCACCTTTAATGTAAGTCAGTGGAACCAGACGTTTTTCCCAGTCATTTTGGGGCGTTTCTTTTGGTCCAATCATCATGAAATATACACACAATATAAATGGCAACAGGCATTTTCAAATTATGACAAAAACTGAAAAACAACAAAAATGGAGATACAAGGTTTTGTTCAGACAGCAGCAATAAATATTCGCATTTATGCGCTCCTACTGAGGAGATGGGTTAGATGGAGGTAGTGTTGGTGTTGGATCAGGTGTTGGTATTGCTACATCAGTAAATGACCGATGCCTGGAATTTGCAGATACAGGACTGAACAGTCTGAGAAAACGATCTATAAAGCTTTATATCTGGGCAGTAAGCGTTCGCCTGCTGTTGGGACAAAATCTCCTATCTCCAAAATGGTAACTTTACAGAAGGAACAAACATACTTAACTTTTAATGGAAGTCAATAGAACCAGCCACTTTTCTCCAAGTAGCTTTGGACCGTTTCTTTTGGTCCATTCATTGTGAAATTTTATCACATTGTAAACAATTAGCATTATGCCTGGCAGACTGGTTCTAGCATTCTTAACCTTGTACACTTTTTGGATGAAGTATTTCTTTTTTTGGTCCACTTAGCATGAAAATGGGCAGATTTTCACCATGACTGTCATGTGCCGTAAATAGTGCATGGATTAAATGTGATATTAAGCTTTAATTTTTTTTTTTTTTTATAGCTTTAAGCCAGTGTTTTTATCCTCTTTGAAAGTAGCCTCAAGGTTTAGGCTACAAATCAATGCACATCAGATCAATGCTGTGTAGTTTTGATAAGTACATAGCCGTAGGCCTGCTGATCAATCTGTGGTAGTAAAGGACAGTAGTGAGTTGAAGTGAGGTAACACAGGCTGACCAGTGGATACTGATAATGATCTCTCTCAGTCTCTCTCACTGATTCACTGCAGTCTGTGCAGGTTTTGAGGCACCTCTATTTGGTAGAGATGTTTTTTTGAATGTATGGATGTCTAAACTTATGTTCGTATTAATTTACTTAATCAGATGTTTGAATAATATCAGTGTTAAAGCACAATAACAAAACAGTAACAGACTAAAATATGATGGTTCTTCAAGGGTAGTTAAAAAAAATGGTTCTATATAGATCCATCATTAAATGTTTTTTTCAGATTGATGGAGAATGTGCTGGTTCTGTATAGAACCTTTTTGAAAAGGGTTCTGTATGTTGTAACAAGCGTGACATCATAACAATATAGCACTCTTTTGAAAAAGGTAAAAAAGGTTCTATATAGAACTATTTACAGCACAGTCTCCATCATTCTGAGGAACCATTTAACGAGGCAAAGAACCCTTGCAAAATCATGCAAAGGGTTCTTTGAGTATTCATGGTTCTATATAGAAAAATTTTCTTAATCATTTTTAAGTGTGTGTGTGTGTATATATATATATATATATATATATATATATATATATATATATATATATATATATATATATACGTTTGCTTGTTCTGCAGAAGAGCAGAGAATGTGGGGATGGAAGCAGCTGATTCTGTGTCTCAGGTAGTAGTGGGTGGTACACTGGTTGAATACTGGTATTCCACAAATTAGTGCATAACACCACATACGAACACTAATGTAACCCAATTAGCTGACAGACTGAGTTCTGGATGTTTCAAATCAAAACGAGAACTCAGCCCTTCGATCACCTTTCACCGTCTAGTCCGCTGCATTTGTAGTCCACTTTATTTTCAGGGCAGTGGATATAAAGGAATTGCCATTTTTTGGGGTTCGCCTTAGCCTAGCATGGACTCCAGGCCGACGAGTCCTGGCTGAGGAGCTGTCTGACTCAGTGAGTTGCGTCAGATGGCACTGCGGTCTCCCAGCCTTGTTCACGCAACAATCTGTGGACCAGCTGGTACTGAACCGTAAATGACTGTAACACTGATGTAGGTTTAACAACTTATTGTTCATTTTTGTTTTTTATTATTTTGCACAACAAAAATATTTCAAATGTACTCATGATTCATAACAATATAGCTACAGCAAAAGTGGCTAAAACGCCTGTACCTGGTGTCTGTTATAGGGAGAAGAGCTGCTGTGATGAAACGACAAGGGCAATTTATAAGACAATGATGATGATAATAATAATGTGTTTATGGTGACATTGCAGTGATGTGACACACTGACTGTGCAGGTTCACTGAGATGCTCCTGTAATGCCCTACATTACACAACTCACTGTAGCCATCTGTGCAGCGGCCATCATAACACAGGCTGCTACAATCAGGCTTTTCCAGCCGTGCGTGTGAGAGAAAGTATATGTGACAGAGAGAGAAAATACCACAGTTCACTTAAGGGCAGTTGCCGGCCTCAGATGTAGCGTATTTTATTAGAATAATTTGGCTCGACATGAGTCTCTGTTGTGTTTTTTTCATTTTATTGTGTTCTGTTTAGCAAAGAAGTGGGCCTACTTTTCACCCTTGTGCCACAAATTCAATATTAAAGGGCTCATATCATGAAAAACTGACTTTTTTTTTTATAAATAAATCAGTTTGATGTTGTATATAAACATACTGTTTACTCTCCAGTCCATATATGGAAACTAAGCTGCATCGACAGTCTGTTTTGAATTCATTGGATTAGAGCTGGGCGATATGGCCAAAAACGTTGTCACGATAAACAAAATTCATATCGTTCGATATCGATACATGTCGCGATAAATGTGATTTCTTTCACGTTTGAAGGCTGATTTTGCTCCTGGGTGGTTAACTGTGGTTTTAAACTATCACTTATGGTCCGATCATGACAAACACTCGGCAAACAGTGGAACATTTCACAAATCTGTCTTGGGACAGTGGGAGAAAGTTTCTGAGCTGTTTTTATCAGCTTGAAAAGCACAGCTGCAATTTTTGTAATAGTCATGATTTAAGAAAGAAAACAGATTATTTTAGCTGTCTGGTGTCGAGCGCTCGGCTACCCCGCTACAAATGTTAAACAAGTGGCCGACAGCAGTGCTAAACTCTTTAGTTTCTCAACAACGTCAACTCGGTTCGGTAGGTCACTGCTGTCACTCCTACCACATCCATGTCAGAGCAGATCACAGTATTCAGACACCAGCTAGACGGCTGGGTTTCTCTATGCTATCGTAGTAGTTTAAGGGGTTAACCGCAGTATATCTGACGTTCGCTGTGTAAAAGCATTATCTGCAGTGTGAATCTCTCACACCAGTCACAGAGTCCTCCTTTTAGGTATGTTTAAACTGAAAGCGGTGATGATGTGTCTTGTTTGATCTACCATATCATCAATTCACCGTGTTGTGCCGGAGCGCTGCTTCAAGTTAGCCAGCAGCTAAAAACAGCTAGCCTGGAAAGACAGCGCTCTCCCGCTCTCCAATGCCTCACAGCTTCCTCAGTTTACTTTCGAACATGAACCCACTTCTTTCTTTCACTTTCGTTGCTTGAGAATGCACTTATCGTTATCGCTTTATCGCCCAGCCCTACATTGTATTTGTGATGTCATTAAAAAAGCCAGTTCAGCCTACAGCAGTTTAGCTCCACCCTTTAATACCGACAATAATAATGACTGCTTTTTGGATGAGGCTCAGTACAGGGCAGCCAATTAGAACAGAGCTCACTTACATATCAGTCTTAAAGCCTCAGCAACTAAAGCAACATATTTAATTCTATGGAATGAAGAGAGATGGGAAAAATTAATTAAGGCTGTTTTTGGTGCGAACAGCCACACAAATATTGTAAGAAAATTAAAATACAAAAAAAATGTATTAATGGGCCCTTTAATCTGATTTTATGTGAGGTTCTGGACTTTCTTTCATTTTTTCTTGCATATTAATTACAGACAACAGCTATCCTTCACGACTGGACTGAGTTATAATGACGATGCAGGTGAACGAAAGGGCGAACCGAAGAAGCCTCTCTCTCTCCTTGTTCTGAGTGTTTTTAACCTGGACTGCTTTTTGAATGAGGCTCAGTACAGGGCAGCCAATTAGAACAGAGCTTACTTACGTATCAGTCTTAAAGCCACAGCAACTAAAGCAACACATTTAATTCTAAGGAATAATGAGAGGTTGGAAAAATGAATTATGACTGTTTTTGGTGCAAACAGCCAAACAAATATTGTAAGTGGAGCTCACAGGAAACATAATATATATAAAAAATGTATTAATGGGCCCTTTAATCTGATTTTATGTGAGGTTCTGGACTTTCTTTAATTTTTTCTTGCATGTTAATCACAGACAACAGCATATCCTGCGTGACAGGGCTGAATTATAATGACTTGACACAGGTGAACGAAAGGGCAAACCGAAGAAGCCTCTCTCTCTCTCCTTGTTCTGCTGATCACACGCACGGCCTATGCTAATGCCGGTTTGTATATTAATTTGTGGCATAGAAATCTGGGCTAGTGCAGCGCCCGGGGGCTGCTGGGAGACTTCTTTTTCCCGCTCTTGTGGAAAAAAAAAGAGCCACTGAAGGCTCGTAGCGCACAGTCACGTGCACATAAGCAACACAGACATGTTGACGCATCCAGAGCTTCGTTTAGCGCTGTCGCTCGAGTGCTGTCCCACTGGGGGATCACTGTGGGAGTGCTCACATTCTCCCGCTGCTACACATTCTGCTTGGCTGGAGCATTCATGTGTTTTTAGTGGGGTGGGCAGGTGTCTGGATTTGGACGTGGGGATTGAGACACAGCCTTTGTGTAGACCAGTGGCGAGTCGTGACTGTCAGAGCTAGGCCTTCATAAATGTCAATGCTAATAGTGTCCCTATCTGGGGCCATTACCATTTTGGAGATACGAAGTTTTCTTCCGACAACAGTGATGCGTAGCATTTTCACTGTGACTAAGGCTACGTTTACACAGCAGGTAAAAGTGGCCCAAATCTGATTTTCTCACCAAATCCGATTGTTTTGTTTGTCTGTTCACATTATCTATTAAATGTGATCTGTATGCGACATCAGTCTGAACAGATCAGCTCCTAAACCGACCCGCATGTGCAAAAGAACAGTGCTTCACGTGGCGGCTCGTCCAGAGGTGAACAGTCATGACGACTAGCGAACGCCAGTTTCGTCTTCGCCAGCATCACAAGAGTGATTATGGAGTTCCAGTGGTTGACAGCTGGACTCATCACCCAGAATGTGTTTGAGTTCGCCGAAAAAGGGCTCGTTATTCAGCCACGGCCACTTCTTTGGTTCGAGTCCTCGGATTCTTTAAACTGTTCTCTGACGCTGCAGCCTCGGGCTCCTCCGGCCACGTTCGGCCGTTTTGTTCGAAACCTCTTCAAACACGGAGCCGTTTGATGAGTCTCTTCTCATTATTGGTACAGAAACATCAGACTAAATGTTTATTTACTTACTTATTATGAGTCTCAGCAGTGCAAAATTATGACGAATGTCGAGTTGTACTGACGTAAAAGTCGCATGAATTCTGATCTGGCTGTTCAGACTGAGTCTCATTGCCACAGATCGGATACGGATCGGATTTCAGTACCACATATGAAAGCGTCTCAAATCGGAATTGAAAATGTCAGATTCAGTGCGTTTTTTGCTGTTCACACTGCCACACCAATGACACATCTGTCACATTTGAGGAAGAAGTTCGGATTTGGGCCACTTTTACCTGCTGTGTAAATGTAGCTTAAGTAGAGCGCTCTGATAAAGAGCTGCTGCCACCATTTCTAACAACCCATTGATTAAACTACCATTCGTGTTCAGTCAGTGATGTATCTAGAACTTCCAGAAGGCCTAGAGTGACCTTTTTTTCTTGCCAAATTGGTCCCATCCATTGGAAGTCAAACCGTCGATTTTCTCTGTCAGTTTCTAATTATGCTGATAGTTAATCTGACATGTAGGGCTTCTTTTCAGCTCCTGAACTCTGAACTCATAGGAGAGCTCGCCTACCTATTTCTGTTTAGGCACCACGGAAAAAAGGTTCAACATTTCAAAACGTAATAATGAAACGAGTATTACTGTAACGCATGCAGAGTTTAAATACAAGCGTGATTCTATTGGATAAAAATGAACCAAGTCAGTCATGTATGTTTTAGTTCCCAGAAATCATTAGGCCTTCTCTGAAGGCCTAGAGGGCCCTGAGGGTTCCCCTCTGGTGTAAACACATAGGCAAAGTTAATCTGCCTTATTGTGGAGTGTGGGATAAACCTGTTATTTCTCAACTACATTTGGTTTCAGAAGCATTTAAATCTTATTCATCAGCCTGTAAAAGACACAGTGAATAAAAAAAACACTTTTTTTTTCATTGTTTTCTTTGTGGTACAAAAAACCCTGTTTAACCCCTATTTTCATGTATTATTTGTGTATAAGTCTGAAGTTGAGTTTAAAGTCCTGTGAAATGAACCAGATCATTATCAAACTGACAACAGCCGTTAACCTATATAGACATTTATGAAGGTTTATTCCAACAGGCCTCAGTTGCTGACATCAAAATGGACAAAAGCAGCCTTTGTCACCTGACGCTTGTTGGAATAAGCTTAAAAGTTTATGTGGGGTCATCAGTTTTTGTTAAAGGCTTATGTGGGCATCATGTAGTAGGAATGCCACCCTTCAGTGAAGTTTTACCAATTCAGAGTAAAAAAGTCAGTTTTACAATGTTTTATTTGCCATAATACAGCTTAGCTTGATGTACCACCTTTTAAAAATAAATACAAAAGGAAACGTTGTTTGTTTTGTTTTGTTTGTTTGTTTGTTTTTAAACGTGACTGATATGTGAACTGTATATAGCTAGCCTGGATTTCATAGCAGCAGCTTTATTAAGCCAACTTAAGCTTCATTCACAAACTTTTCGCCTTCTAGTTGTACATTAAATTGCTAATAGTTGTACGTTGCAGCCCTACAATGCATATAATAACGGAACGGTAGGGAAAAACAGCGATAAGGCCATATTGCTCAGCTCTAGTGGGTCGCGCCAAGCAGAGCGGGCCCCGGGGCCAGAAGGCCCTGTGGCTGCAGTATCAGCGGCCTGCTTCCCTGCTCAAATCCTCCTCCACTCAGCCGTCTCAAATAACTGGCAGCCGCTCCAGCCTGCTACAGCTCAGTGCCTTTGACCTATATTACAGTATTCACATTACGATATTAATTTCTCTCTTCTGCTCTCTTTCACTCTCTTTCTGTGTCTTTCTCTCTCTCCCTCTCTCTCTCTCTCTCTCTCTCTCTCATTCTGATGGGTTTTCAGGGTTGTGTGATGCAGATGTAGTTCTTTTTCAGCCTGATGCTCTAAATGAAAGAGCACTTGGCTTTAAATGCTGTTTAATGATGACACTCGGTAATGAAAGTGGGGCAGAGAGAACACACACACACACACACACACACACACACACGTGTGTTAGCTGAGGGCTTACTAGAGCTAATGGAGTGTGCGCTGTGTGTTTGAAGGTGTGTGTGTGTGTCTCCTGGTTGTAATCAATCCTGAAGACTCCATAACAGCAGCTATCTGCTATCTACTACATCAGCTGGCCTGCCTCTGTTTGTGTAGCACGTTGTCTGTCTGTCTGCCTGTTGCAGTCTCTCTCTCTGTCTCTCTCTCTCTGTTGCTGTTGTTGTAGTCAAGACCACTAGAGGCGAGTAGGAGTCAAGACAGACACGTGGACATATCGAGTCCTAGTCAAGGCCGAGACCAGATCAAAGGTGCCATAGAACACATTTATTCAGCATGTTGTTCTCTGATGTCTGTACAGAAGGTGTGTGACTTTGCCTGGGGTGAAAAATGCCCAGATGCAGTTTTACACGCCCATTTACAGCCCTGTGATTTGGCCGTAGAACGAAACACCTTTTTTGGGGGGCTCATGAATAATTTAATGAGCTCTGCTCTGATTGGCTGGTTTACAGTGGGGCACCGTGATGGCTCACACAGAAGCAACATGTCAGAATAGATGCAGACAGGAAAATTAAATGAGCCTCTGTGTAAATAAGCTAGGTCGTCATACTGTTTGGTTAGCTATGATGGTTACTTGGAGCTTGCTAGTAGCTACCATTACCTATACCAGCTACTTGCTTTCGATCTCGACAACAACGAAGTGAATTGAAGTTGTTAGCTCACTATGAGAATTTCAGTTTAAAATGATTTGGAGTGGGTAAAATCACTCAGCATGGCTGCTTAAAGGCTGTGGTTGAGGCTGTAATGCTAATACAGTTGGAGCTGCCCGTCCGTCTCTTCAGCGTATACTACTGTGTTCGATATTGTCCAAGGTTTGAGAAACTGTCCGGAGTGAATTGTGCAGAGCAAACTAACAACTTTGAATTAAAGTTATCTGGGATCCTGGTGAAGATGAGGCAGCTGAAATTGGCCAGCTTGTTTTGAGATTTTTCCGTTCCACCTTAAACGCTGCCACAGTTACATTTTGGCGCCTGTACAAGCTGTATCATTTAAGGTGGATCGGAACACTCAGTGAAGAAGCTGGCGAATAGGAAGCTAAACTTCAGCCTCGTTTAAAGATGAACATCAGCCGTGCCTATAAACAGTTCGGTTCCTCGGGAAGGGTCGGGAAAGTGCCGACATCCTGCTCACAGTGTGGAACGGTGCATTTCTTCACATAGCCTCCATTTTCAGTGCTGTTTGTTTATATATAATATTAGGTAGAATATATCATTTAATAATATACACCGATCAGGCATAACATTATGACCTTGTTTCTACACTCATTGTCCATTTTATCAGCTCCACTTACTATATAGGTGCACTTTGTAGTTCTACAGTTACAGACTGTAGTCCATCTGTTTCTCTGCATACTTTGTTAGCCCCCTTTTACCCTGTTCTTCAGTGGTCAGGATCCCCATGGACCCTCACAGAGCAGGTACTATTTGGGTGGTGGATCATTCTCAGCACTGCAGTAACACTGATGTGGTGGTGGTGGGTGTGTTAGTGTGTGTTGCGCTGGTCTGAGTGGATCAGACACAGCAGTACTGCTGGAGTTTTTAAACACCTCAGTGTCACTGCTGGACTGAGAATAGTCCACCAACCAAAAATATCCAGCTTGCATTAGTGTGACTTACCTCAGTCGCCGAACGAAATTGTAAAGAAAGCAATACTTCTGTCTTTATTCAGCCAGAGAAAAGAAACCAAACTGAGCTATCTAGCTAACATTAGCTCATCTGACGATCTGTCATTTGAATAATACGTTCTCTCTTTATGGGTCATTCTACAGAAATGTCCATTTTTGTGTCCCTAGCGTTTACAGATATGTTACACTTGAAAAACATGTTAGGGCTATAATTTATTTACATTTTCAAATAAAACAAGAAGTTATTTTGACAATTACACCTTCTTGATCCATCAATTTAGCAATATTGGTTTTTAAATCAATTATCTAGAATTCCAAGCACCACAGAAGAGCTCGTCCCCACAGTCATGTGTGAAGGTTGAGGCCATATTTTGAAGTAAAAAACATGTTTTTCTGCAATTCTAACTGCAATAATCTATACATGACTGTGAAATATGTAAAATACATGACATAAAGAAAAAAAATGCCTAATAAATATTATAAAATACATAATGAAAGTTGTGGTCCCCAGGAGTCGTGTCTCTGGTGTTACTGCGTAACAAAAAATCTCTTATTTTGAAATTAAAATCACACTGATGACATCACTTGACTTCCTTTTACCTGTTTTCTGAGGATCTATGAAGAAAAGCTCATGGTGAGTCCACTGTGTCTTTCAGTTATCAGAGATTCTCTCATTTAGCTCATGATTTCATGTGAAGCTTTTAGCTGAAGTCACTGGTGTGACCCACTTTATTCTTAGGTAACTGTGAAAAAATAGAATACAAATGGCTTAAATTACATATTTTAGTGGATGTTCCATGATTGACAACATGTGGTTTGATGCTCTGTAGCAGCCATTTAGTAAAATGCATTCTTCATTAAAAATGTCTCTGGTGTTACCTTTCTTATGTGTAACACCAATGAGGATCAGTAACACCAGTGACTCCCATGGATAGATGGAAAAGTGGATGTTTCTGTAGAATGACCTTTTATAATAATGATTTGGCGACAGTTACTAAAGTTATATAGCTGTAATAAGATATTTGGCTTTCAGCAATGTCAGCTATCTACCTTCCTTTGGTGCTCACCAACTGACATAAATAAATAAACGAACAAACAAACAAACAAACCCTCACAAATCCACCCCAGAGCAGTTATAGTTTTTTAAGGCTCCTCCCACCTTCAAGATACATCGGCTACATCAGTGTAGTGTTAAATACAGAATTGCAGGCAGTAAAAGTTAAGGGTTGATCGAAAACAGTGAGTAAGTGATTCTTCCCTACAGTTGGTCACTCCAGCCACTCCTGCTGTGCGTAGCTGAGATGAGATGCAGTTACCCGCACTTCTTATCTTATCTCCCAGAGAAAGAGCCGCTGGCTCGCAGCCGTGCACCACAGATATATTCCTGCTTGTGAATGTCAAACTGTCATGCACACGTGCGTAAGTGAGACTCAGGAGAGGAGCATATATGGCTCCATACTGCACTTAGCCCAGTCCCATCAGCTTGTCCGTCTACGTGCTATAGGGCTCCCACTCAAGCCTGTAGGTCTTCTGTTTCCTGTGGGAGAACTGGTAGCTGTGGTTAGTGGTGTGAAAGTCGCTACTCTTATGTGAAGTGACAGGACCTGGGCAGTAATGATGCTGGCCCTGATTTACCACCTAGCAGCGTTTGGTTCCAAAGTCCTAATTTAACGTCTGACCTTAAAAATAAAGGTGGCGATCAGGCGTAACATTATGACCACCTCCTTATTTCCACGCTCATTGACCATTTTGTCAGCTCCACTTACTATATAGGTGCACTTTGTAGTTCTACAGTTACAGACTGTAGTCCATCTGTTTCTCTGCATACTTTGTTAGCCCCCTTTTACCCTGTTCTTCAGTGGTCAGGACCCCCATGGACCCTCACAGAGCAGGTACTGTTTGGGTGGTGGATCATTCTCAGCACTGCAGTAACACTGATGTGGTGGTGGTGTGTTAGTGTGTGTTGTGCTGGTCTGAGTGGATCAGACACAGCAGTGCTGCCGGAGTTTTTAAACACCTCAGTGTCACTGCTGGACTGAGAATAGTCCACCAACCAAAAATATCCAGCCAACAGCGTCCTGTGGGCAGCGTCCTGTGACCACTGATGAAGGACTAAAGGATGACCAACACAAACTGTGCAGCAGCAGATGAGCTATCGTCTCTGACTTTACATCTACAAGGTGGACTGACAAGGTAGGAGTGTCTAATAGAGTGGACAGTCAGTGGACACAGTGTTTAAAATGTAAAGTCAGAGACGATAGCTCATCTGCTGCTGCACAGTTTGTGTTGGTCATCCTTTAGTCCTTCATCAGTGGTCACAGGACGCTGCCCACAGGACGCTGTTGGCTGGATATTTTTGGTTGGTGGACTATTCTCAGTCCAGCAGTGACACTGAGGTGTTTAAAAACTCCGGCAGCACTGCTGTGTCTGATCCACTCAGACCAGCACAACACACACTAACACACCACCACCACATCAGTGTTACTGCAGTGCTGAGAATGATCCACCACCCAAACAGTACCTGCTCTGTGAGGGTCCATGGGGGTCCTGACCACTGAAGAACAGGGTAAAAGGGGGCTAACAAAGTATGCAGAGAAACAGATGGACTACAGTCTGTAAATGTAGAACTACAAAGTCATGTAAACGTGGCTACTGAGATATATTGGGAAAATAACGTGATACTGAATTTTGTCAGTATCGCCAAGTACTAATTTGTAAAACCCGGTGTGTTTTGGCTCTCTTGCTTGGCTCTCTGTCTTGTTTCCCAGAGTCTCATGGGATGGAAGTGCTGTCGTGTTTGACCTTAAGCACTTTCCCAGGTAACTCTGCAGCCATTTCTGTCCTAACAGGGCTGGTCTAGGATCCGTTCCTGACCTATTTATAGTCCTATTTCCACTGTTAGAGCAAACAGCCCAGAACCAATGGCTTTAATGGCCATTCTGGTGATCAGGCTGCAGTTCTGAGGCTGATAATTACTTGAATACTTTAAGAATTTCGTCTGATCCGGGTATCTTTTTTAAATTGGAGACCTCCTGAATTTTCTCTTAATTTTCTGAATGGTGCATGACGGAAACTAAGCTGTGTTGTGGTTTCTCTCATCTACAGGATGATAATTATGATGATAATTTACTAAAAAAAAAAATAGCAAATTGATGTATGCTGATTCCGGCTGGTTCTCTGAGATGGGAATAGAGCCTCTGATGTTTTTCCACGCAAGGCGCTTTTGGAGCGTTTGATGTTGAAGCGATGAATCATTCAAGAAACTCACAAACACGACACAATACACTCATCTCCTTTTCAGCCTGTTTCTTATTCATCCTGCCCTGTCAGAGCCAACAGGGAGAGCAGAGCAGAGGAGAGGAGAGGGAATGGAAAGAGAGAAGAGAAGAGGTGGGATGAGAAACGATGAGAAGCGAGGAGAAGAGAAGCCAGGTGATGAGAAGGGAGTTAAGGAAAGGAGAGAGGTAGATGGGGAAAGAAGGTAAAGAGGAGAAAAGAGATGTGTGGAGGAGAGGAGGAAAAGAGGATAAGCTAAGAGGAGAGAAAGGGAGGCGAGGAGAAGAAGAGAAAGGAGAAGGTAGGGCAAGAGAAGAGTGGTGGGAACAGAAGGGAGGAGAAGGGAGGAGAAGAGCAAGAGGGAGAAGAGGAAAGGAGAGAAGTAAAGGGGAAGGAAGGAAAAGAGAAAGGCGGAAAAGAGGAGAAGGTAAGAAGAGAGAAAGGGAGGAGGGGGGAGAAAAGGAAAGGAGAAGATAGGGCAAGAGAAAGTGGTGGGAGCAGAAGAGAGGAGGAAAAAGAGGGAGAAGAGGAAAGAGAAGTATAGAAGAAGAGAAAATAAGAGAAGGGAAGGAAGGAAAAGAGGTGGAGAAGAGGACAGGAGGAAAAGAGGATAAGCTAAGAAGAGAGAAAGGGAGGTGAGGGGAAGAAGAGAAAGGACAAGGTAGGGCAAGAGAAGTGTGGTGGGAACAGAAGAGAGGAGAAGGGAGGAGAAAGAGGGAGAAGAGGAAAGGAGAGAAGTAGAGGGGAAGAGAAGTGGAAGGAAAAGAGAAAGGTGGAAAAGAGGAGAAGGTAAGAAGAGAGAAAGGGAGGAGGGGAAGAAAAGGAAAGGAGAAGATAGGGCAAGAGAAGAGTGGTGGGAACAGAAGGGAGGAGAAGGGAGGAGAAAGAGGGAGAAGAGGAAAGGAGAGAAGTAGAGGGAAAGAGAAGTGGAAGGAAGGAAAAGAGAAAGGTGGAAAAGAGGAGAAGGTAAGAAGAGAGAAGGGAGGAGGGGAAGAAAAGGAAAGGAGAAGATGGGGCAAGAGAAGAGTGGTGGGAGAAGAGGAAAGGAGAGAAGTATAGGAGAAGAGAAGATAAGAGAAGGGAAGAAAGGAAGAGAGGAGAAAAGAGGGCAAGGGAAGAGTGGTGGGAACAGAAGAGAGGAGAAGGGAAGAGATGAGAGGAGACAAGGAGAGCAGGAGATTGGAGGAGAATAGGGAAGAAGGGAAGGGAGGGCAGAAGAGAAAGCAGGAGATGAACAGCGAAGGGAGGAGAGGAAGAGTAGAGAACAGAGAAGAAAGGGCCGCGTTAGAAGAGAGGACAGGCTGAAGCAAAGAGAAAGAGGAGAGATGATGTGAGGAGAGGACAGTGGAAAAACTGGAGAGAGGAGATTGTGGCCAAAAAAAGAAGGGATATTTGTTTGGATTTAAATTCTAAAGGGAGTCCTCGACCCCTTTTTCAGGAAATAATCTGCCCCTCCCTCACAGATCTGGCATATTTAAATGTGTCTGTGAGGGGAAATCTGCTTGTCCCGGGGCAGTTGCGTAAGTGCGGGATTAGCGATTTTGGGCATATTTTGGATTACCTATTTACGGTTTATTATTTTTTTAGCTCACCTGTTCAACAGGCTGGCGTGAAGCTGCAACAGTAAAGGCAGCCCTCGTTCTTTTCTCTGCCTTTTTCAGTAGAAACGCAAAGTCATGAATGTAATAATGAACAATTCCAGTTTGTTTATCGTTTATTTGTTTGTTTATTAATTTATTTTTAACCAGTTGTTCTCCTAAGGTAGTCATATCGAATTCCCCCGATTCAGCCAAGGTGGGAAGGCTACCCTTTGCTTCCTCAGAGGCACATGAAGCCCCTCCATGTCTTTTCAAACTGCCTCTAACACACTGTGGGAGCTCAACATGCTTTAAGGAGAACGTCAGCTTACAGACGACCCTTATTAGTCCCACAACGGGGAAAGGAACCCATCCGTGCAGTGAAACACCCACATACACACTAGTGTATGCACACACACTAGGGGGCAGTGAGCACACTTGCCCGGAGCGGTGGGCAGCCCTATCCGCAGCATCTGCAGCTGGGGGTTAGGTGTCTTGCTCAACGGCACTTCAGTCACATACTGTCGGCTCAGGGAATCGAACCAGCGACTTTCCGGTCATAGGGCTGGTTCCCTAACCTCCAGCCCGTGTCTGCCCCCAGTCATGTTGGGACTGAGGCACCATTCTGCCCACCCAGAGTCAGGTTTTCTCTCCGGGACTTCCTGCCATGGATAGCTGTGGCATTGCCAGGGATCAAACTCACAGTCTCCTGACAACAGAGCCAGCTGTTAGACCCCTGCATCACCTGCATCACTGCATAGGGGAGACCCCTATTATTTTTAGCAGAGGTGTGGACTTGTGTATGGCTCGGACTCGAGTCAGACTCGAGTCATGAATTAGATGATTTTAGACTGGACTTGAGAAGATCGAGTACGACCTAGGAATTGACTGACTTCAACACCAACAACTTGGACTCTGACTCGGACTTGAGCTTCATGACTCGGAAAGACTCGAGACTCAAAGAGGAAGAAACATGAAGAGGCATCTGACTGCAGATGGGACTCTACACACAGTCAGACTTGAGTCACGAATTTGATGATTTTAGACTCGACTCGAGAAGATCAAATACGACTTGGGACTCGACTTTCACTTCAACACGAACGACTCGGACTCTGACTCGACCATGAACCTCATGACTTTGAAAGACTCGAGACTCAAAGCGGAAGAAACATGAACAGGCATCTGACTGCAGACGGGACTCTACACAGAGTCAGACTCGAGTCACGAATTTGAAGAATTCAGGAGAAACTGACCAGATGAACTGACCATTTTCCCGACGGTAGCAAAACAAAAGAAACACAGCTCTCTCTGTTTGACTGATTTTAACAGCTTCTGTAGGTACAACAAGCAAAACATTCACCACGAGGCTGAAGTTGACTTTTTATTCGCCAGCTGCG
>NW_023494806.1:5858753-5898753 GCF_904425465.1 Colossoma macropomum | reverse complement strand
ACAGTAATACAAGAAATTATACATATTAATTTAGAATCGTGTAAGAAAATGACAGATCAAATTAAACACCATGAGACGTAGAGTTTTAATTAAATGCTGAGTTAAAAAGATGTGTTTTTAGATGCTTCTCAAAAGTGAGCGCTGAGTTTGACTGTTTAATAAAAGGTGGAATTTAATTCCGCAGTGTAGAAGCAGAATAACCGAGAGTCTCTCCATGTTTTCTGTATTTTACAGAGGGTATTTGTAGAAGGCCACTATCTGCAGATCTTAGGTTACGTGCTGGAACATAAACAGATACTCTCTGTGATGTAAGTGGTGCTTTAAGGTCATTTAGAGCCTTAAAAACTAGTAGCAGGACTTTAAAATCTATGCTGAATGATACGGGTAGCCAGTGCAGTTCTCCTGGTTAGTCTGTCTACAGAGTCTTAAACTTCAGAAGGAATAGAAATGTATAACTGGGTGTCCTCAGCACAGCTATGAACACTTATATTGTTTCCTAATAACATCACCTAGAGGTAGCATGTACAAAGAGGAAAAACAAAGGCCCTAAAACTGAACCTTGAGGGACTCCACAAGAAATGCCAAATATTTTTGATGGATGATTTCCACTTGAAACCATGAACTGTCCATTACCTAAACATGATTTAAACCATTCTAAAACTGTGCCCGAGAGGCCGACCCAGCATTCAAGACGCTGGATTAAAATCTGGTGGTCGACGGTACCAAAAGCTGCACTTAGATCTAATTAAACCAGAATAGAAGGATTCTGTGCGTGAGCACTTGGCCTGAGGTCATTCGTAACATGAACCAAAAGTGGCCCAAATGCAACCTGTATGCGACATCAGTCTGAACAGATCAGCTCCTAAACTGACCCGCATGCGCAAAAGTACAACGCGTCATGTTGCTTCACGTGGCTCATCCAAAGGTAAACAATCACGACTGCCAATGAACGCCAGTCGCCCCTGGAGGTTTCAGCTTCATCTTCACCAGCATCACAGGAAGCCAGCATAAAGCTTCACTTACTGACAGCTGGGCTCATCACCCAGAATACGTAAAAAGGGCGCGGTCACTTCTTTAGGTTTGCATTCTCTGATTTATTAAACTTTGCTGTCAGACGTTTAACTGTTCTTTGACGCTGCAGCCTTGTTCTCCTACAGCCGCGTTTGGCAATGTCTTTCGAAATCTCTTTGAACACGGAGGGGTTTAGATTAGTCTCTTCAAATTTTTGTACAGAAACAGCAGCCTAAATGTTTATGAGGTCTCAGCAGTGCAAAATTATGATGAATGTCGAGTTGGATTGACGTAAAAGTCGTATGAATTCTGATCAGACTGAGCCACATTGCCACAAATCGTGTATCAGATTTCACTACCACATATGAAAGCGTCTCAAATTGGAATTGAAAATGTCAGACACATATGAACAAAAACAAAAGATCGGATTTGGGCCACTACTACTACAGACTACTACCACTACCTCCACTACTACTACTACAACTACTACTACTACCTCTACTACTACTACTACAACTACTATTACTACTACTACTACCTCTACTACTACTACAACCTCTACTACTACTACTATACTACTGCTACTACAACTACTATTACTACTACTACTACTACTACTAACTCTACTAATAATACAACTACTATTACTGCTACTACTAAGTCTACTACTACTACAACTACTACAGCTACTATTACTACTACTACTAACTCTACTACAACTGCAACTACTATTACTACTACTACTACTAACTCTACTACTACAACTACTACAACTACTATTACTACTACTACTAACTCTACTACTACAACTACTACAACTACTATTACTACTACTACTAACTCTACTACAACTGCAACTACTGTTACTACTACTACTACTAACTCTACTACTACAACTACTACAACTACTATTACTACTACTACTAACTCTACTACTACAACTACTACAACTACTATTACTACTACTACTAACTCTACTACAACTACAACTACTATTACTTCTGCTACTAACTCTACTACAGCTACTATTACTACTACTACTAACACTACTACTACTGCAACTACTATTACTACTACTACTAACTCAACTACAACTACTATTATTGCTACTACTACTAACTCAACTACAACTATTACTACTACTACAACTACTATTATTACTGCTACTACTAAGTCTACTGCTACTACTACAACTACTATTACTACTACTACTAACTCAACTACAACTACTACAACTACTATTACTGCTAACTCTACTACTACAACTACTACAACTACTATTACTGCTAACTCTACTACAACTATTACTTCTGCTACTAACACTACTACTACTACAGCTACTATTACTACTACTACTAACTCTACTGCTACTACTGATAAATAATAATAATAACTTGACCAGTAATCTAATACAATGCCTGAACTGATGATGTAATACCTTATTACATAAATGGGTTTTATTACATTTTTGACAAATTGCAACATTTTATTACTTTTTTGGCTTTGTTACATTATTCTAAAGTTGCTACATTATTGTAAAGTTGTTACATTATTGTAAAGTTATTACATTATTGTACTCTACACGTTCCTAGTGGGATTAGAACTCATTACATTATGACAGAACCTTACACATTTGTTCCACTGGGCAGCTGAATATGAAGCTCTTGCATTTTGTCTACATGGCAGCAGTACAGGCTAAACTTGTGGTTCTGGGCGCAAGACCTCATCACAGCAAGTATTTTAAAAACGTAAATTTAGACCACCAGTTAAAGGACCCGTCTCCTACATTATTCTTATATTTCATCTTTTCTCTTGAGGTCCATGTACCGATTGTGTGGTTTCATGTACCAAAAACAGTCATAGTTTATTTTTACATGATCATTTTCCAGCCTCTCTTCATCCCAAAACCTGTAAATTTAAAATGAGCAGTTTTTGCAGTCATGTATGGACTGTGTTTAGTGGGGAGTGATGGGTGTATTTTGAACATTTAATGGTGTTTAAATGTTGCATAAATCCTTTGTTTCAAGAAAAGGGAGGAAATTTTGTTTTTCCAAAATAAGAGCCCTTTAAATCTGCCTTAGTGTATTTGTTCATGACCGAGCCGTAGATACAGTGTCTGAATTAAGAATTTGTCAAATTATTATTAAATGAATCCACTGAAAATGCATGATTGACCACTGTACTTTGGCAAAACTTCACCCATGTTACGCAGGAATGCCAATGTTGTCACAATAAGAGTCCCGTTTAATTGTACTGTTACATTGAAATATTTGTTAAACACCATGTATTTATACAACAACTTCTACTACTACTACTACTACTACTATTATTATTATTATTGATGATAATAATAATGATAATAATGATAATAATATTGATAATAGCTGTTGTCATCACAAGTGCCAGTATTTGTTTTAGTATTTATGCACTTTAAACTCTAAGTAGTGCTGGGAGATATTAAAAATGTAATTAATTTAATGAAATTATTTAATAACACATCTTGCTATCAGAAGACATTTAGATGTGCATTAATAAAATTAACGAACTCATGCTTCCTCTATGATAAAAGAATGTCTTAAAACCCTGATATAGCTTGTTTTGGTTGGTCTGTTTTGTTCCGTTCACGCCTGAAAGAATCCACAATATTGCGAACCAGACAGAAATGACATCTCCCGAAAGGAAAATTTTCTTCAGAAAAAAAATTAATTTACTTCTTTTATACTAAAAATTTGGCCTTGATATGCAATCCATGCACATTTCCCATTTCACAAATGCCTTTTTTTTAATAATCTGAATAGAATATCACCCTGTAGAATAGAAAGAACTTAATTTATTAACTTATTTTATTAATGATTCCATTATTTCACTGCACGTTTTAAATCCCACACCTCACCACTGAGCAGTTATTGTGCGGTGCGGTTTTAAACGCGATAAGCTTCAGTCTCAGTAAATCGACTGCAAAACCAGGTGCGCTGAGCACATATTCCAGTCACATTAAGGAGCGTTTTCTTTTACTGCGGCCCTCTCAGTGAGTGTTTACATGTTAATTGTTAAATTATACTAAAATTTTGAAAAATCAGTGGACTTTCCCTTTAAGGCAGAGGTGGGGAACTTCAGTCCTGGAGGGCCGGATCCCTGCACAGTTTGGTGCTTTCCTGCTCAAGCACCCCTGATTCAACTCTTCAGTTAATTACCAGGTTTGGCTGGAGTTCTAGAGCAGGAACGTCTCCACACTCTGCTGGACTCCGGCCCTCGGTTCTCCAGGTGTTTTGTTTGCTTATTCATTCATTGTAAAACTTTGACTCGTTCTAAAGTGGACTGTGGGCGGTCAGTCCCGCTTCGGGACACCGTCTATTCTCGGCCGTCCTGCTGAGCAGAAATGCAGCTATATATGTTTCAGCGAAGTGCTCACGTGTTCAGGAGAGCACACGTAAAGCGGGTGCTCACGTCCAGAGAGCTTCTCTGACCTGCGTGTCAAACACATGTTTTATTCAGCAACACACACACACACACACACACGCACACAAACGCACACACACACACTCTGCTCACTCACATTCACATATAAATTAGTGATGCAGCAGCTTCTCTGCTGAGAACAGAGAGCGCGTGAGAAACGAGTGCAGTTATACGGAGCAGAAGCAGGTCTGATAACCGTAATCACACGCGCCCTCATCGGTACTGGCCCGACCCGGCCCGGCCCGGCCCTCTCACTCACACAGTAGAGCTTCACATCTGTAATTACTGACCACATCTTACAGAGCAGCACCAACAGCTCAGCGCTTCCTCTCTTTCTTTGTCTTTCTTTTTTGCTTTCTCTGCGTCTGTTTCGTTTATATTTCTCTTTTTCTCTCTTTCTCTCTTTTCTCTGTTTGCCTTCTGTTTCTGTTTCTCTTGCTTGTCTTTTTCTTTCTTTCGCCCCGTCTCTTTTGATCTGCGTCTCTTACTCTATTTTTCTTTCTCTGCCTACTGTTTCTGTTTCTCTCTCTCTCTCCTTCTTTTTCCTTTTCCTCCTTCCCTCTCTTATTCTCTTTCCTCCCTCTTTCCACCATTTTTTTCTTTTTTCACTCCCTCCTTTTTTCTGCTTTTTTTCTTTTTCTTTCACTCCATCTCTCTCTCTGCATCCGTCTTTTTACTTTTCTTCGTCTTTTTTCACCCTGAGCTATCTTGCTTTCTTTCTTTTTCTTTCTTTCTTTGTTTTTTCTTCGTCTTTCAGTCTTTCTCCATAACCACCTCTCTTTTTGTTTTTCTCTCTCCTTCTTTCTCTTATCCTCTTCTCTCTCTGTTTATTTTTTTCTCTCTCTCTCTCTATCGCGATCATACTCTCCATCTCTATAACCCTCTCTCTCCTTCTCTTATTCTTTTTTATTTTTCTTCCTTCTTTCTCTCTCTGTCTTGCTTTCTCGCTCTATCTCTTCCTTTTTCTCTCCTTCTCTCTCTGTTTCTATCTTTCTCAATTCTCTTTTTCTTCTTCTCTCTCCTTCTTTCCCTTCTTCTCTCTCTCTGTTTATTTTTTTATTTTTTTCCTTCTCTCTCTCTATCACTCTCTCCATCTCTACAACTAACTTTCCTTCTCTTATTCTTTTTCTTTTTTCGTCATTCTTTCTCTCGCTTTCTTGCTTTCTTTCTCTCTTCCTTTTTTCCTCCCTCTCTCTTTCTCAATTCTGTTTTCCTCTTCTCTCTCTCTATTTTTTGTCTCTCTCTCTCTCTCTCTCTCTCTCTCTCTCTCTCTCTCCCCTCCACACAACCTGTTGGCACCTTCTTGCATCATGTCTGTATGGGTGGGGTGGGTTGAGTTGAAGGGGGGTCATCTCTGGAGCTCTCTGTGTGTGACTTGCATCGGCTCTTTTTTTTTTTTCCTTTTTCTTTTTTAACGCTCCCTCTATCCCTCGCTTTACTACCACTTTCCTCCACTGAAAACATCATTTCTGCAGTTCTGATTGGTGTTTCGAAATTTGGTCTGAGCCAGTCAGCTCCCAGCAAACCGAGCACGTCACATCAGTCAGCGTTTGAAGTGGAAGAGACGGCGGCAACTGAAGGAAAGAGAGAGAGAGAAACGGGGAGAGAGAGAGAGACAGACAGACACGGGGAGTCAAACAGACGCAGGCATGATGCAACAGCCAGACAATATGCGTCCTTTTCTTGTAGCGTATTGCACCAACCAATCAAGTCCGTCCGAGTGGAGATGATGGATGTTCTGTTACCTTGCAAAAAAACCATGTTTATTTTCGCTCCCCGTCTCTGTGAGGAGTGTTCGATGACCCAAATCATGAGATCTCTCATCCGTATCAAATAGGCCTTCCGTTCAAACGGATGGGTCAGTGACCTCAACTCTTACTCTAATGAAACCTCATCAGAACACAGCAGCAGCTCATCAGACGAAGCGTGTGGTATTTTCTCTCAGTGTTTACTAACCTGCTGTCTAATTAGAACCATTGCTCCACCTGTTTTTCCCCGTTTCTGTATTTTAATAGTTTATATTAATGCTGTTTTCTATCCGGTGTCAACCAGAGGAGGATGGGTTCCCCTTTTGAGTCTTGGTTCCTCCCAAGGTTTCTTCCTCTTGCTCTTAGGGGGTTTTTCCTTGCCACTGGCGACGCTCATGGGGGCTTGGACGCAAAAAAAAAAGTACTGTATAAATAAACTTGACTTGACTTGACCTGCTGGTGTTAGTGTTAAAAAAAAAAAAGGCATCATTTTCACCCATCCACAAAATGCAGTTGATCAGCCGAGACCTATTTGGTGTCTGACATTAGCTTTTTTTAGTTTTACACTCTTTTTAAAACAGGGGTGTCAAACTCAACCACTAAATTAAAAAACTATAACTGGCCGTTATTCATTCAGAACTAGGCATAGGCATTGAATACTTGAACGATTCAAAAATCATTTTAATCAAAAACAATTGTTTTATGTAAAACAATAGGCTACATTATCTACAGATTAACCGCTAAACCTCTTTAAATGTCTCCAATGTACAGTAGGTTCTTTAAAACTGACCGTCCGTCTGAGCTGCACACCTGGCCTCCTTTTTGTTTTGTTTTTGTGGTGCAGTCCTATAGATCGTTGTTGGGGAGGGACTGGGAGCACACATTACATTGCAGTGTATGCTGGGAACTGTAGTGCGGCTCATGGTGAAACTGGCTAATATTTATAGAAAATTGAAACAATTTTGCGGGCCGAATAGGATTGTGCCACGGGCCTGACTTGGTCCATGGGCTTTGTGTTTGACACATGGGCTTTAAAACAAGGCTCTAATAGAAGAACCATGCTTCAGAAAGAGATCTGTGAGTGCGAAGAACATTTCAGAGGTTCACATAATGTAGAGTTTCTTTACCAGTTTTTTTCCTTGAGGCTTTGCATTAAAGGCGAACTACACTGATTTTTCAACACTCCTTGCAAAATGAAATGGTTAAGATGTAAACAGAGTCATTCAGAGTGGTTTGGTGTGAAATGCTCTGTTCTAGAGAAACTTACCGAGTCAAGATTGTTCCCAGTGGTGGTGATAGGAACCAGACGTCTAAAGAGTTAAACTCCCTCACAGAAAGTTATTACATTACGAATATGATGTCTGACATGACGTTTTTGCCTAAAAACACTTGAAGACACTTGAAAGTTCACTGGTGGTTTTGGAAAATAAATAAAATGGTTATACTTGTGTTGCAAACATGCGTGACCTCCTGGTTCCCATCATAACCAGTGTAAAGAAAGAGCAAGTTTCTGTATAATGCACTATTTCTTATAAATCTAATCTGAATGAATTTGTTAACATCTCAGTGATGGAATTATGCAGAAATTTTGAAAATTTTGTGGAATTTCTTCTTAAGTGGGGATTCTTTTAAAGTTTAAAAAGGTTTTTCACGCTTACATTAATCACAGCCTGAGTGTCTAAACCTGGATTAATCATAGGGTATCTAATCTGGATTAATCACAGAATGAGGATCTAAACCTGGATTAATCACAGTCTGACTTTCCAAACCTGGATTAATCACAGCCTGAGGACCTAAACCTTAATTAATCACAGTCTCAGTATCTAAACCTGGATTGATCACAGTCTGAGTATCTAAACCTGGATTAATAACAGTCTGACTATCTAAACCTGGATTAATCACAGCTCGAATATATAACCTGGATTAATCACAGCTCGAATATATAACCTGTATTAATCACAGCCTGAGTATCTAAACTTGGATTAATCACAGCTCGAATATATAACCTGTGTTAATCACAGCCTGAGTATCTAAACTTGGATTAATCATATTCTGAGTATTTAAACCTGGATTAATCACAACGAGTGTCTAAACCTGGATTAATCACAGAATGAGTATCTAGACCTGGATTAATCACAATCTGACTGTCTAAACCCGGATTAATCACAGAGTATCTAATCTGGATTAATCACAGTCTGAGTATCCGAACCTGGATTAATCACAATTTGAGTATCCAAACCTGGATTAATCACAGTCTGAGTATCTAAACCTGGGATAATCACATCCTGAGGATCTAAACCTGGATTATGATCACAATGCCTCCTGGGTGTGTTTACATCTGGCGCCTGTTGATGCAAAATGTAAACAGGCCATTATTTATAAATGTGGTTCTTTGACCAAAAGTGGTTCTGTTTTGTTCCAAAGAACCCTTTTTGCTGTTCTTTATGTTTAAGGGTTTGCAAACCTAATGTAATGGCTAATAACAATACAACAAAACGTAGAATCAGGGGGTCATTTAGTGGGACAGTGCTGTTTTTCTCCCATAAATGAATAACGTAATTCATCGATAAAAACCTAGCAAAATATTCAGTTGTTGCAAACTCATTCATGTGAAGTGGATGGTGGGTTTAACAACACTGAGGAATTATTCATAGAATTACGTGCGCATGTCGGCGCTATTTATTTATAATTTATTATTTATTTATTTATTTTGGCTGGTTTATGTGTCATATGTCTTCTGACTCAGTGAGCAGAGGTACCTGCAGCTGTGTGTGTGTGTGTGTGTGTGTGTGTGTGTGTGTGTGTGTGTGTGTGTGTGTGTGTGTGTGTGTGCGCGTGTCAGAGCTCGTGTGTGTGCGTCACGATGAGCAATACACGCTCTGTTCACTTGACTCAATAAACCCCCTCAAATGTGACACGGTTTTCCTGAATAAACCGTCACGATTCTCGCAGACAGACACTGACATTCCCTCAGGAGGTGACCTGTTGGTTCTCAGAAATATGTTTAGTTGGTGCTACGGTCGTTCTGCCTCATAATACAGGCACTCTTTAAAAACAAAAAAGGTGGGAGGGCATTGAAGAACCAGTTTTAGAACCCTTTAGGCAGTAGTTCAGTAATGAACCCAGCTGTAAACCCGTTCTAATTTAGACCGATAGTCTGTTAAGTCTGCCTTGGTGAATTCATTCCTTAGGAAGTTGAGAAATTAATGGAGTTACCAAACAAATCCATTGAGAACGCTCTATTTCACAACACTTCACTCGCGGTAACTTCACTCACATTCAGCAGGAGCACCAAAGCTATCACAATAAGTCCCATATAATTCTACAGTTCAATATAAGTTTACTTGATTTAACTAAACACTAAAATATTTAATAAACGCTATGTGTCTATTAT
This sequence comes from Colossoma macropomum, assembly GCF_904425465.1. Taxonomy (NCBI): domain Eukaryota; kingdom Metazoa; phylum Chordata; class Actinopteri; order Characiformes; family Serrasalmidae; genus Colossoma; species Colossoma macropomum. The sequence continues at coordinate 5,889,141 of NW_023494806.1, read as the reverse complement.
TATTAATATTAGTAGTAGTGGTGGTGGTGGTGGTGAGGATGGATGGATGGATAGATAGATAGAATAAAAACAGACAAAGTAGGCAGAAATAAAAAAAATTGATTTAAACTTTAAATTTACTTTAAATTAAGTAAACTAGAGAGAGATTGTGTGAGAGAGTAGGAATAAAGTATATCTATTGCATATCTGCAACGCATTTAAGACATATTTATTCTATTTACGTGAGAGCAGGTATTGTATTAAACCTGGATTAATCACAGAATGAGTATATAACCTGGATTAATCACACCCTGAGTATATAACCTGGATTAATCACAGCCTGAGTATATAACCTGGATTAATCACACCCTGAGTATATAACCTGGATTAATCACATCCTGAGTATATAACATGGATTAATCACAGCCTGAGTATATAACCTGGTTTATTCACACCCTGAGTATATAACCTGGATTAGTCACACCCTGAGTATATAACCTGGATTAATCACATCCTGAGTATATAACCTGGATTAATCACATCCTGAGTATATACCCTGGATTAATCACACCCTGAGTATATAACCTGGATTAATCACATCCTGAGTATATAACCTGGATTAATCACACCCTGAGTATATAACCTGGATTAATCACACCCTGAGTATATAACCTGGATTAATCACATCCTGAGTATATAACCTGGATTATTCACATCCTGAGTATATACCCTGGATTAATCACACCCTGAGTATATAACCTGGATTAATCACAGCCTGAGTATATAACCTGGTTTATTCACACCCTGAGTATATAACCTGGATTAATCACACCCTGAGTATATAACCTGGATTAATCACAGCCTGAGTACATAACCTGGATTAATCACACCCTGAGTATATAACCTGGATTAATCACACCCTGAGTACATAACCTGGATTAATCACACCCTGAGTATATAACCTGGATTAATCACACCCTGAGTACATAACCTGGATTATTCACATCCTGAGTATATAACCTGGATTAACCACAGTCTGAGTATCTAATTGAGTATCTGAGCCTTTACATGACAGCAGGTGTTGCACTATGTGGTATGAGGTAGTTACAACACAGTGAGTATAAACATAACTAGGGCTAGCAGTATTTACTAGCAGTAGCAGGAGTAGCAGTATTCACAGTGTAAGGTGTGCAGTGAGAGCGGCATTACAGTAGCAGGTTATGATATAATACGCAGTGTGTATTAATACGAGTGGAGATATAGTGATGTGACTCAGCAGTTGTAATTGTGGTTCGTGGTGACTGAAGATTTGCTAAAAAACAGTTATTAAAATCTACATGAGTGTAGTAAAAATATGTGTACTAAAAATAAAAATTCATACTTTGGGGAAAAAATATATTTTACACTTTTTTCAACCATCCCACCTTCGAGAAGACCCCTTGGCTACAGGCCCACATTTACAGTTTGAGACCCCTGATTTAAAAGATTCCTCATACTCACAGATCTCTTTCAAATGTGATGTAGGGAACCAAAAGTGGCTTTTCTGAGGCATTGCTCGAAGAAACCTTTGACTTTGTTTTGTTTTTTTTGCAAAGCTGTCTGTGTGTCTCTGTCTGTGTGTCTGTGTCTCTGTCTGTGTGTATGTGTCTCTGTCTGTGTGACTGTGTCTCTGCGTCACTGTCTGTGCGTCTCCGTCTGTTTGTCTCTGTCTGTGTCTCTGTCTGTGTGACTGTGTCTCTGTCTGTGTGACTGTGTCTCTGTCTGTGTGTCTCTGTCTGTGTGTCTCTGTCTCTTTCTGCGTGTCACTGTCTGTGTCTCTGTCTGTGTGTCTGTGTCTCTGTCTGTGTGACTGTGTCTCTGTCTGCGTGTCACTGTCTGTGTGTATGTGTCTCCGTCTGCGTATCTCTGTCTGTGTCCCTGTCTGTGTGACTGTGTCTCTGTCTGTGTGTCCCTGTCTGTGTGACTGTGTCTCTGTGTGACTGTGTCTCTGTCTGCGTGTCCCTGTCTGTGTGTATGTCTCTGTCTGTGTGTCTCCATCTGTGTGTCTCCGTCTGTGTGTCTCCGTCTGCGTGTCTCTGTCTCTGTGTCCCTGTCTGTGTGACTGTGTCTCTGTGTGACTGTGTCTCTGTCTGTGTGTATGTGTCTCTGTCTGCGTGTCTCTGTCTGCGTGTCTCTGTCTGCGTGTCTGTCTACTAAACTAGAAGAGCAGAAATTGGCCTTTTGGATACTGAGGTTAAGGTTAATGTTAAGTTTAGGTGTAGGTGTCGTATTACTTGGCTACAGTAAAACTAAAATCAGTAGAAATCAGTGGAAGTCCTCTCAGTTAGGCGTGTGGGTGTGTGTTTCACATTTAATGATCAAGGTGAGGAACTTACCTGGATGTCTTCTGAGGAATTTCCCCATTAGCATTTTATTTCACCTCCAGTATTACTGTATATCAGTATTGCTAGAACTTGTTTGAAATTCAGCAGAAATTAAGCAAAGTTTTCTTTCATTTACTTACTGTAAATATTTGTTCATCGTTCTTCTTCTGACAGCTGAAGATGAGACAGAGCAGTATATTGTTCAATCGGGAGGTTTGGAGTTTGATGTAGTGTGTAAACTTTATTATATATATGTTGTGTTGTGTGTGTGTGTGTGTGTGTGTGTGTGTGTGTGTATGTATATGTGTGTGTGTGTGTGTGTATATATATATATATATATATATATATATATATACACACACACACACATACATACACACACACACACACACACACACACACAAACAAAACCAAAAAAGTATCTCCATTTTTGTCATTTTCCAGTTTTTGACATTATTTGATAAAAAACGTGTTTCCCCTTACATTGTATGTAAATTTAATGATCGGTTCAGCCTACATCAGTTAAGCTGGGTTTATAGCCCAGACTGCTTTTTAAGTGAGGCACAATACAGGACAGTCAGAATAGAGCTAAGTGGCATCTAGCAGTCTTAAAGGCACAGTAACAAAAGCATCCTGTTTAATTCTAAAGGATGCAGGGAGCTTCGAAAGTGGTCGTGTAAAACTAATGACTTTTTTTGTTCCATAAAACCACATAAATGTCGTATGTGGACTAAAAATAAAAAATACAAGGAGATTACAGGTGGGATATGGGTTTAAACATGGTAGTATTGACTGACACCTTATTGGTTTGGTCAGGACGCTGGAAGTGAAGCGCTTACATGATGTCACCTGCCTGTAACTCTGTGTGCAGTGTCTACAGCTCCTCTGTTGTAGCTCCCGCCCGGTCTAAATCAAGCTGAAGGTCAGAATGAACACTGGTGCTGATTTGTCGTTTGTTCTGTTTCTTAATCGGTGATCAAAATTGTAACTTCAAGATTTAAGAGTATTTAAGAGTAAAAGTGTGTATGTATATATATTCAGAAGAAAACCTCGTGTCTCCTGCTTTACTTTTAATGTAAGACAATGGAACCAGACTTTTTTCCAAGTCATTTTGGGTCGTTTCTTTTGGTCTGTTCATCATGAAATTTACACGCACTGTAAAGGGTAACAGGCATTTTCACATTATGTCAAAAACTGAAAAACGACAAAAATGGAGATACATAGTTTTCTTCCGACAGCAGCGATATAGATAGATATATATATATATATATATATATATATATATATATATATATATATATATATATATATATATATATATATATATATATATATATATACACATATATATCAGTATTTGTACCATGCACATAATGTGCATATGTAGTGTAAAAATATACAGAAATATAGAGGAGGTGATTGAAAAGTCTGAGACCCCTAATGAAAAAGCTTCTATTTTGCATTGTATTCTAATTTAATGCAACGATCTTCATTGTAAAGTATAATATCAGTAAACAGGTTGTGTAATAAGTAGAATTTTTGAAATATTTACCTGAATTTTAGAATTCTTAGTATCTGGTGTGTCCCTCTTGAGCTTTAATGACCATGTGCACTCGAGCTGGAATATGTATGCTGTATATCCATGTTGGTTGTTTTTTTTTCAACCAATATATTTGGAAAAAACAGATATTTCCTACATACTGCGTTGGAAAGTGAGCATTGCTGTGCGGTGGAAACAGCTTTATTTTGTTCTGCTGATTTCTTAAAAAGGTTTTAGAAAGAAAAATAGTTTTTGTTTTTTTTTTTTTAAATTGTGCAGCAACCCTGAAATAGAAATTGTGCACTAAAATTTGCAGAAGAATTCCATATTTAAGTATGTAGAAGATGTCTTAAGTTTTTTTTTTTTTCTTAAGAAAATAAAAAAAACGTCATTTGACTGGGGGTGTTCAAACTTTTCAAGCATATATAACTCTGTGTATCTATAAAAATAGAAGAAGTATATTAATGGGCCAAAAAGTGGACAAAAGTATTCAAACAGTGGTAGCCGGCCTGGTGAAGCCTGAATTTTGCTCATGCTTTTATTCATTTTAATATAAAACAGTATATGAAACAATGTCAACGTGCTCGATTCACTGATCTTAAAGCAGAATTTTTTTCGTGATGTGTTTTTAGAGGTGTAACGATTGTTCCAATAAAATATAGTAGTAGATTCAGTACATTTTTTTCGATACAGCAAAAATAAGCAGAGACTGAAATATGTGAAAATATATTGCTGTTTGCATTTTGAGTTCATTTGAACATTCAACATTTTAAAAGTACAAAGTTTGAAATAAAAATTGTGCCTTATAGTATCTCAGCTAGCGCTCTAGCTGCAAGCTAATATTCTAGATGTGACACAGCTATGAAATGCATTACGATACGATATGATGTGCTGAGATATGATACAGTACGCCGTGTCGTATAGTTACATCTCTAATATTTCTTTGTGTTCTTGTTGGTCTCAGGTACATCAGATAAATGCCGGCGCTGGCGGAAGAGGGTGAGCAGCGGGTGGTCTCCAGACATTCAGTCTAGCTCAACATGCCCTCGTCCACGCGGAAAGGAGCGCTGAAGGACCCTGAGCTCTCCAGCCTCTTCTTCAAAGATGACCCAGAAGAAGTCTTCTGTGACCTCCATGAGATCGGCCATGGGAGCTTCGGCGCGGTTTACTTCGTGAGTGCTCGTCTAAAACACACTTTCTCAGATTGAATTTTAGCCACAGAGACGGCAGAACAAGAACAAATTATCTGGAATATGATGTCAATAAATGGATGTTTTTTATTTGCGTACTTTTTGTTTTTTACTTTTCTGCATATATGATAGGTTGTAGGATGATATGATATTGTTTTCAAATCATTCAGGATCATAAATGCATTTTCTAATGCTTATTTTTAAGAACCCTGAAGAAAACAAATGCTTATTCTGGTGTTTAATAAGAATTCCGTCAACATTTCTGCATAATTTAGGTGGAGAGATTAAACAGTTAAATGTGAAATTGTTCATTTACATTTACGGCATTTGGCAGAAGCTGTTACCCAGAGCGAGTTACAATTTTAAGTTTTTTTACACAGGTAGGCAAAAGTAGTGTTAGGAGTCTTGCCCAAGGACTCTTATTGGTAAAAATCTGAAAACAATCTTTCTTTGGGGAACATTTAGCCCTAGAACCGGGGTGTCAAACTCAACCACTGAAGCGGCCATATTAAAAAGTCCACATTTAAATCTTTTAAAAAAATAAGTCTTTTAAACCTACCTGTTTGCTTCAACTAGACAACTGGCATCTATTTTTTTGCTGTAAGTTCATTAAGACTTGGGCTCAGTTTCTAAGCTGACGTTAAGTGTTTATACTGACTGAACTGCAGCTGAAACGCAGCTAGTGTGTTTGATGATATGACTGGTGTGGAATTGTGTAGAATTGAGGTGTAACCGCTGTCCCATAGACTGTTGTTGGGGTAGGAGAGTCAGAGCGCACATGATGTTGCAGTGCATGCTGGGGACTGTAGTGCAGCGCTTTGTGAAACGGGCTAATATTAACAGAAAATTAAAATACTTGTGCTGGCCAGATAGGATTGCACTGTGGGCCTGGTCTGGCCTGCGGGCCTTTTGTTTGACACATGGGCCTTAGAGCACTCTGCGTGAATCTGTCTGGATGGATTTTCAAAAGTACATTTTACTACAGCTGAAAAAAATCACATTGCATTTCACATCCAACACGTTTACATCTCAGCCATGTAATTATGCAGAAATGTTGAAAAATTAATAGAATTTCCATCTAATATATAGACTGTGTATATATATATATATATATATGTGAAAGCATGTATTCATTGTGCATTAAAATGTATATGAAAGTCATATTTTTATACAACAAATAAAATATTTTTTATGAAATTAATTGCATTGCTAGCTGGCTAGCTGGCCCTGACATCTAGTGAGAGCAACAGTGGCTACATGTTCGAACTAATGAGTGTAACAATATGGCAAAAATATAATACACTATTTAAACATTTCTACAATACTGTGTATATGTATATATATATATATATATATATATATATATATGTGTGTGTGTGTGTGTGTGTATATATATATATGTATATATATATATATATATGTATATATATATATATACATATATATATATATATATATATATATATATATATATATATATATATATATATGTGTGTGTGTGTGTGTGTGTGTGTGTGTGTGTGTGTGTGTGTGTATGTATATATATATATATATATCACAAGACTTTTTATAAGTAAGTCAGAACACAAAAAATGGCACATCAGCACCACATTCCAACAATACTGTCAAACGCTATAGAGGTACAGAGTCTTACATAGTAAACCCAGTTACAGGACTGATTATGCTGTCTTTTATAATGACCCGTACAGTTGGTCAGCGTTCTTTAAGTGCTGACATTATCCACAATATACTCACAAAACTGTATTGTAATGAAATTTATTATGATGAAATATTATATTATTACCCACCTCTAATATATTGTGTATAAATAGTATATATTATATATGGATCATTGTACTGAATTTGTTCAAAGTCAGAGTTAAAAACACATTTTGAACTAAATTAACTAACAATTTATTTTGTCATCACACTGATTCAGTTGTGACTGTTTTGGTCGTGACAGTTTTAGCTAACAGTACATGATTAGCAAACACAGCTTTGGACAGTTATACTCACACGAGATCATAATAATTTTATTAAAACACAAAAAAATGAATTAATTGCCAAAAATGTGTGTTGTGTGATTTTCAGACTTTCAGATTTTTTTTTTAAACAAAATTGTTAATTATTATTTACAAAATTAACTCGATAAATGAACGATAAATCTTTCAAACTCACTTTAAAAGAAATCAAAAATATCTTTAAAAACAACCATGTATATTGTTTTGTTGTTGTTGTTGTTGTTGTTGTTGTTGTTGTTGTTGTTGTTAGGACAGATGTCGATCCCTGTTTAACCCTTAGACATTGATATTACAGTTGTTGTCGTTTTGTGATTCTAGTAAATGTTACTGCATGTTTATTACATTGTAATTACACAATGAGTCACAGATTTACACTACCCTCTAAAGATTTGGACTCACTTGTCATAATCTGTTATTTTATATATAATGCAAGCGTTTAATTTTTAAGAGTTTAAATTTAGGGCGAAGGATAGAAAATGCCCTGTAAATGACAACGTTGTATATATTTAGCTTATCACTATTTTTATGAATGACTTTGTTTTAAAAACCTTATTTTTTGAAGTAGCTTTTACTGTGTGACTGCAGTTTGAACCACTGCACCACTCCAATGACTGTAGCCTCTCGATCTCGTTCATACAGCTCATGGATTCTTTTAGAGTGGAGGCTCTCGAGGAAAACTGGACATTTACGCTTTTGTTAGTTTGCTGCTTGTTGATTTATCCTTTAAAGCTGTATTTGAGTGGGATGGCTACAGTCATGGATCCTATCATAGCAACACACAGCGCGCTGCAGCTGGGTCTCAGCCTGCACTGCAGTGGATGGTCAAATTAGGAAAAATGCCTAAACAGCATTAAAACATTAGTGGCATAATAATATGTGTTATTTTTGACAGCACTAATAAATACATAAATAAATATCGTAAAGTGAATCTAATCTTTTCCCCGTAGTCACAAGTGCACCACTAGTTGTAGCACGCTTTGAAAGGTTTACTGCAATAATCCTGAGTTTGTTGAAATCCTGGAGCAGTGGGCGCTTTTCTCTGTGTGGGTGAAGTCACTTATTTCTGATGCGGTGGAGTTTCTTTAGAGGACGAAGGCAGGACACAGTTTAAGCACATTCAGTCCAAAAATAGCTTTTAATACCGAAGCTCAGTCGTTTAGCTTTTCTGTCTTGCTCTCCTCCATCCCTGCTAAACTGGCAGCTTTACATTCTGCCTCCCTCTGAACGTACGGCCACAGCGCGCTGGAGCCTCCTGACAACTTCTCCTGCTTTTTCTTAATCTGGGGAACTAATAATGCAAAGCCTTTGATTAGAAAATCTGTGGCGGGTCTAAAATCTGCATCGCAAATCCCCTCATAACACTCTCTCACACACACACACACACACACACACACACACATACGCACGCATGCATGCACTCCAGATGTAGAGCCAGACTCAGGCTGCTTTTAGGACAGATGTTGATCCCTGTTTTAACCCTTAGAAATTGATATTACAGTTGTTATCATTTTGCAATTCTAGTAAGTGTTATTACACATTTATCACATTGTAATTATGTAATGAGTCACATTAGTTTTACACCATAGTTTAAAAGTTTGGAGTCACTTGTAATAATCTGTTATTTTATATACAGTTATAGGTTTCAATTTGTAGTACAGTATGGATTTCTATAATATAAACTTAACATTATGCTAATGTTATTATTATTTGTTATAGACATTTTGTAATTATCTGTTTACAAACATTTTGTTACCTTTTTTGTCAGGTGCCATTTATTCTGGATATTACTAGAACTACAGTCTTGGTGCATTTGTTTTATTATATTTTCGACTGATTTGAAACCGCCGGAGGACTGAAATATTAGCATAAATTAATAAACCAAATTGGTTTTATATCACTGTAAACATTGATTCCAAACTTGTAGATTCTGCATTGACAGGATCGAGTCTGCACTTCCGGTTCCACCTTTTTATGTCAAAATTGACAAAAACATGATGAAAATGTAGAAGATATTTTTTTTCTTTGCACAAAACAAGACTGTACACACAAAAAACTTTGCGTCGAATTCAAATTATGACGAAATATCTTGTATTTACCACCACAAATGTGGTATGGATTGAAGGTTTACAGGCCACACTTTGAGCAGAATTCCTGTGCTTCAAAAATTACAGCAAGCTTTTGTTATCGTCTGCGATGACTGCGTCGTCTAGAGGGTTAAATCTGGAGGCAGATGGCTCCATGGTGCTGTGAGAGAGACAGATACTGGATTATTGTACGGTCAGCACAGGCTGTTCAAGAACAGAAGGAAACAGCGTTGCAACATGACCGCACACGTGCTTAGGTATGACCAGTGTTCTCTGAGACTAGAACCAGTAGCCACAGATCACAGGCAGAAACAGCGTAGTGATCTATGGTGATTTTGGCTGTACTTTAAGCTGCTGGTTGAGGCTGAGGTGAAAGCCACAGGAAGTGACATCACTGCCGTAGCGCTCTCTATCCGGCGTATGAGTCAGTTCTTACTGTGTTGTTGGGTAAATGGTGTTAAGAGTGCTGTTAAAAAATCAAATTTTACTTTGGCTTTTGTAATGAACACGTGTTTGTGTGTGTATATACATATATATATATACACACACACACACACACACACACACATATATATATTTATATATACATAGAAATATACATAGAAATATCGCTGTTGTGAGAAGAAAACCTCGCAGCTTCAAAACAGTAACTTTACAGGAGAAGGAAAAAACCTACTTTACTGTGTAAAGAACAACAGGTCTTTTCAAATTATCTCAAAAACTGAAAAACGAAAACAAAAGAGAAATACAAGGTTTCCTTCTGACAGCAGCGCTATATATGTTTATATATATATATATATATATATATATATATATATATATATATATATGTATGTATGTGTGTATATATATATATATATATGTGTGTGTGTGTGTGTTTTGATTAAACTGTCAGTTTTAATTGCTTGTAAGTGAATGATTGTGTTTGCAGTCTGGTGGATAGTTCATATAGCTGTAGGCAAGTTCTGAGAGCAGAACTTATCACACATACATTAGAAAAGAAATCACCATTCCTAGAGGCGAATAGCTTTGTTTTCCTTCAGCTACAGCCTCTGGCATTTCCTACCTGTGAAAGGAGCCAACTGTTCTATGACAAGGCATTGTACTGAAATTATGCAGTGTAATTTTGTGTTTCTCCTCTTGTTTGTTTTTTATTGCAGCATATGAAAAAGGCTGTTTATTTTCCGTTTGCAGTAATTATTGACATTTTAGTTTAGTTTCACTCACTTATTCCGATTAATTAACTGAAATTAGCGCCCATCTGAAAGTGTTTGCCTGGTCTTTTTAGGTCACACTCGTCTTCCTATACTCGTCTTCGATACTTCGTATTGAATGCTGTCAGTGAATCAAGGCTACATGATTCGCCAGTTAGATGTTTATGAAGCACTAATAAAATACTTCTCTTGTTCTTTTCTTTTTTTTGACCCAGGCCCGAAACTCCTACTCCAACGAGGTGGTGGCCATTAAGAAGATGTCCTATAATGGCAAGCAGACCACGGAGGTAGGAACCAGAAAACCACAGTTCTACTCTGAAATTTGACATTTTCAGACTCAGGTTTTTAAACCATTAAAAACACATAAGACGTCATCAGGAGATCGCGAGTTCGATCCCTGGTGATGCTACAGCCGTCTGTGGCCGGGAGTCCAAGAGAGCACACTTGGCCTCGCTCTCTCTGGGTGGGTAGGATGGCCCCGCCTCTCCCCCAATCACTCAGCACGATGCTAGTCAGCTCAGGCGTCTGTTAGCTGACGTAACACAGAACTGGTGGTTGGCGCTTTCCTCCGAGCGCGTTCAGCTGTCCAGTGACGTTGCGCTGAGTAAGCCTGTTCAAGCCTTTGCCCCCCTAGCGCTGGTAGTATCGTCTGATCGGGGGAGTCCTAACTAACAGGTGGAACTGGAGACGACAAACTTTGGAAGAAAATTGGGGGAAAATACCGAAAAAACAAAATTACTTATGACTTTTTAGTGCAAAGCAGCTTTGTGAAAATTCATTGGGTATGTTTAGCTTTAGTTTTCTTTTCCAAGCTATTGTTAAAAGCACATATTAAAAAACCTTTGGCCCAAGTGATGACGCGTGCTGACATCCCAACAAGAGGATACAAGGCATTTTGGCATTATTCCCAAGAGTAGAACTTTAGGAAAATAGCAGAACTGTGCTTTCTGTGTTACATAGGAAGTTAATACAAACCAACAATGGAAACAGGTTTATTTGTATTAAACACACTAAAAAGTGGTGTCCTCAGACTTTTGACGGGCAGTGTAGGATGGACTAGAATGGTTTTAAAGAAATTTCCCTGATAAAAAATAAAATAATGGATTAAATTGTGCAGATTTAAAGTGTGACAACTCTTTTGTCAGACGTTATCCTTAAAACGGAGTGGTCTTAGTCTGAGTAGTATGTGGTCTGTTATTAAAGATATAATAATAATGTTATGTAAAAAAAGCAGTACTGTATTGTTGCATTCTGTCCTATTGTAAAGAAACAGTACCTAAAATACAAGTCGCTATCTGTTAGCTATCGTTTACCCTCTACATATCAATTACCGTTATGCAAATGAGGTTATGCTAATTGGTGCCTGTCAACTTTTATCATTCATTAAAACATGTAGTTGAGCAGAAAGCAGGAAGGTCAGATTTGTTTGTAATTATCTGTCCTGCTGTGTGTTTGTAAGTGGTGCTCATGCTGGTTTGTGTTGTGTCTCTTTGCAGAAGTGGCAGGACATCATTAAGGAGGTTAAGTTTTTGGAACAGCTGAGACACCCGAACACCATCGAGTACAAAGGCTGCTACCTGAAGGACAACACTGCCTGGGTGTGTATCTCTAATGCGGCTCGGCCAGAAAGAAACGGCGGGGGGGTGCTGTTCTGATTGGCCAGTAGAGCACAGCAGAGTAGAAAGGCTCACAAATGTCATAAATGGATAAGTGGATAAAAATGCAAAACAAAAATGCAGTAGAAATGTAGAATATGGTCACTTTAAAAGCTGAGGTTGACATTTGTCCTTCGCTTCTCTTTCAGCTGGTCATGGAATACTGTTTAGGCTCAGCCTCTGATTTGTTAGAAGGTGAGTATACATGTGCAGCACTGCACACACACATACATTACAGTTTGTTTGCTACACCTTTATAAGTTTGTAAGTTATAAGATATATAACATTTTGCAAGGTATAGAACAAACGGTAACACTTTCTATGAACGTTTATAAGCGTCTATAAACACATTTATAACATGTTATAATGCATTCATTTCATAATGCATATTTTTTTTAAATGAATTACACTGAATTACACTTTATAGCCATGTTTATTATATGTTATATATATGAATTGTTAATATAATGCATTATAAGTAGTGTTAATAATATGTTATAGTTTCAGTGCCAAAGAAGTCAGTCCCAGCTTGGAGAGCGTAAAGGAAAGACAAATACAAAGTTTATTTACGCCCTGGGATTTCCAGTGTTTTATTAGAGCGTAAAATCACTGTGGAGTGAAGGCCTGGGGAGGGAGAGGCGAGATAGTAGAGTGCTGTCATTGTAGTTTGTTCCCTCACTGGTTCTAACGTCAAGCACTAGAACCTTTCACTCTGTAACATCCCTACACTACAGTGCAGTAATGCTGATTTCTGCTAGCATTCTATTGGATATGCAGTGTTAAGTTAGTGCCAAGCTAACGGTGGTGTACATTACCTTTCCCACATTGGGTAAAACACTGATGGCAGCACTAGTTTAAACTCTGACATTTGAAGCCTGTAATGTGCTTTATTATGTATGTTTTAGTGTTTCAGTAAATTCTTCAGTAAATACTTCAACTTGAAGCCTCACCCATAACACTGGAGGAGGCTTTAGTACAGTACGCTTCACTTTACTTAGAGCGGACAAATACAACTTATGAGCTCTTATAATTTGTTATGAACAGGACTTATAATGCATTATGTTAACAATTCGTAATGCATAATAAGCATGGCTATTACATGTAATGCATTTTTATAAATATTTATAGCCATATTTATGATGCCTTATTAATGCATTGTAACCTGTTAGGAATGTGTTTATAGATGCTTACAAACGTGACAGTGTTATCGAACAAATAACTGCCGACTTATAGAGGCTGATACAAAGTGTCACAACGAGAGAGCTGCATGGGACTGAAGTGCCACCTTAACCGTCCCAAACATTTGTAGCACCGTCCTCACTCTCTACCCATCACTGTAGAAATATGTGCTCATACTTCATATTCTTGGTCGCCTGTGCATGATCAACAGATACGCAAGTTATTAACATTGTTCTGGTGGTACTTGGTTGATTATCAACACAGTTACGGTAAGGATTAGGTTTAGGTGTAGGTGTAGATTTTGGCCCAATCCCATTTCTTATTTTTACCCCTACCCCTTGTTTTCAAGGGTCACCTTGCCCCTTGGAACTGAGTTACAAGGGTTAGTGGTTGAAATCTTCTCCAACGGAATGGGACCCTCAAATAAAGAAGAAAAACACTTTGTTACTGCTATGCCCTTTGCCATGCAGCTCCACAGTTACTCTCTCCAGTCTCCCCTGTAGCCCCTCCCCCTCCCCAACCTAGGCTGCGTTTACACAGCAGGTAAAAGTGGCCCAAATCTGATTTTCTCACCAAATCCGATTATTTTGTTTGGCTGTTCACATTATCTTTTAAATGTGATCTGTATGCGACATCAGTCTGAACAGATCAGCTCCTAAACCGACCCGCATGCGCAAAAGAACAGTGTTTTACGTGGCGGCTCGTCCAGAGGTAAACAATCGTGACGGCCAGTGAACGCCAGTCACTCCCGCAGCTTTCAGTTTCGTCTTCGCCAGCATCACAGGAGCGAGTATAAAGTTCTAGTCGTTGACAGCTGGACTCATCACCCACACCGTGTTTGAGTTTGCCGAAAAAGGGCTCGTTATTTGGCCACTTCTTTGGTTCCTCGGATTCTTTAAACTGTTCTCTGACACTGCAGCCTCGGGCTCCTCCGGCCGCGTTCGGCCGTTCCTTTCGAAACCTCTTCAAACACGGAGCGCTTTGATGAGTCTCTTCTAATGTTTTGGTACAGAAACATCAGACTTAATGTTTATGAGTCTCAGCAGTGCGGAATTATGACGAATGTCGAGTTGGATTGACGTAAAAGTCGCATGAATTCTGATCTGGCTGTTCAGACTGAGTCTCATTGCCACAGATCGGATACGTATCGGATTTCAATACCACATATGAAAGCGTCTCAAATCGGAATTGAAAATGCGTTTGTTGCTGTTCACACTGACACACAGACACACATCTGTGTCACATTTGAGGAAAAAGCTTTGGACCTCTTTTACCTGCTGTGTAAACGTAGCCTTAGTGAACTGCTACCCTTGACTGGTTTTTCTTTAAACACAGTTGAACCACTGATCTTACTGATATTGTCTCCCCAGGCGACACATTCAGAGTCTTTGCCTTTGACCCCTTTTAATTCCTCTTTTTTAAATCTACCCCAGAGTAGTCAGTGTGAGTGAGTGTCCACGCTGACCATAGCTTTATCTTTTCCTGATTTAGATGACGAACCCAACGTTTTCCACCAAACGCAAACATAGTCCAACAAAACCTACACACACCTGCACACCAAACTGGCATGTTCATTGTTCAGTTTGTGTGCTTTGATTCTTATGTTGTTTACTTTTATCGTTCTGTTCATGAAGTTCATAAGAAACCGCTCCAAGAGGTTGAAATTGCTGCCATTACCCACGGTGCCTTGCTAGGACTGGCTTACCTGCATTCCCACAACATGATCCACAGGTGAGTCTCTACCTGCCCACTGCCTACCTGCCTGTGCGTGCATGTATGCCTCCTTATTTTTTGTTTGTTTGTTTTTTTTAAATAAACCCTTTAAACTCCACATGTCTAATAATATCACAGCAGTGAATAATTATTAATAATAATAGTAATAATAATAATAGACAGGTTGGATAACTGGATACTAAGCAAAAAGTTTAAGAAGGTCAGATAGCTTGTAGTTTCTACTGCATACCTGATTAATGACCGCACAATACAGAGAGTTTGAGGGACTTTGAATCATCGCTTTTAAATAATGCCAGTAAAGCTGTTTTGTAGTTTTATGGCTGCTGATTCTGTGAGTGGAATGAGGAACTGTGTTGGTTTTATCACTGATAAGCTGAAATTATGTCTGATAGTCAAAGAGTACTTTGAACAGAAATGTTAATATTAATGCTACTTGGTAACTATATAGATAATTCAGTCTCTCTCTCTCTCTCTCTCTCTCTCTCTCTCTCTCTCTCTCTCTCTCTCAGAGATGTAAAAGCGGGCAACATCCTCCTTACTGAGCCTGGTCAGGTGAAACTGGCTGACTTTGGCTCCGCCTCCATGAGCTCTCCTGCCAATTCTTTTGTTGGGACCCCTTACTGGTCAGTACTGCTTCTGTGGACTCAAAGGGGGATTCCACCGAATTTTCAAAATGACTATATAAGTAAATAGTTAAGATGTGAACAAAGTCATTCAGAGCGGTTTGACGTAAAATGCTCTGTTCTGGAGAAACTTAGAGTCAGAATTGTTCACTGTGGTGGTGATAGGAACCAGACGTCTGAACAGTTTAATGGTTGTGAATACGCTGCCTGATATCTGAGACACTGCTGTACCATAGTTTTGAGAAAGGAATATTTTAGTCTGAAAAAAAAAATAAATGAGATTTCTTTGCTGTGCCATGAAATGGCCTGCGTGTACCTCTCTACCATGAATATATTTTATGCCACAGTCTTCTCACAAAATCATTAAAACAATGTCTCGGTCTTTAGGCAACATATTTAGAACCACTTTATGTAATAAATTTCTGTGAGGGAACATTTAGAGGCATTGAGCACTTTAGAAATTCACTTAATTTAGAATTTAAAATTAGCATATCACATCAGACTACTTTGAATGACTATATCTTACTGATTAAATTGTACATAAATAAAAATGTGGAATTCCCCTTTAAATGACTGAAATTTGGGCAAAAATACTTGAATCTAAACATTTATTAGTAGTATCGCTTTTCTTACAGAAGTGCTCATAACTTCTGCATTTAAATTATGAATGCATTCAGTATCTTGTGTAATAAGCACGTGTAATAATGTACACTGAATGCTGTGTAGTTAGACTGAGAAACAGAGAATGAAATGGTCAAAACGAGGATCTCCAGTTGTCATAAAACTGTCAATAACCAGAATTCCAGCAGCTAGCAGACGGTATAACGGTCACAGTGTCCATTACCATGAGGACACAACAGAACCCAGACAGTGACCAAATTTAGCCTGTGTTTTTTTGCTGTCTGTGTCTGTGAAACAGGATGGCTCCAGAGGTGATTTTAGCCATGGATGAGGGCCAGTATGAAGGAAAGGTGGACATCTGGTCTCTGGGGATTACCTGCATTGAGCTGGGTGAGCAGAGAATGAGTGTGTATATATATATATATATATATATATATATATATATATATATATATATATATATATATATATATATATATATATATATGTATGTGTGTGTGTGTGTGTGTGTGTGTGTGTGTTAGGGCTGCAACTCTCGAGTGTTTTCATTTTTAATATTCTATCAATTTCATAACTGAATGAAAAAAATATTCAATCAGTTGTCGTCTTTATCTTCTAATCATCATTATGGCTACGTTCACATTACCAGGTTGAAGTGGCACAAATCTCATTTTTTGCCCTAATCCGACCTGAGCCACTTTCATATGTGGTCCTAGATCAGATATCCGATTTGTGGCCATGCAACCTTAATGTGATGCTCAGATCGGAATTCATGTGTGTTTTTTCCACTGCACGTGCACCTTCATTCAGCGTTACCATGGCAGCAGCGCCGAACAGAAGTTAAAGCCTGTAAACGGTGGAAAAGCAGCTCATCTCACCTTTTTCTCCTTCGTCTCGCTCTAATAATGAAGCTGAGAGCTGATCAGAGTTAATTATCTTCTCAGCGAATCTCGTTCTGCTCGTTAGTTTGTTGCTGATGATTCACGTGATTCATTCACGTGACGTTACTGAGTAGGATGTGCTCATGAGGGTCATTTCAGGACGCCGGTTTGTCACATTAATGACAGATTTGAATCACTTATCTACACGAGTGTGAACCATCCTGTCAAAGAGATCGGATTTGAGCAAAAAAATCTGATTTAAGCAATGAGGCTTGTAATGTGAACGTGGCCTATCATTGTTTGTGGTGTTGTTAATTTACTTTTGCACTATTCCATAAATTCTATACATTTATTTTCTTTTAATTTCTGCTTTTAATACTGCACTTTAGTTGAATACATTACAATATAGTATTTGTGTGCTGCTGTGAGTCGCCCTGTAAATCCTGAACTAGTCCATTATAAAAGTGTCAGGTCGGAGTTTGTTGGAGCTTTTCGTCCCACGACATGCGTCTTTATGTATTAGCGTCACATGCACAGGCTCAGAAAGAAAGTCCAGCTCAATGTTCAGGTCTCAACTGCAAAATCAACATTGTACTGATGAAGATATGATGACAATAGTAGATGATTTACTCACATCCTCAGAAGACGCGTCCTTCACCAAGTTTTGACTGCGTTCTCTTTGAATTCTGTTTCAACGCGCTCGCAATCATCAGATTCATCCACTTGGGGAAGGGGACCGAGGCACAACCTGTCTCAAAATGTTGTTCTACATGTTCCCTGTAGTTACACACAAGCGAGCTGGCAGTGCAGAGCTTTCGACTGCGCTTGGAGTTAAAACTGATGCAGTCGCCTCAAATCACATGCTTAGGAACGGAGTCTCCTATGGACCTAGAGTTGTATGCATCTCTGGTCATCTTTGTTGATTTTGATAAGTGATAATAAGTGAACACATCCTCTACAGAGGACACACTTCTGCACATTTTAATGCACAATTACTGCTTATTCGCAAAATTTAACATAGGAAGGAAAAATAAAACAAAATTTGGCCTATGCAAGAGTTATGGCATATGTTTGATGTTTTATTTAATTTTTGTTCCCCTCAATCTGTAAAACTCAGCAAATAAATATAATCTGTACACTGAACATTGCAGAAAAAACGTATTCAAGTTACGTATGTTCAATAAAACATACATCAAATACATAGTATGGACAAAAGTATTGGGACACACTTCTTAATCATTGGATTTAGATGATTCGGTTCTATTGCTACAGGTGCATAGTACCTAGCCATGCAGTCTGCCTTTACAAATATGTGTGAAAGAATGGGTCGTTCTAAAGAGCTCACTGATTCTACCACTCAAGCGTGGTAGAATCAAGATCTGGCAGTCTGATAGACGAGTCTGGGTTTGGTGAACGCCAGGAGAACGTTACCTGCCCGACTGTACTGTGCCAACTGTAAAGTTTGGTGGAGGAGGGATGATGATATGGGGTTGTTTATCATGGGTTGGCCTAGAACCCTTAGTTCCAGTTAAGGGAAATCTTCATGCTGCAGCAGAGCAAGACAATTTGGACAATTCTATGCTTCCAACTTTGTGGGAACAGTTTGGGGAAGAACCTTTTCAGTTCCAGCATGACTGAGCCCCAGTGCACAAAGCAAGGTCCATAAAGGACTCGCTGGGTGAGTTTGGTGTGGAAGAACTTGACTGGCCCTCCCAGAACCCTGACCTCAACCCCATCAAACACCTTTGGAGTGAACTAGAATGAAGATTGCAAGCCAGGCCCTCTCGTCCAACATCAGTGTCTGACCTCACAAATGCTCTCCTGGATGAATGCAAAAATTCCCACAGACGCTCCAAAATCTTGTAGAAAGCTTCCCAGAAGAGTAGAAGCTGTTAGAGCTGCAAAGGGGGACCAACTCCATATTAATGTCTATGGATTTAGAATCGGATTCAGAAAAGCTCCTGTAGGTGTAACGTGTAGGTGCCCCAATACTTTTGTCCATACAGTGTACTTTGACCAGCAGGGTGTTCAGAGTATTGTATATGACTATATAGCTGGCAAATACTTGGTACTGTTGTCTATACAAACGTTTGTTTCTCCACTGAAGTGTGTTAAAAGTGATAAATGTTGGTTATTCTGAATAATTTACCATATTTGAATATTTTAATCATAGAATTTGTCTAACATTGTTGCATATTTGTTGCCTTAGTGTGTATATGTACTATGTATGTGTTAGATATGTTCAGAATGATGAACAGGGCTGTAGCTGTGGGGTAGATTCTGTAATTTTGGGGAAAGCTGAATAACATTAAGAATGAACTTCTGATTAAAAGTAACATCCAGAATGACTCGTATTTGAAACATGGTAATCAAATGATGAGGCGGAAAACGTATCAGTTACTCTAAATGCTGTTAATTCACTGCAGTGTTCCTGTATTTCTGTTACTTTTTTCCCATACAGCCGAGCGCAAGCCTCCTCTCTTCAACATGAATGCTATGAGTGCCTTATATCACATTGCTCAGAACGATTCCCCCACACTGCAGTCCAATGAGTGGTGAGTGCCCACACAAACATACAGACTCACTTGTTTACTTGTTTCTGTGCTTGATAATATACACTCTCTGTAATACAACAAAGCACCAAGCTACAAGAGGCTGTGCGCTACAGTGATTTTCTCATGGTTAAGGTGTAAATACAGGTAAATCAGTTTAACACACGGCCTCAGAGTTATTTCTTAACAGTGACAAAATGCAGTAATATGCAAAAATCTGGGCAGCCCAGGTGAAATGACATGTTTTGTTAATTTTATAGGTGAAAATGCTTGTATGCTTGTATGTGCTGTTTATTTTATGCAGGTTTGCTTATGTATTTTTCTAGATGTGCATTTTGTTGCTGAGTATGTTGAGTTGTTTTTCACACCTTTATGATGTGTTAATATTATATTTTTTTATATTTTAGTTATTCTAAGATGCCTCTTAAGATCTGGCCAGTAGATGTTCTTTTTGGCTAACTCTGGCTTATTTACTATTCTTTTAATATTGTTAGTGTTTATTTTTTATGAGCCCTGTCCCTGACAATTAAATAAAAAATAAATAAATAAATAAATAAAAATGTGGTAACACATCCTCTACAGGGACGCATTTTTTTCTGCAAATTTTAGTGCACAATTTCTATTTATAGCTTAATAAGTTGGAAAAAAAAAAAGTTTGAAATGTCAGTTTGCCATAACTCACAAATCAACAAAGCATGGAATTTGACCAGAAGCCCCCAAACTTTTCCATCTGGCTGTACAATATGGTAAAATTCACCAATGTTCAGTTAATGAAATCTTTTATTATTAAAAATAATAGCAAAAAACATTTCTTACATAAAGCAGTGCAGTTCATTAACATTAGGCTGTTGTTGCCAAGCAATATAATGATCAAAGGTTATTCCAACCAATCAGATTTTAGAACTTGAACTTTCAGTTTAATAATTAAAAACTTGCACTTTTTTACTGACTTTTTAAAAAAATATATGCAAACACTGACAAACTCTAACGTTAATGTTCATTACACTGCTGCTTTTACGATGTTTCAAAAATGACTCGTGTTCTTTGCTGTGGGTTATGTTTCATGTCACTGTTGTTCTCTCTCTCTGTGTTTTGTGAAGGACGGACGCGTTCCGGAGCTTCGTTGACTACTGCCTACTAAAGATACCTCAGGACAGACCCTCCTCAGCAGAACTACTGAGGGTGAGCGCTCACATACACACGCTCTGCCTGTGAGAGAATCTGATGTGTTTTGTCACAGAATGTGGTAAAGGACCGCTGACTCTGACAGGAAGGGGCCGTCTGACTGTCCCACCATACGACCAGCCACAGACTGCTGTTTTTAGAGTCACGTGTCGGGGCAGGAGGTTTTCAAAATGGTGCCACAGCTAGTAGAGGCCTATATACCGGTTCATCCAGTATAATGGTTGCTTGTCATAATACTAGTATGCCACAAATAAGTGCAGATAATGTGGCTTTAAACCATGATTGGTTTGCAGTGACAGTGCTGGACTGAAGGAATGTCCCTGCTACAAGAGATTTGGGTTATAAACAATACAGAGATTTGATCTGCCTGATACAAAACCTAAACAGCATGTCTCCCCCTTTTTAGCCCCCCAAAACTGAGAAGTCAACTTAAGTACAAAAGGACAATTAACTAAGCATCAACTATACCTAATTTCTATGTCTTAATGTTTTTAGTTTCTAACAAATACAGTAAATGAGAGAACAGATTATGCGACATACATACAGTGTAAACCGTGATTGCTTTGCAGTGACAGCACTAGACTGAAGGGACGTTCCTGCTGCAAGATAGTGAGAGTGAGAAAACGACAGGGCTGTAAACAATACGGAGATTTGGGCCCAATCCCATCAAGTGTCATCTTACAGGGGTAGTGGTTGAAATCTTAATCTGTGAAATGGGACCCTCAAATTAAAAAAGAGCATTACTTCATTAACAGCTACTAGCACTGCTCTGTAGGTGACCCTGCCAGTCTGCAGTGAGAGCAGAGGAGGGTAAAGTTCAGCTCCTCACTGCTGGGCTTTAGTTACATTTAGGGCCTTCAGATTATTTATTATCGCCCATCCCTGATTTCTCAGTGATATGAAGCTGAAGTCAGATATTCACCACCAGATATTCATTCAGATTTTTCCGTTCCACCTTAAATGGAGCAGCAGTTACATTCTGACGCTTCAGGCATCAGAACTGCTGGACTATTTAAGGTGGAACAGGAAATGCACAAAACGGGGGGGGGTAAGAGCTAAGTGGTAGGACCAAGGGGTGAAATGGGATTGGGCCTTGATCTGCATGGTACCAAACCTTACACAGCATGTCTCCCCCTTTTTAGCCCCCTTTAGTTAAAGATGTTAACTTCAGCACAAAAGCACAAATCAGCTAAGCATTAACTAATAACTAATTTCTATTTTTTCATGTTTTTAGTTTCTAACAAATACAGTAAACGAGAGAACTCGCTGTTTAAAGCTGTATTTGAACAAAATGGCATCGAGAGAGCAGTCACAGAGTGTGAACAGCTGGGCTTCAGGCTGGAACTACGAATGACTTGGAGGGTCAAACTAAGAAAATGCGCTAAAAGTTAGTTGTTGTGCCTGTTATTAGTGCATTAACTTGGAAACCGCTTGTAAAAATCCCTCCTAAATATAAGTAAATATGTTCAGATGTAATTTATAGACACTTCTTGGGTGACTTGGACGTACTCATACCCTGTGGTGGGTGAGCGGACTTCCTCCTCACCATATCAGTCACTGCTTCCTGCTCTGACAGTGTGCTCCTTACTCATCCGCTCCTGCTGACTCACACGTGTACACAGTCAACCCACAGGATATTTAGTAAAGCCTCCCTTATTCTCTCTCTCTCTCACTCACTTCCTCTGCCAGCTACAGCGATGGAGGTCAATATAAGTGTGTGTGTGTGTGTGTGTTGGGTGCATGCACATCTGACATAATCTTTTTGCTGCTACATCACCCAAATGATAGCTGTAGGAGGACATTTCTCTGCCGCTCCGCTTTATATTTCTGCGTGTTTAGGTAGGAGGCTTACGACTGCACTGCCATGAGACAAAAATGGATCCCCTCCTTGACCTTACAAACCCAACAAGCTTCTACTGCGGTAGTTTTTAAGCTACGTTCACATTAGCAGGCTGAAGTGGCACAAATCCGAGTTTTTGCCCTAATGTGACTCAGTTCTGTTTTCAGGGCTGTGTGGACACAAATCTGATCTTCTCAAATCCGACCTGAGTCACTTTCATGTGTGGTCCTGGATCGGATACGTATCCGATTCGTGGTCATGTGACCTTAATGTGACGCTCAGATCGGAGTTCATGTGCTCTTTTTTCCACTGCGCGTGCACCATCATTCAGCGTTACCATGGCAGCAGCGCCGAACAGAAGTTAAAGCCTGTAAACGGAGGAAAAGCAACATCTCACCGTTTTCTCCTTCGTCTCGCTCTAATAATGAAGCTGAGAGCTGATCAGAGATAATTATCTTCTCAGCGAAGCTCGTTCTGCTCGTTAGTTTGTGCTGATGATGCATGTGATTCATCCACGTGACGTTACTGAGTAGGATGTGCGCATGAGGGTCATTTCAGGACGCCGGTTCGTCACATTAATGACAGATTTGAGTCACTTACCTAAATGAGTGTGAACCATCCTGTCAGAGAGATCGGATTTGAGCAAAAAATGTGATGTAAATAATTACGGAGCTTTAGTGAGCTTTCCTTTGATTAAGGTGATGGTTTGTCAAAAAAATCAAATTTACTCTGTTTTCTACTTAAACAATAGTGTGGTCATTGAACCAGCACATACAGTTCTCTGTAACGAGGACACTCAGTGGTGTTGATGCAAAGCACTGCTTTTATAAAATATCAGAAACTGTACGACTGCTGATGGCGCTCTCTTGTGGATCATTTCCAGTGACTGCTACTAGGAAAGGGTGATCTGCTTTCACGATGCACGCTGGCCCTTATTTATCACAGGTGCCTAAAAAAGAGCACTGCTTTGACCACCTTTAATGACAGACTAGTCTGTCTGATTCGTGAAACTTTAAGACGATGTAGAAACAAGCAGAGGTTTGAGTGCAAATGATGAATCAGCTTCAGCGCGTGAAATCAAGCGCCAGCCTACCAGTACCTCATTTACATATGCTTTACATTAAACATAGCATAATTTGTGTCAGATGTTTTGGTAAAGAGCCAACAAAGTGAAAGCGTTCGGCAGCTTGTGACGACTGTGAAGTAAACAGAACATTTTATTATTTTTTTTAAGACTGCACAATAATGTGATTGTGTAGTGTGATTATTTAAAATAACATATTTAAATGCTGTATTATTGCAGGGTATGAGTTGCTTCTGCACCAACTATGTTGTGTAGGTAGCTAGGTAGGTAGGACTTTATTGAACTTTTATTTTTATTCTTATTGTTATTAAACTGTTATGCTCAAATTCACACAGATGAAATTGTGTCAGATGAAACTGATGAATAACAAAACTGTCAATTTGCATGTGTTCATATTGTGATCAGATTTTACTGTGTACAACTTTGAAGAATAAGGGCCAATATGTATCAATATTTAGCTTTCCAAAAAGTTGGAACGGACACATTGCAACAGAAGATTAGGAATAATAATAATAAAAGTAATAATAATGATACATTAAAAATAAGTACAATAATGTTTTTTTTTATTACAAACATTATTTTTTGTGCAGCAAAAGCGCGCCACGTGTCAATCCACGGCCTACCAATCAAAATCAAGGACCTTTCTCTCCAGTTACTCATCGAACTTGAATGAAAATCTAATTTTTGTTTTTTTAACACAACAATTTTTCAACTCTTCACACAAAGATTACCACAATGTGAACATAAGAGAGTTTTTATTCATTTTTATGTACTGTTGCATACAAAGGTTTGCAAATCCCTTTTCGAATGGCACCTTCTGTTTATTTTATTACTTACTTATGATGTACTTATTATTATTAAGTGAAAATAAGTTAACGCATTCTCTACAGAGAGCAGCCTTAAACCTGGCATTTTTCTGCAAACTTTTAGTGCACAGTTTCTGTTTATGTGCTGAGTTTAAAATATTGGGGGGAAAAAATTAAACATAAAATATTAAATATTCTAGAGACTTTTACACAGGCAACATTTTTATGTTTATTTTTATTTAAAATTCAGCTAGGAAGCAGTAATTGTCTGGACAACAGCAGCCATCTTACAAAATTATTAAGATACTTGGAGTTTGGATTCAGTCAGATTTACAATGAGACCATTACATACATGCTGTTGTGAAGAAAGCAAATGCAAGACTTCATTTCTTGAGAAGAGTAAGAAGAACTGGCTGTCTCAGACCTGACTTTGATGTATACTGGTTATATTCATCCCATATTGGAGTACGCCTGCCCAGCATGGCGTGGAAACCTGACACGGGGTCTGTCGAACCAGATGGAGACTGTCCAGAAACGTGCATCCCAAATCATCGTCGGCAGGGCTTATTGTACTATCAAGAAGCCCTTCAAGCTCTCACATTACCAACCCTCCAAGAGAGGGTTTGCATATGACTGTGTCGGTTTGGAAACGTTTATCAGTCGTCTTTCGTGTTCTCTGTAATCACTGTCTTCTGTTTGCCTACTGGTCAATCAAATCTGTGAGCTCACCGAAATTTCTGCATAATCGAACCATTAAGATGTAAACAGACATTCAGAGTGGTTTGATGTTTAAGGCTCCGCTCTACAGACTCAGAATTGTTCACAGTGGTGGTGAGAAGAACCAGATGTCCAAAGTGTTTAATTCCTCTAAAGGCTTCCAGACAAAAATCTTTACATGAAATGGTTACAGATACGTCATCTGATATCTGAGATGTTGTTTTGCGATAGATTTTCAAAGTTTTGGCCTGAACTGTATTTAAAAAAAACACATGAATGACAGTGTCATTGTTTGTTATCAGGTTTCGACCGGAGGAGGATGGGTTCCCCTTTTGAGTCTTGGTTCCTCTCAAGGTTTCTTCCTCTTGCTCTTAGGGAGTTTTTCCTTGCCATTGTCTCTCTTGCCAACACTCATTGGGACTGCGGTTCCTGTGAAGCTGCTTTTTGACAACATCTGTTAGAAACAGCGCTATATAAATACATTTTGACTTGACTTAAGATGTACATGTAGACCAGGGCTCTCCAAACTTTTTTCAAAGAGGGCCAGATTGTACTGTGCTAAGATACCTGAAGGCCGACATATTACTCACAAATGATTCAAAATATTAAGTTTTCAAAATATCAGTGCATAGAATCGGAGCTCTCTGTGAGCTACTGTGTTTCCTATCACTGTATAAAAGATGCATGAGGCTTCTTTTATTGTTGGATTGTTCATTCAGAGCAGTTTAGATCGATAAGCACTTATAATAAATAATTAAATTGTTTAAGAGTAACAATACAACATGTCTGATATATTAATCATATTTCTATTCAACTCTTTACTTGTTGAAAAGTACAATTTGTGAGACAAACGAAACAGAAATCTATACATTTATTGGTTTTGTTAGGTAATGTTCTTTAAATCTCAAATAAACGCAGTGTAGCCACATTTTTGTTTGACCTTAAAGGGTTAATATTCACTGGACTACTGAATTTGCTCTGATAAGAAGTTAACATGTCACCAAAATCTGCAGTTTTCAGTTTTTAGTTTGAGCTTTATGTCTGTAGTCTTGACTAAATGTTGTTTACTAAATGAAGCTTCAGGTCTGGTCAGCTGCCACCATCAGGTGAAAGGAAGAACTGCAATGTACTGACTGACAGGCCACTTACAATACACTGTAAAACAGAAGCTGGGGGCCAATTAAAAGCTGTCTGTGACTCCCCTGATGTAGACATATTAGTCCCCAAAGGAAATATATTTTATTTATAATATTATTTCAGATTTACTGCTGTTGTGCCATCATCAACCCTGCGTATGAGAACTCAAAAGAAGCACGTAGGTTCACTGTTGCTTATAGATATTAAATAAAATGGCTGTTGTAGGCATTGTGACCCCTGGTTCCTATCACCACCACTGTAAAGAGATCTGACTTAGTAAGTTTCTGTACAATGACCCATTCCACATCCAAGCGCTCTCAATGGCTGGCTCGCATCTCAGTGATTGAATTATGCAGAAATTTGAAGAAATCGCTGGAGTTCTCCTTTAAGTGTGAGAAACCACAAAGCAAGTCTATTAGCAATGACTTAACACTGCAACACATGCAGTTTGTGGTGGATATATAAGCTTCCGTTACCTGTGTGCTCCATTAGCCTCAAAGCTGCAGTGCAAAACAATAGAAGCAAACTTCAGTCTAAGGAGGAACATTATGCAAAGTTGGTTTAGTATTGGCCAAAAAGTCTGGAATTGTTTAATCTCTTTGTGGTCATTAAGTATGTGTGTGTGTGTGTGTGTGTGTGTGTGTGTGTGTGTGTGTGTGTGTGTGTGTGTGTGTGCGCGTTTGTGAAATACACACTTTTTTCATGTTGATCTTTTTGTTTGCGGCTACACAGGTAATCCTATTGAGTGCTTAGAGATTTGTGTTCCTGCTAGTCACGCTCTCAAGGGGTAACAGAAACTCCTCTGTATCCCCCTCTTTATCCTGAGGTGGGCAAGAGAGGTAAATAAGGACAGACTGAAAAAAACAAAAAGTGCTGAGTTGAATTGACTCGTTTCAAACGTATATCGCTGCTGTCTGAACAGAACCTCGTATCTCCAAAGTGGTAACTTTACAGGAGAAGGAAAAGACTAACCTTACTTTCAAGGGAAGTCAATGGAACCAGACTTTTTTTCCAAGTCATTTTGGTCATTCTGTTTCTTTTGGTCCATTCATCATGAACTTTTGACACAATATAAAGGGCAACAGATATTTTCAGATTATGTCAAGAACTGAAAATCGACAAATATGGAGATTTGAGGTTGGATGGTAGGTTACTGTTGGCAATAATTGTGTTGATGTCTTTATTTTGTTCATGTGGAAAAACAGTCTCGGGTAAATTAAGTGTAGGCGAGTGTAGATTCCGTAAGTTGGAACAGATAGAATACACCAGTAGTGGCACATAAAAAAAGTCAAAAACAGTTGCTTAATTTTTTCACATATTACACAAAATGAAATCCAGTTAAACAGGTCAGAGTTTATGTATGTAGCACTTTTTACAACAGGTATTGTCACAAAGCAGCTTTACAGAAAATCCAAGGGGTCCAAGCCCCCATGAGTGTCGCCAGTGGCGACAGTTGCAAGGAAAAACTCCCTAAGAGCAAAAGGAAGAAACCTTGAGAGGAACGAAGACTCAAAAGGGGAACCCATCCTCCTCTGGTTGACACTGGATAGCAAACAATAACACGAGTAAAATGAACAGAGATTAAGGTTTTAACGTTAGAATAAAATATTAAAATACAGAAAAGGGGAAAAAACAGGTGAAAGAATAACTAAATAGTTAGATTAAATAGGCCTAGTTGTGCTTGAAACAGGCTGTTGTTTAATGTTCTTTAAGCCTTAACAATATCTACGATATAATCTAGAAAGCACTTGCTACCATCATTCATCACAGTAGATCATATATTGCCTTGTTGCCCATCTCTGCTTCAGTCCATCACTTAGTCCTGACAGGGTTTTATCTGCCCTCCAGACGGGCAGGAGGTGAGGAACGGGACGGCTAGGCTAAACCTTGACCTCTCTCTCTCTCTGTCTCTCTTTCTCCCTCTTTACACCCCCTTCATCTGGCCCTCCAAGCTCCTTAGGAGAAAAAAAAAAACAGGTCACTAATCTGAGTTTAGCATGTCGAGCTATTCCCACAGTGCAACGTTCCCAGCCGTTTTCCCGATCTCACACGCACAGCTCCTAAATCGCCCTCTGTCCCACAACATGCAGGATAGCCCGAGGTCAAAGGTCAGCTTCCGTAGGGATTGTGAAGGAAAGGGCGGTACGTCTCCCTGGAAGATTTAGGAATGTGGCGGGTTTGGGATTGTGTCATTTCCCCCTTTCTAGGTGGATAATCCCTTAGATTAGTTTTCTCCAGGGCTAGTCAGTCACAGATGTCCATTTGGAATGGCTAATGCTTTTCTAGGTTATCTGGAAGCAGACTGAGCCGTTAGCTGTTAGCCTAAATTAAAGGGGTCCGCACACGGGTCGAGAACGACTGCAAATAGGACAACTGCAGCGCACAGGAGCCGTCAGCGGTCGTGCATGCAAGCTCGACATCATTTTTTCATCTCTACTCAGAGATTTAATGCAATAAAACTTAACTGAACAACGTAATATCACTGCTTTCGGAACAAAACCTTGTATCTCCATTTTTGTCGTTTTTCGGTTTTTGACATAATTTGAACTAGCCTGTTGTCCTTTACATTGTTCGTAAATTTCATGATGAATGGACCAAAAGAAACGGCCCGAAATGACTTGGAAAGAAGTCTGGTTCCATTGACTTCCATTAAAAGTAAAGTAGGTTTTTTCCTTCTCCTGTAAAGTTACCATTTTGGAGATACAAGGTTTTGTTCCGACAACAGCGATATATTTATCGTGTTTGCCATCAGCTAACTGACTCTAGCTGGAAAAAGCAAGGTTATGATGTAACAAGGTCAGTAATAGACCTCTGGAGTTGTCCATCATTCTATAGTCAGTGTCATGTCCATACTAGGAAGCCCTAGGCAGATTTTCTCTATGAGAAAAATGAATGTTGTTTGGGAAATTCGCGTCCATCGTGCACTGTGGTAAACTAGTGTTCCAAACCTGATACGCTTTGTCGTGTTTACATTTTCCTTCAGATTGAATTAGGAGGTTGTTTGGCTGTCGAATAGGAATAATGCTGCAAACATGTTACAAGAAAGCTAACAGCTCTGTGGACTAAAGCGACGCCAAACTACCACATTTCTCAAAGCTTACTGGTTGCGTGAAGTAATTTTTGGAGTTTTGAGGCCTTTGCACACTGAGCGTGATTTATTCATGTGATTTATGCGGATGAGAGTAAACGAGTTCAAGCACACAAAACAGGGAAAGCAGTGAAAATACCATGTTATTTTAATCGCCCTCAAATATTAATCACAGTTGTCTGCATTGCCAAGCTGAAGGATCGGCCGTGTCCCAGCAATCAGAATTTTTGACCAACAATTAGAATCTCCAAAAGCAGCTCAAACGCGCTCATACGGAGCTACGGACATTATGAGTTATATGTGGAAGCACTCTGAATGAAGTGCTGAAGCTCTTTGATATTTTTGTTTTTTGATTTTTCTCTAAATGCAAAGTTGCCTGAACAGGGTCACCGTTTGCCCATTCACAATCTTTTTTGCACTCAGACATTCTGTCTGTTTTTTTTGTGTTGTCACGTGTGGATCTGCTCAGTCTCAGCTGGGATCTGAGCTGTGAATGAAGGCAGTCATGATGTTTTAGCTCCTGAATGAGGAGGAGAAACTCTCCAGTCTTCCTTTTGCTTTCTGTACATCCTGCACAACGTCGCAGTTTGGAGAAGAAAAGAGTATCTGTTTGATAGATTTGATCTGTTGTATTTTATTTATTTATTTTTTAATTTTTTTTCGTGGGTTGAACAACCCGGTGAAACTTCAGAATAATTGCATTGTATCCGGTTTATTTTGATGTAGAAAAATTGAATATTTCGAATTTTCATTTTATTTTATTTTATTCATCCATTTTCATTTTATTTTTTATGATGTCAGTTCAGTGTGCAGCACTGTTAGCTTGTATGTAGAAATAGTCGTATTTTGACTCCTTAACAACCTAAAAATTCAGAGGATCTGGTGATATTTGGAG
>NW_023494806.1:5813753-5856253 GCF_904425465.1 Colossoma macropomum | reverse complement strand
ACTCTGAATGACTTTGTTTACGTGTTATCCATTTGCTGCAATTTAGAAAAAAATTCTCTGTAATTCCCTTTTGAAGTCATTGCACTGGTGCTGCACCAGTTAGGAATATCCAGGATTTTCATATCTGTCAGTCATATATTTCAGTATGTATAGATTGATTAAATGTAGAAACTGGGATTAAATCCACTTGGATTAGGGTTACAAATGCAGTAAAATGAATAAACTGCAGATATTTAAGCTCAGTAGCCTAAACATTCTACTGTTCTGGAGTACAGTAAATACATAATCAAATATAGATTTGAAATATTACAGTATTACTGATGCCAATGTTTTTATTATTTTTGTTTTTTTATTATATTTATTTTATTATTATTTTTAATCAAATATCTACCGATACCGGCATGATTCCAGTATCATCATGCATCCCTACAATTTGTTTCTTAATTGTTATTAGCTTATTAAAATTAGTGATTCCAAACTTTTGAACAGTGGAGTAATTTACTGCCATTAGCCAGTCAGCTGCCACTGATTGCATCATGATGCATGTTTGCCTAAAATAAAATCAGAAATTTATATTGAGGCATTTTTGATCAACAAGATTAAAACCTACCTGTTTAAGGCTTCACTTTTATATTATTTTTAATTAGCACATTTGTCTTATCCATAGCAATGTACAGTTACAATCATACGAATGCTTGATTTAGTCAAATAAATACAAATGAATTATTGTATTATTATTGTATTGTATTGATTAGTGTAAACAGTAAGGGCAGATTTTAAAGGGGAATTCCACGGATTTTCTTAAATTTCTGCATAATTTATACATTAAATTTAAAAAGAGTTATTCAGAGTGGTTTGGTGTGAAATGCCTCATTCTAGAGAATGTCAGAATTGTTCACAGTGGTGGTGATAGGAACCAGACGTCTAAAAGCTCCCTCACAGAAAGTTATTAGATTAAATGATTATGAATGATTTACGTTTTCACCTAAAAAGTATTTTTAAAATCTATTCGTAGCACAGAGGTGGAAAGGTTTAATGCATTTTTTTATTTTTTTTTTTTACAACCATTATCAATGTTACATATACAAACGTACTGGTTGTTTTGGACCATAAATAAAATGCCTATAATTGCACTGTAGACATTGTGACGCCTGGTTCCCATCACCACCACTGTAAAGAAACACAAGTCAGTAAGTTTCTCTACAGTGAACAGTTTCACATCAAACCAAACTCAGTGGAATTCCCGCTTTGAGCCTTTTTAAAACAAGCAAAAAGTAATGCAGATGCTATCATGCTTGAAATCCTCCACACCTCTTTAATGTTCAGATGTTCCTTCCTATGGGCGATGATTATCTGGTTCAGATGTGTTAGATTAGGACAGGAGCTAAATTTGCAGGACAGTAGGTCACCACGAGTCTGCCTGGACATCCATTAGCTCCTGGGAATGCAGGCAAGATGAGCGGTGTATAATGAGCGTGAATGGAAGAGTGTTTGGATTGAGTCTAGACTGAGTTTTCCCTGAATAAGCTTAAGCCTCTGAGCCCCCAGTGAACCAACCGCTTCTTCCAAACCTCCATATGCTCACCCAGGGTCATGTTGCACAGCGGTGCCCTCTAGTGAGCGACGGACGGACCCAAAATGACGTAATTCAGAGCGCACTCGGAGTAATCCACAGTGGGTTTTGTTCCAGATCCGTCACGACCGAATTGAGCGTGATGTAATCTTTCCTGCACAATCTGCTCATTTGAAATGAATGTTTTTTTTTTTTTATTATTTTATTAAAAAAAAGTACAAAGCTGGAAAAGGATCATTTTAAATGTACATAAATTAGCATGACGCACTCAAACCTTGCCACAAGGAAAGTAGGAGAAATCCTACATTCCAGGGAATTGTTTCTAGGTGGTTGTTTACTTGCAGAGAGAGATTTTATGCATGCTGTGATAAACACAGTCCTTTCTGAATTAGTCACACACTTTCCTGTTTATACATGGTCATCTAATGTTTCTTCTGAAGGGTATCAATAGGAGTTTGTCCTCCTTTTGCTGCAGTATCAGCCTCTGCTCTTCTGGTAAGGCTTTACACAAGATGTTCGAACATTGCTGTGAAGATCTGATTGCATTCAGCCACAAGAGCATTAGTGAGGTCAGGTACTGATGTTGGATGATCACTCCAGCTCATCTTAGAGGTATTGGATGGAGCTGCATCACACCAGAGCACGCAGTTCCACTGCTCCACAGCCCAATGCTGGTTACAAATTTTGTCCGGACCCAACCTGACCTGACTTGCATCAGGTTTTAAGATCTGAAACTGACCAGCTTAATGAAGTTCTGTCTTGATCTGACCCATCACCCAAAGTGACAAATAATTCCTGACAGTGTAGGACTGGTTAAATTGTGTTGTATCGCCAATAATAGCATCACCAGATCACACACACACACACACACACACACACACATTTTCTTAGCCGCTTATCTTTCTGGGTTGTCGGGGGAGCTGGAGCCTATCCCAGCGGTCATTGGGCGGAAGGCAGGAAACACCCTGGACAGGTCACCAGTCCGTCACAGGGCAGATACACAGACATATACATCCACACACACATTCACACCTAGGGGCAATTTAGCATGTCCAGTCAGCCTGACTGCATGTGTTTGGACCGTGGGAGGAAACCCACACAGACACGGGGAGAACATGCAAACTCCACACAGAAAGGACCCTGGTCTCCTGGCTGGGGCATCGAACCCAGGGCCTTCTTGCTGTGAGGCAACAGCGCTACCCAGATCATTGATTGAAAAAAAAATATATATATATATAGAAATATAGAAAATAATATAAATTAATAAAATAATATAAATTAATAAATTAATCAGCTGTCAAAAACTAAGTTTAAATCATGCTTGTAAGAATGTATTAATCAAGCAATGCCCAAGACTAAGACCCCATTTTTTTTAGTCTTTAGTAAAGAAAATGGTTCCATATAGAACCATTAACACTCATAGAACCCTTTGCATGATTAAAAGGTTCCTTGCATCGTCTAAGGGTTCTTCACAAGGATGTAGAATGTGCTGTAGATGGTTTTATATAGAATCTTTCTGAAAATGGTTCTGTACAGCACCCAAAAGGGTTCTTGTATTGTTAAGGTGTCAAGCTTGTAACAATAGAAGAAACCTTTTCGAAAAGGTTCTATACAGAACTGCCTATAGCACATTCATGCACATTTTCCAGCAATTCGAATTTGTGATGGAAAGAACCCTTTAATCATGCAAAGGGATGTTTGAGTGTTCATGGTTCTACATAGAACCATTTTCTTTACTAAAGAACTCTTGAAGCACCATCTTGTTTCAGAGTGTGCTGTTCTCACTCTGCGTGGTTGTGATAGCAAGATATTAGGCCTCACCTGTTAAACCTAAAACTCTTTTACTTTTCATTGAACACATTAGATATGAGGTGCCACTTTACAATAAGACTCCCCTTATAAAGAGCTTATGAATGGTTTTAAATTAGTTTACGGTTCTGTGGTTATTAATTAGGTCATAAAAATCATCATTTATAACACATCAATGAAAAGAGCTTTTATATCTGATACATTTGAATATCTGATTAAACTAACAGGTTTAAAACTGAGTAATGAAGTAAGATAAGGTTAACAGTGCAAATGAATGGGATCACTATTTGGCAAGCATCAGGTCACGGTTGCCCACTGATTTCATGTATATGTTACCACTGCTTATTAATGACTTTTAAGTTGTTCGTAACTTAATTCATAACCAGTAATTAACTAATTTTTACCAATCATAAACATCTTTATAAGGGGAGTCATGTTGCAGTGTGTTACCACAAATGTTATTTTGATATATGATCAATATAAAATTTTTTATCCCAAAAAATTAAATAAAAATGCCTTTAGTGTGTATTTAAGTGTACTCTCATTTTTTTTAGTTTTTTGTTTGTTTGTTTTTGTTTTGTTTTTTCCTGCATTCATTTTCTCACAAGCGTGGGCCTTAGTGCTAGATTCTGTGAACGACATGAGTGTGTGACTCCAGTATGGCAAATTAAAGACTATTCTGAGGTAAAGAAAGGAGGCATTAAGGTGAATAAAGTGAGGAGTAAATCAAATGTGGGGGAAATGCAGGATAAAATGTGCTAAAAGTAGAAAAATAACAGTGTCTGTATTGTCATGATGATGACTAGCCCCCCCCACCAAACACCAGCAGGAGAGATTGTGATTTTACCCTCATAAACAGATCTAGTGTTTGTGCCATGATGTTAAAAACAGCTTCAGAAGATCTGATTAAAGCGTTTAATGGGAAAATGAATAGTGGACTGGTAGCGTAGTCTCTTGCACTTTAACTGTACTTACATGTTGTGCTAAAATCTGATCTTTCTGCCTTGATTATTCACATTTATATAAGTGAAGTGACCCATATCTGTCATTAGTGTGACCTGAAAGGACCCGCTTGACACCGAATAATGATCAAAGTGATATGCGCCCAAAAAAAAAACGAAAAACAGAACAAAACAAAACAAAAAAAACACAAACAAAAAAAAAAAAAATAATTATCTGCCCGTCCCCCCTCTGGTCACTGTGTTATCATTTATGTAAACAAGGTATGAGCAGATATTAAAGTGGATCTAATCTGATTTAACAGGAAATGATTTTTTTGCATTCACACCGCTTTAAAAAAATCACTTCAGTGTCCTTTTTAGGCAAAAAATCTGATTTGTGGCAGTTCAACATGGTATTGTGAAGGTTTTATAAAATGTAGAGGAAAGTAGTTCTTCAGTTAGTGACCAATCATTCGTTTATTCTTCTGCTAACAACCTCTTCCCCTCTTGTGTTTCTGCAGCATGACTTTGTGCGTCGAGACCGCCCCCCACGGGTCCTCGTGGACCTCATCCAAAGGACGAAAGATGCCGTCCGGGAGCTGGACAACCTGCAGTACCGGAAGATGAAGAAAATTCTCTACCAGGAGAAACACAATGGACCAATGGGAGAGTCGCAAGAGGAGGAGGAGGTAGGTGCAAGGGACTGTGGGAAAAGAGAATTCTGCTGTGCACTGCTGGCATTAGTAGTAACCTGTAACCATTAAATCTAGATTTATTATTGCTGTTATGCAATACTTTATAACATGTCTTTTAAACTGATTATTTACATTAACGTCAATAATAATTCATTATATTGTTGTATGTCTTATATAATTATTGCTAAATAATATTTTACCTTACCTGCATATAAAAATGTAAAATAAATAATTACATATTTACGTAGTTGGTTGCGTAATAGGTTACACTGACGTTCTAGATACTCTCAACAGTCATGCTCAGGTGCAGCATCCCAACCCAGCATTTGGGTTTGTTGATTTTTATGGCTGTTGTTTATCGAATGTGGAAGGAGCGTTTTGGCTTTTGTAGTTTTGAAAAAAACTAAGTGGATCCATTTGAGAGGTGTTGTAATGCACACAGCAGTCTGTCGTGAAAACACACCAATCCAGATAAACAAGATTTGCGGCAGATTATGTCATAATCATCCAGCATGTCTGAACAAATAAACCAAACTCTAAATCATCCCTCAGTGTAGCAGCACTTCACACCTTCAGTGGAACCTGCAGCACCTCTCAGTTTGACTTGAATGAATTCCAGCATTTATTTTATAGAAGTCTTGCTAGTTTTTACTATAGGTTTGCATGACTTTCCCCTTTAACCCCAAACAGCCAGTCAAGGCACGTTTGGAGAACTGGAGCTATGAGGCTAATGTGGACTCGCTGTGGTTCCTGACACTGTACGACTTACTGTTATCTTTAAAAACGGGCAAAATGGAAGTTTCAAGGTGGCCACTACTGTATTGGATATCTGACTGTTTTTATCCATGTTTATATGTAACAGAGTGTCATACGGTGTCAGACACCAGATTAGTTTTCTTGTTTGAGGCAAATGGGTACAGAAGTCCAGAGAGGCCATGAGGTAGTTACAATATTCTGCATTGTTATTTTGAGACAATGAGTTATTATCTTCTTATCTCAAGATAACAAAATTGTTATCTTGGAATAACAGGTTACTTATCTTGTTATCTCGCGATAACAAAAGTTATCTTAAGATAACAAGTGAATTACCTTGTGAAGTCAAGATAACATAGTTGTTATTTTGCGATAATGAGTTATTTGTCTTATCTCAAGATAACAAAATTGTTATCTTGAAATAACAAGTTACTTATCTTGTTATCTCAAGATAACAAAAGTTGTTCATTTATGATAGCAAGTTAATTATCTTATTACCTCAAGATAACAAAGTTGTTACTTTGAGATAACGAGCTATTTATGTTGTTATCTCAAGATAACAATTCAGAAAATTATAGCAACAGCTCATGGCCTCTCCGGACTTCCGTAAGTGAGTGATGAATTAGACATGCAGTTTGCTAATTAATGGGCTATAAGCCACCATTACTGGTTAGAAGGGCTGACCTATATAAACATTTTACACTCAGAGTACACCTAAATTTTTTGCGGGGTCAAATTTTTTTTTTTTTTTTTCAATTTTCTCCCCAATTTAGCCATATCCAATTCCACCCTCTCCCCCAATCACATGATACCACCAGCACTAGGAGGGTGAAGCCAGCCACTGTATCTTTTTGAACTGCCGCTAACTCTACGTCATTGGACAGCTGAAGGCGCTCAGAGGAGAACACTGACCGTCGCTCTGTCATATCAGCTAACACACATCTGCGCTGGCTAGCATCACGCTGAGTGATGGGGGACAAGCAGGGCCATCCCACCCACCCAGAGAGAGCGAGGCCAGATGTGTTCTCTGGGACTCCCAGCCACAGATGGTTTAGCCTCACCGGGGATCAAACACCTCATACAGATTTTAAGGGGCTAAAAATTCTGATAACCGTTAACATCAGCTTAATTTTACATCTTTTTTAAAAATTTTATACTAAGTATTAGTTGAAAAGTGCTTTTCTAACAGATGTGTTTCACTTCTTAATAGTCACGCCTCAAATGAACAGCAGACACTCTCAAAGTCTTAAATATTATAGTGTTGTAGGTGGAGATTCATAAAAAAGTTCACTTCACACACAAAAAAATTATTTTTGTGTTATAATAGGTTATTCTCAAGGGGAAAGGTTAGGTTTGGATACATTTAACATCTATCACCGATAGAAGTCGGCTGGGCTCTGCTTGGTTGCCCGCCAAACTGTGTCTTTAAGACAATGTGCACTGGCCCAGCAGTTTCAAACAAACTCCTACAAGCCAAATATCGTTGTGTTATGCTGTATCTGGGATTCTGATGAGTCTCCAGAACATTCTCCCCCATTCACAGTTTTCTTTCTTCTTTGAGCAGTAAAGTGCAGGATTTAAGCCACATGAAGCTGTGAAGTGAAACCCAAAGTCACACCAGAAAGCTTAGTAAGCTCAGTATTTGTAGAGCATTGTTGCGCTAAGCTAAATCACTGAAGTAGAACAGTGCAGTGTCGGCTCTTTCAGCTATTTTTAAAACTGGAGGTAAACATTCAGCAGGTGAATTCTGCTGTATTTGCCTTTTTTGAAAAATACAGTGCCAAAGAGTGGATCTTTTGATGACATAGACATAACAACCTACGCTTTATGTCCACCAGCTCATTCAGTGTTTACTTCTGAAATCAAGAGTGTTAATAGAGAGTCCAATAGTTTGTCCCCTTTTGCTGGAGCTTCATTACTCCAGAGAATGCAGTTCCTCTGCTCTGTGCTGGGGGGCTTTATGTCGCTTTAATTGACACTTGACACTGGGCATGATGACCTTATGCTCATGTTCAGCTTCCACTGGTCAGTGATTTTCTATGGTGGTTATACATGCTGTGCATGCGTAATTGAACGCCAGTGTCACAAAGCGGTTCACGTGAAACCAATGGAATCAAATGTACACTGTTTTCCACTTACGTAGTCAATCAGCCACGACATGATTGGTATCCAAATTTTGCCGTTTTAGTTTAGTGCTGGAGCTACGAGATGCCTTTGCTAACACTAGAAGTCAGAAGTCCCCCAAAACTTAGCTATGAACCAAACTTCACTTTGTAGCTGAACACTGCAGGCAGCCTGTTTAGACACGTGTTGTGCCGAATTTTGTCTCCCCTGCAGAATCTGAATCCCCTTCACGTGCATGCATGTCTTGCAGGCATGTGGACCCTACAGATTATGTAAATTAAATATATATTTTTTTAATTACAAAACTGTTTCTGAATAAAAATAACAAATTGTGAATGTAATCTAACATCCATATTCCTGCGTGACGTGTATGCAAAGGGAAGCCAGATTCTGCAATGGAGACAGAATTTGCCACATTGAATTTTCATTCATCAAGGTACAGACAATGTAAATATGTCCTCAAAGGTACAGCAGTGGTTTTAGGGTCCAGTTGTGAACCAGTTGTGACAGCTTTGTACCTTTATTTCTGAGAGTGCAGATGTAGCTGATCAGCCAAAATATGTTTGGTGTCCACAGCTTAGCACTGAATCTAAGAGGTTAAGTCAATAGTAACCCAAATCTTTTCAATAAACACATCCCCAAAACTTCAACCCACTCAAACCCCATCCAGGTCTTCATTAGGGTCGTTAGACTTGTCAATGTGGTTTATGACACAATATGATTTACTGTGGACTATGAAAATGAACAAAACTGTGCAGCCAAATAACACCGGCAGCTGCTTTACACAACAGGTGTTATACACTCTCAGAAAAAAGGGTACTAAACTGTCACTGGGGCCATGTCCCTCTTATCACTGGAGTGGTACCTTTAAGGGTACATCTCAGTACCTTTAGTCAGGGAACATAACTGTACCATACTTATATTTTCTGAGCTGTACTGACTCCACACACCCCGTCTCGTCTCCAGGCTTTTATTTTATTGTTCTGTTTTAAAACATTCGATTATGAAAAGGTACAAATATGAACTTTTCACCTGGAAAAACCTACTTAAGGTTCACAATATGACCTTAAAACCACTGTTGTACCTTTGAGGGAACATTTACATTGTTTCTACCTTGATGAACGAAAAATGTACCAGCACAGAACCTTTAATTCTAACAGTGTGGGGTAAGTGAAAAATTGGCTAAATTTGATTTTCTTTTCTGACAAATTGCTGATAGGCATCCTTTAAATTACTTTAAAGGATGCCCATCATGGAAAACTGGATTTTCCCCACTTTCTTGAAGCAGAAGAGTTTGATGTGGCACCTAAACATTGTTAAAGTTTCAAAACATATCATTCACTCCCCCGTCCATATGCTCTATATGTGGAAACTGAATTCTTCTATCGTTTTCATATATCTGCCTGTTCTGCCTGCACCAGTTTAGCTCTGCCTCTTCACGCTGAACTTATAAGGAGTGTTTCAACCTGGACTGCTTTTTAAAAGTGGCACAAAACAGAGCAGCCAGCCAGATCAAAGCTCATTTACATATGTCAGTCTTAAAGGCACCATAACAAAGCCCATGTCATTAGAGATAAGGAGGCTGGCAAATGGTCATTTAAAATAAATAATGTCTGTTTTTGCTACATAAAACCACACAAATGTTACATGTGGACCTCAAGGGGAAAAGTGAAGTGTAGACAGACACTACATTCTCAGAAAAAAGCATATGAAACTGTCACTGAGGCTGTACCCCTCTTGTCACTGGTGTGGGACCCTCAAGGGTACGTCTCAGTACCTTTAGTCAGGGAACATAACTGAACCAAAATCCACTGAAATGATATGTTCTAAGCTGTACTGACTCCACACACCCCGTCTCGTCTCCAGGCTTTTATTTTACTGTTCTGTTTTAAAACATTCGGTTATGAAAAGGTACAAATACGAACTTTTCACCTGGAAAAACTTACTTAAGGTTCACAATTGGACCTTAAAACCACTGTTGTACCTTTGAGGGAACATTTACATTGTTTGTACCTTGATGAACGAAGAATGTACCTGCACAGCACCTTTAATTCTAACAGGATGCAGGAAGTAGGAAACGAGCCCTTTAAAGTGGCTGAATTGCCTAGTTAGAAAGGCGATCTGGACGCCTTTGGACATGCATGCATTTGCAGGATTACAAATTATTTACAGAAAATGAAACAACGTTTAAACATTTACAGTTTTTGGCTGGCATTGTGTTTTGGGGTTGCGCTGGATCACATCCTGTTTTGGGTGAAATAGTGAAGCATTGTAATGCTGTTGGTCTCTGGGCTTTAAACACACACGCATGCTTGAGCTGACATGAATATCCAGGTGGGTCGGCTTTTGAAAAACAGTGGTGAACTAATTAGGGCCTGAAGGCTTTTAGTAATGAGGGAGTCTGTATTTCTCTAACAGATGATGGTGGGGAGAGATTCAGGCTTTTCTGATCCCAAAGAGCAAATCCAGGTCGCAATATTTTCTAAAGTATTACGTCCATTAGTCTCCCTTAGAGTCAGATCTGCACTCAGTCACAGCACCAGGCAGGTCAAACAAAGACTGTAGCAGCTGTAATCAAATCATTCTGTTGAGGTTTTAACTGATGGCATTTAATGTGAAATAAGTGTTTAAAAGGTTGCAGTAATCTCTACCTTTCTCCACCGTTTTCCACCTTTCTCTCCCTGTTCCTGCGTTTCCCTCACTCACAGCGTCCACACATGGTTTATTGGTGTGAAAGTCATGAGTCGTGGTGCATTATTTCTTGGACAATAAGCATCAGGATGAAAAAATAATAAAATATACCAGTGAAATGTAAAAAGATTTATTAGTAATTTTACGTTTTCAGTCTCTTTTTTTCTTCTCGTTCTAATTTATTTGTTTGTATTTTTCTTTTACTCTCCTCTTACTCTTCTTTCTTTTTCTCTGTGATTCTCCTGCTCTTCATTTGTTCCCCAATTCCTTCCTCTCCTCACTTTCTGTCTTCTTTTCTTTTTCATTTTCCTTTCCTTCATTCTTTTTCCTTACTCTTTCTCTCCCATGTTCATTTTTTCTTGCTTTTTACTTTTCTCTCTCTCTTTTTTCTTTTGTTTTTATTCCCTTTTTTACTTTTTTCCTCACCCTTTCTCTCTCTCTCTCCCCATTCTCTCTCTCTGTCCTTCTCTTTTACGCTGCTCTCTTATTCTCTCGATCTTACTCTATTCTCTCTTGCTCTTTCTCTCTTACGCTGTGCTTGCTCTCTGTCTTCTCTCTCTCTATCGTTTCATCTCTCTCTGTGGTCTCTCTTTCTCTCTCTCCTCTCTCTGCGCTCATCTGTCTATCTATCTATCTATCTATCTATCTATGTATCTCTTTCCCTCTGTCTCATCTTTCTTTGTGCTCTCTCTTCTCTCTTTCTCTCTCTCTCCATCGTTGATCTCTCTCTGTGCTCTCTCTTTCTCTCTCCTCTCTCTCTCCTCTCTCTCTGCTCTCTCTGCGCTCATCTATCAATCTATCTATCTATCTCTTTCCCTCTCTCTCTTCATCTTTCTCTGTGCTCTCTGTGCTCTCTCTTCTCTCTTTCTCTCTCTCTTCTCTTTCTCTCTCCCTCTGCTCTCTCTGCGCTCCCCATCTATCTATCTATCTATCTATCTATCTATCTATCTATCTATCTATCTATCTCTTACTCTGCTCTCTCTCTCTCTCTCTCTCTCTCTCTCTCTCTCTCTCTCTCTCTCTCTCTCTCTCTAGGATGGTGATCAGGCTGGCTGTAAGGCTAACAGTCTGGGCAGTAATCACTCAGTGCCGAGTACGTCGGTCAGTACGGGCAGTCAGAGCAGCAGCATTAACAGCCTGCAGGAGTGTCCTGAAGACTCCTGCTCTGATATGGCCCTCATGCACCCCGAGTACGACAGCACTCTCGAGTCTTCCACACATAAAAAGGTATGAAACGCAGACAAAGTGCGCACAAACTCATGGAACTACTCTCACACACACACACACACACACACACACTCACATACACACACACACACACACACACACACACACACTCACACACACACTCACATACACACACACACACACACACACACACACACACACACTCACACACACACTCACATACACACACACACACACACACACACACTCACATACACACACACACACACACACTCACACACACACACACTCACCTACACAGACTCACACACACACACACACACACACTCACATACACACACACACACACACACACTCACATACACACACACACACACACACTGCATGTCTAACATCTTCCTTCGGTTAGATTGTGACAAAGTAACTTTAACTTTCATCTCATAAATGGAGTAGCATGAGAGAGTGCTCCTGCAAATTACAGGGATGTTGTGAGTACAAGCAAAAAGAGCTCATTTTTTTTTTTTCTTTCTTTTTTTTTGCACAATGTGTGAGAATCTGCTCTTTACAGTTCAAATATCACAGCACAAAAAATACACAAAGCACAAGTGACCATTAAAATCATCATGATCACTGCCGTCCAGAAGTCTGGAACTGCTGTTTTTATTATCATAAAACTAATTTTGTTGCAGACACGTCTATAAAATGATTCACACATTTTAGCTGTTTATACTGTAACGATAAAAAAAGAGATATTAGATGTGTTGAGAATGACGAGCAGAGCTGTAGATGATTTTATAATGACTGAGAGAGCTGTAGAACGTTGATAATGAAGTTAAACTAAAATTAAAATCCAGAATGCTTCAAATTTTACAAAAAAAAAGATATCATACAAGAAATTACTCTAAATAAATAAGTACAGTATATAATTTAGGATATATAAGAGCAATTATTAATATGACAGAGGCTTTTGAACAGTCAAGTTGAAGGTGTAAATTTTAGTTTTTAGTCAGTTTTAGTGGAAAATTTGTTATTTATCAAACTAAAAATGATCTCTGTAATAACTGCGATGGAAGTGTTTATCTGTTCCCACCAGGGTCTGATACTAACTCTCTGTCCACAAAGATGTTCTTTCATAGCAACTGGGTTGCTGGGTTTGACAAGCTTTACAGACCACAGGCGAAAATCCTGTTAAACCTACTGACAAATTGTAGCGCAGAACTACTTAGAGTGCATTATTAAATATTATATTTTCAAGTGTTATCATAATTCAGTCTTTGGAATGTGATCAGAGTCTTTCAGAGTGTTTTAACGTGAAACAGTTCATTGTAGAGAAGCTTAACGATTCAGATTTCTTTACTGTGATGGTGATTGGAACCAGGGGTCACCATGTCTACAACACAAATACAGCCATTTTATTTAAGATCTAAAATAGCTGTAAACCTGACTTTGAAGTTTTTATTTATAATATTGGTAATTAGTGGTAAATGTGGGGGAAAATAGTATTTGGGAACTACTTTGCTTTCTAACACCCTTCATGTGTTTAAAAAGTACGTTTAAGGCCAGTTGAATTGACTTTCTCTCAAAATTGTCCTAAAACAGTGTCTCAGCAATCAGGCAAAGTATGTAATGTAATCACTTTCACTGAGGGAGCTTTTAGAATCATTAAACATTTCAGACAGCTCAGACGTCTGGGTCTTTCACCGCCACTCTGAACAGTTCAACCAAAAAATGGAGCATTTCACGTTGATCCAGTCTGAATGACTTTGTTTACATCTTAATGATTTAGGGTCGTTCTACAGAAACGTCCACTTTTCTGTCTATCCATAGGAGTCACTGGTGTAACCGATCCTCATTGGTGTTACACATAAGAAAGGTAACACCAGAGACATTTTTAATGAAAAATGCATTTTACAAAATTTCTGCTACAGAGCATCAAACCACATGCTGTCAATCATGGAACATCCACTAAAATATGTAATTTAATCCATTTGGATTCTATTTTTTCACAGTTACCTAAGAATGTAATAGGTCACACCAGTGACTTCAGCTAAAAGCTCCATATGAAATCATGAGCTAAATGAGAGAATCTCTGATAACTGAAAGACACAGTGAATTCACCATGTGCTTTTCTTCATAGATCCTCAGAAAATAGATAAAAGGAAGTCAAGTGATGTCATCAGTGTGATTTTTATTTCAAAATAAGAGATTTTTTGTTATGTGGAAACACCAGTGACATGACTCCTGGGGACCACAACTTTCATTATATATTTTATAATATTTATTAGGCATTTGTTTTCTTTGTCATTCAATTTATACATTTCATAGTCATGTATAGATTATTGTAGTTAAAATTGCAGTAAATTGTGGGTTTTTTTCCTCCAAAATATGGCCTCACCCTTTACACATGACTGTGGGGACGAGCGCTTTTGTGGTGCTTGGAATTCTGTATAATTGATTTAAAAACCAATATTGCTAAATTGATGGATCAAGAAGATGTAATTGTTAAAATAACGTATTGTTTTATTTGAAAATGTAGAAAAAATTGTAACCCTAACATGTTTTTAAGTGTAATCTATCTGTAAACGCTAAAGACACAAAAATGGACGTTTCTGTAG
Organism: Colossoma macropomum; assembly: GCF_904425465.1. Lineage (NCBI taxonomy): Eukaryota > Metazoa > Chordata > Actinopteri > Characiformes > Serrasalmidae > Colossoma > Colossoma macropomum. The sequence continues at coordinate 5,841,864 of NW_023494806.1, read as the reverse complement.
AATTTTGTAAAAATTTGGAAAAATTGGTGGAATTTCCCTGTAATCTCAAATGGTGTTTAAATGTCAGTATGTACTTTTATATTTTAATATATATGGATATGGAATCTCACTCTACATCTCTTCTTATCCATTTTGAAATGGACGCAAGCACAAGCCGCGCTCCATGACACCCCAGCTGTGTGACTTGCGCTGGAAGAGTTTGTGTGACCCTGCATGTCCAGAGGTTCAGTGTGTCCAAGTGAATGTGCTGCCGGACAGACACGAGCGGACAGTTGCTGCGTCATAGAATTCACACTGTCACTGTTTTCTCCTGTCTAAACTGACCACTAAACTGACCACTGCCTTAAAATATCCGGGTCGGTATTACTGCAGGGCTTATTACCAACCCAGCCATATTTCCTACTCAAGTAAAAGTTCAGCGTAAATATCAAAGTTACAGTTATGTGTTTTACCCCAGCCAGTTTTTGCTGTCTGAAGTTTAGTTTTGTACTGGAGCAATGATGCTAATGTAGCTTACAAGTACTGGAGCCTTATGTACATTAATCACCATTGCATGTATACATTTTCACACATTTGCCTCAGACCTTGTTAATTTGTTAAGTAATCTCAAATAGGCTTTCCTATGTGGTTTCTGACGCTGTATGACACTGGTATCTACACTATATATCCACCTGACCATCACACCTATATGAGCTCGTTGGACATCCCATTCCAAAACCATGGACATTAATATGGAGTTGCCCCCACTTTGCCGCTGTAACAGCCTCCACTATTTTGGGAAGGCTTTGGACAAGAATTTGGAGTGTGTCGGTGGGAATTTGGGCAGGCACTGATGTTGGACAAGAAGGTCTGGGTCAGTCAGCTTTCTTCCCAAAGGTGTTCAGGGGGGGTTGAGGTCAGGGCTCTGTCCAGGAAAGGACCTTCCCCAAACTGTTCCCACAAATTGGAAGCAAATAATTGTCTTTAATGTCTCTGTATGCTGTAGCATTAACATCACCCTTCACTGGGACTAAGGGGCCCAAACCCTGAAGAACAGCCCCAGACCATTATCCCTCCTCCACCAAGCTTTACAGTTGGCCCTATGCATTCCAGTAGGTAGCGTTCTCCTGGCATCCACCAAACCCAGATTCATCCACCAGACTGCCAGATAGCGAAGCATGATTCATCACTCCAGATAATGGGTCTTCACTGCTGGTTTCCACTGGCAGCGAGATTTACACCCCTCCAGTCGACTCTTGGCATTGTGCATAGTGATCTTAGGCTTGTGTGCAGCTGCTCAGACTGGAAACCAATTTCATGAAGCTCCAGGTGCACAGTTCTTGTGCTCATGTTGCATCTAGGGGCAGTTTGGAACTCTCTAGTGAGTGATACAACAGAGGAAAGGCGAATTATGTTTTTCTGCTCTGAGGTTGCATGGTCTGTCGCTTCCTGGCTCAGCTGTTGTTGCATCCGTTTCGCAATAATAGCACTTACAGTTGTTCAGATCTAGCAGGGCAGAAATTTCACACCTGGGGCAAGGGTGGCATCCTATAACAGTGTCAGTTTAAAGTCTCTGAACTCTTCCCTACGACCCAGCGTTTGTCTGTGGAGAATGCATGACTGTGTGCTTGATTTTATACACCTGCTAGCACTGGGTGTGACTGAAACACCTGAGCTTAATAAATGTGTCCACATACTTTTGGCCAAATTGTGCACTTCAGCACCAACTCTAAGCACCTTCTTTCATTTGGGGTAAGGAGACATTTTTGTAAAGTAGTTTTTTTTACTGAGCTGCTTGAAATACTGTAAATAAAGTATTAGTTTGTATGGAACAGAGGGTCATCTGTGAGTTTTGCGATCTCTGATAACGTGAGATAATGATGAAGCACTCAGTTCCTGTGAGATGTGTTTAGCTGTGTGTTAGCTGAGCGAGGAGGTCGTTTCCAGATTCTCAGGAAAGTGACTTTTGACCTGAGGGTCGAGGCTGGAGTTGATTTTAATAAGATGGAACAGAGTTGCGGCTGTACACATCGCTGCCCCCCCGCGTGTTATTCTCCTACAGACGCTGCTGCAGTGAGCGGGACTACAGGCGGTCTGAGGCTTGTGAGGACACTGAGATTAATGCAGCTATTTTAAGGCAGTGGTTTTAAGTGGTTTTGTTACCATTTAACACGGGAGAAAATGTTTAAAAGTCTCCAGTTTAAAAGTGCTCAGAGAACATACAAAGTCCAGTATGTGAAGTCAGTGGTGTGACCTTTCGGGCCTGTTTCGAAGGATGGCTGAATTTTAAAGAAACATTTAGTTTCTGATTATAAATGTTAATTTATTGGTAATAAATGTTAATTCTGATGATTGATTTTTTCGCGTGTGGCCGATGTACGCAAACAAAAGAAAATAGGCCATTGTTTACTACCACGTTTCAGCAGCATTGTATATAAACAGCTGCATTTTAATTATACGTTTATAGAATATGGTCCTATATTTATTAAGAAAACCATGCATTTTTAATGTGAGTTGTGGAATTTATTTATTTGTTTATTTGTTTGTTTATGTATTAATGGCATCATGTTTTCTAATAGTGAAAAACAGCTTACGGAAACTTTTTCATACCTAGTTATAACATCTCTTTAACTTCTTTGTTCCAGTGCACGAGTGTAAAACTGGTATCCACTGGATGGCCACTTTATTGGAAACACTTACCTTGCATCTACACTTATTGGCTGTTTTTTCAAAAACACAGTAGTTTACAATTAATTGTAGCCCATCTGTCCCGTCACCCCAATTAATCAATGGAAAGATAAAGATATTATTTGGGTATTATATCTCAGCACAGCAGTGACACTGACAGTGTGGCGCTGTTGCAGTGTATTAGGCACAGTGTTGTTTATATGGTGTGGGATACAGGGTTTCTAATAAAGTGGCCACTCTATAAATACACTGATACGACTATAAATACAGATCCTGTTTGAAGTGTGTGAAGCCAGACGCTGTAGATATTCAGTGAAGTAATTACTACAGAAACCGCAGTGACGTTCATGTATGTGTGCCTGTCCAGGACCATCAGTATATCCGTGACGATGGGGGTCATCGAGACCACCGCTCTGACCCTCGGCCTTCACCGTCAGACAGAGCTCAGGCCCGGAACTATAGGAATCGCGAACGCTTCGCCACCATCAAGTCCGCCTCACTGGTGAGTATTAACAATTACGTCATCCACACTTTTCTTTGTCTGCGCTCTTTTCCTCCTCTCCTCTCGTCTCCTCTCGTCTCCTCTCCTCTCTGTCCTTGTCATATTCTCTTTCTTTTTCTTTTTTCTATCTCTTATTCTTCATTATTCGTTTTTCTCTCTGTCCCTGACTTTCTCTTTCTCTTTCCTTTTTCCTCTGATCTTTTTCCTTTCTCTCTACCTGTCATTCCCTGTCTTTCTCTTCTTTCTTTTACATTTTTTCTTTTATTCTCTTTCTGTTATTCTTGTTTTCTTTTTCTCTGTATCTGACGTAATGTTCTTACTTCAGCCTTAATTTTCTCTCTCCTGTCTTTCTCTCTCGTTCTCATTCCTTCTTCCTCTTTTTCTTTTACCTTTTCTTTCTGTTCTTCTTTGTCTTTCTCTCTCTGACTTTTTTTTGTTTATCTCTCTCTGTTTTTCTTTTTTTCTGTTATTCTGTGATGTCTTTCTCTCTTTATTTGACTTTCTCTCTCTTCCTTTGTTTTACCTTTAATCCTTTTTCTCTCTCCTTTTCTCTTTTCCGTTCCCAGTCGCATCTTGTCCTTTCTCTCGTGTCACCTGTCCGTCCGCCCTCTACTTCTCTCTCTCCTTCTTCTTTGCCCTCCTCCTGTTCCTCCCTCTATTTTGGTGGAAAAAAACAAGATGCGTGTACACACACGCACACACTCACATATATCTATGCTCACACTAGTGTCTGTTGTCAAGGCAACTCTATGTGGTCAATAGGGCTGTATGGGTGTCCTCGTGCAAGGGCTGTTATTCTGTCGTGAAATCTTCATCGAAAACGCAAAAGCGACGCCCGTCCAGGGACTCAGTAAAGATCAGCCGTATTTCTGTTTAATCGTCAGTAAAAAGCTCCTAAAGCAGTTTTGTTCGGAGTATCCGAGACGTCGCTGACGGATTTTGAAGGATGTCATGAAGGATTGCGTAATAGTTCCACTTCAGCTGTGATCACTCACTTTTCCCCCTCTTTTTCCCCAATTAAACATTGTTGTAATGTTGCTGTTTGGATCAATGGCAGGCACAATAGTCAATCGCTGAATCCTCGGCTTATGTGGTGATGTCACCTGTTTGGGCTGGATTTTGCTGAAGCGTGAGCACCCTCTAGGGGCAGACAAGCGAACCGCAGGCTGTCTGATAAAACAGACTAATCTATCATTTCATAAGATCACTCACAAGTCCCAGTGTTTTCTTCGTACGACAAGCTAACTTTGTCTTCCTCAGCACTGAGCACCAGTTTTCTTTCTTCACTTTCACATTATTTTGTCATGAATGAGTCCTATTGTGTTTTTTTTCTTTGTTTGGCTCTTTTTCTATCCCACAATGTGGAGTGGAGGGGAGGGACTAGACCCGGCTATAGAGACTCTCTTTGTTTGAGTAAAAAGCGAGAGGGAGGGGTCGCGTTGGAGCGGACGAGCGATGAAGAGATAGTGATGATAAACTGATCAGTGAGAATTTCATCAGTAGATTTTTTTTTTTTTTTCTTTTTCTTCAAAATTCAGAGAACATAATTTGACCATAAAGGTCTCTAAAGCACGTTAATATTGGTCTGGTGAATGTAACAGGTGTGTCCACTGACTGAAATTGCAATACATTCCTTCAGCTTTCTGAGTTTATATCATATAGAAAATGTGATATTATTGTACTTAATACATTGTACATTTATTTAATAAAAAATATAATTCCCAATTTTACAAAAAGATGAGATAGGCTGCCTTTTTCAACTGAGCCTAAACACCATACATTGTAGGGGGGAAGGAGCATTAACGTTAATCAATAATATTAATTAATGCCCCAAGTCGACTACATTAAGATCAAAATTTTTTACTGAATTTGGATTTTTTAGGATTTCAACTTTTCAAATAGTCCTCCACTAACAAAATAAACAGGTTGCTCTTTCAGATTTTTGTTTAACTGGAATTTGAATTCAAAATTGATTTTTTTCAAATTCATTTTGAGTTAAAATTTAGGTTTAAAAATCACTTACGGTCTAAATTTGAATTCGAGTTTTGAATTTGAATTAAAATGTCCAAACAGTGTTTCACTAACAAACTAGTCACTCATCCAGATCTTTGTTCAGCTTTAATTTTCATTGAAAATTCCACGGCCCTTTTTCCACTTTAATTTGAATTGTAATTTGATTTCAGTAAGGATTTGATTTGGAATAGGATTTAATATTAAAGCTCTAAATTTTAATTTTAAAGGTTTCTCAAACAGCATTTCACTAAAGAAATAAACACGTCCCTGCTTCTTGTCTTTATTTACGTTCAAAATTCAAATGTCTTTTGAATTTTAATTTGAACTTTAATTTGAATTAGGATGGAGGTTTAAATTTGAATTAAAGTTTAAATTTGAATTTTGACTTTGTATTAGGATTTGAATCCAATTCTCAGCTTTCCCAAACAGCAGCTCCTTCCTCTGGATCTTCGTTCAGCTGTGATTTAAAATGTAAAAATAGTTCAAAATGCTTCCGTTTGAATTAGAATTTAATTTGGATTAAAATTTAAATTGAATATTTAAAGTTTCCCATTCATTTGTAACAAAATAAACAGGTTTTTATTCTACTTTAACTGCTTCAATTTCAGGCTTATTAATCGGTTATTAATTTCAAAACTTATTATTTAGTAACTTCTATGAATTATGTGTAAGTTCTGTAGTGTTTTTTCGACCTGACCTCTGTCCTTCATGTCTGTTGTGTGGGTTTGGTTACAACAGATGATCGTTTTGACACTTTTCCTTGTACTTAGAAAAGAACAGAAAACCAGTGGAAATTCATTTGTAATGGAAGTCGTTGGGCATTTCAGCACTTCAGGATTTAACTTCAGTTGCTTAATTTATTTACCTGGAAGCGTTACTGTTCATCTTCATTCTGCCGGACCCTGCAGAGACGTGAGGAATAGCCCCTCGCTGGCCCAGCGGGCCGGGCAGCGGGGGGGGCATCTGGGCAGAAAGTGATGGGATTGGTGTGTGTGGGTACAGTGGGGGTATTGATTCGGCGTGATTAGGAAACGTCCGTGTTGAGCGCAGTGCTCATGTGACTGGCCTACTAAACGCTGATTAGCCTGGTCAGAAGAAGTGTGTGAGGGCCAAGCCTCTGAGAACCTCTTTCATACACGGCACGCACCTGCCATCTCTCTCTCTCTCTCTCTCTCTCTCTCTCTCTCTCCCTCTCTCTCTCTCTCGGTCTCTCTCTCTCTCTCTCTCTCTCTCTCTCTCTCTCTCTCCCTCTCCCTCTCTCTCTCTCTCTCTCTCTCTCTCTCTCTCTCTGGTCTCTGTAAGCGATGTAGCTCAGGTTTTAGTCTCCATGGTCTCGCGAGTGCTTTACTTTGCCAAAATGTTTGGCCTCCGGAGCTCAGGTGGGAGTTACGAGAAACTCAACGAACATTTCGACCTGGACACGCCTTTCTTCCAGGTTGGTTTTCCGAAAAGACTCTGCGAAAGACTTTAAAGGCAAACTACAGCATTTTTCTGCCTCTGCCTCATCTGTTGCTTATGGTTGATTACCACAGAAAATAATTTCAGAATGTTTCCCTGTATTTACAAAAGAGCAGCAAACCTGTTGCCTCGGAATTCACTCACAGTGGAAGTCAGTGGGCAGTTGCTTCAGCGATGAGCCTTTGACTTCTATTGTAAGAGGGTTTTTTATGGGGAAACAAGCCAAAGTTGTTGTCTGTGATAATTGATTTTATGATATAGATGCAGCAGAGAGAGATGAGGTGAAAAACACAGGCGTGTTACGAAGAAAAGACTTTATTAGCTTTTGGGATGATTCTGAACGGCATCATTATAGGAGGACGAGGTGTGAATTTCATCCACCAGCTCTGTATGATTTAATCAAGGAGGTTCCAGGACAAAGACTTGATCTGATGAGTCTCACAGTCATAGAATTAACTACAGAACTGAAATCAGTTGGTTTTAATGTGAATTTAAAGGTAGCTGCACATTTAGGAATGAATAGGAGGGTTTTTTAGCTTCTGCAGTGGGTTTGACTTTTTCTGCTGATCTCAAACATGACTTTTGTTGTTCTTCGTCTTCATCTTTTCCCTTTCTCTACACTTCTAGTGCTTTGTGAAAAAGTTTAATAGCATTGGATAATATGGACTATTTAGTAATTTTGACTTACGTTCACAGATGTGTAAGGAATGTTGGTCGACTGCTTTAAAGAACCTGATCCTTCCACATTAATTAATATCTAAGAAATATTTAGATAAATAAAGCGGAAAGTCAACTGAAATGGAGGATCCAGGCAAAAATATTCTAGAAACGTCTTGGTAACCAAGTAACCAACTGATCTAGGGGTGCTTTGTGTATTCAGTTCGGTGCAAAAATCATAAGCGCTCAAGAACGTTTTAATAAAAAAAAAAATCTGAGTAGTGTTTGTTTGCTGAAACACTCACGGCAAAATAAATACAAATATTAATCTAAAAAGTGGTTGTTTTATATATCGTCGCAAAGTAAAACAAGTACCTCCAAAATAGTAACTTTACAGGAGAGGGCAAAAACACTCTTACCTTTCAATGTAAGTCAGTGTAAAGAGGTTTTATTCCAAGTGATTTTAGAGCATTTCTACTGGTCCCTTCATCATGAAATCCTCACACAACGTAAAGGACAGCTGGTGTGTTGAAATGATGTAGAAAAACGAAAATGTGCAAAAATGGAGATGCATGGTTTTCGTTGGACAGTGACGATATGTTATATCTCAAGCTTGTTCTCAGTTAAATCCTGTATTACTCAAAATAATGTGGAGAGTTGACTTCACTGAGGTAGTGAAGTCTGAGTATATCTCTGTAAATCTTCTCTCGGTTTGTCCTTTGCTAACCGTCACTTCTCTCCTCTCAGGTGACACGTCAGATCCATGAACATGAGCAGGAGAATGAGCTCCGAGAGCAGATGTCTGGCTACAAGCGCATGAGACGGCAGCACCAGAAGCAGCTGATCGCTCTGGAGAACAAGCTGAAGGCCGAGATGGACGAGCACCGGCTGAAGCTCCAGAAAGAAGTGGAGACGCAGGCCAACAATGCCTACATCGAGCTGGAGAAGCTGGCCAAGAAGCACGCCATCCACACAGATAAGGAGGTGAGGGGTCACTGCCTTACTTCGATTCTGTTAGCATGGTGATGGTTAGCGGTGTTCACATCAGCGTCAATGTTATAAAGTCGGTGGTCGGCTTAAAATGTCCTGATGTTGGTTTTTATATGCTTAAAAGTCAGAGATATGAGTTTGATTGTGGTTCTCCAGAAAATAATTCTATGTATTATGAAGGAGGTTCATTAAACACATGATTAAAGTGTCCAGTTACTTTTTTGGGGCACTGTAAATGCGTCCAAAATACAGCACACAAATGAGCAGATTCCTCAAATGCATTATGAAGTGCTGGTTAACTACCTGCTCCTTTAAGAAGGACACTTTTCAACATCCAAATGTCCAGAGAATTGAACCAGTGTGAAATGGGGACATTTTAACATCAGCTGAGACCTGAATGTCAGTCTTTCTTGTCAGTTGGTTGACTTTGTCTATTCAAAATCCAACACTTGAGATGATTTCTAACAAAATCCAAAGCCCTCCTGAAACCCATCCGCTTGAATGTCACTTCAGAGTCAAACTATTGAGAAGATGAGGTGTTGAAGAAAAGCTCCTGACCCCGTTTCATTGTTGAAGTGAACTAATAGAGTGGTTGAATAAGATACAAAGGGGGAAAAGGCGGGGGGGGGTAGTGGGGGGTGGTGTTTGCAGGGGGTGGTTCAAAAGTTCACATGAGGAAGAGAACAATAGAAGAACAGGAAACATGCAAACAGCCGTTATCCACAATCGCACTTTTCAATATTGTATGTGAAATATGTAAATAGCCGGTGGTTGAATGTTCATTATTCATGATGCATATGTTGATTAGTATGCTAATGAAGCGGGTGAAGAAAATGGTAGGCTTGTCTTCGGGAAGCCTCAGTGAATGTGCAGAATCCTGAGCAAAATGTAGCAGCACCACTCGCGTTAACCTCATTTTCAAACCTTCTGTAAGAATAATGCGTCCCTTCTTTAGATCAGCCTGCAGTGTTTTTCATAGGGAGTGAAAATAATGGACTTTAAAGTAAACCTTATAGTGGTAATTCTCAGTTCCAGCCTTGAGGGCCAAATACACTGCAAGTATCTCAGTATGTGAAGGCCTCTGTGATTAGCTGATGAGTTGAAACTGATGTGTTGGAGCAGGAAAACAACAAAAATGTGAGGTGCAGATGGTCTGAGGACTGGAATTGAGAACCATTGAGACCCATATGTTGGTGTCCGATGTGTTTTAGTGCATTTACTTTGTAATATACATGTAAAATAACAATGATGATGATTATGATAATAATACAAAGCCTAAAAAATAACTTCATGTAGTAACAAGCAATTGAACTAGCTGTATTCAACTAAAAAAAGAAAAAAAGTACGTTGATTGAAAGAATCGTTTTTTCAAAGTATTTATTTAGGTTGAATAAAACTAGTTAATTTACTGTTTATCACATACATTCATTTTTTTAGGTTGATCTGATGAGCCATTTTGTTACAGTGTAATAATAATAGTCAAAAATATGGCATAATTGGTGCAAATTGTTCATCAGAGTATTCACAAACCTTAAGGAATTCTTATGTAGATGTTTATTAAGAATGTAAAGCAAAAAGTTTCTGTTATTTAATGTATGGTAAAGTGAAGGGGTCATTCTACAGAAATGTCCATTTTTGTGTCCCTAGTGTTTACAGATAGATTACACTTAGAACAATGTTAGGGTTACAATTATTATTTTTTTTTTTTTACATTTTTAAATAAAACAATAAATTATTTTAATTCCACCTTCTTGAGCCAACAATTCAGCAATATTGGTTTTTAAATCAATTATCTAGAATTCCAAGTACCACAAAAGCGCTCGTCCCCACAGTCATGTGTAAAGGGTGAGGCCATATTTTGAAGAAAAAAAAAACACATTTTTCTGCAGTTTTAGCTACAATAATCTATACATGACTATGGAATGTATGAATTAAATGACATAAAGAAAACAAATGCCGTGGTGAGTCCACTGTGTCTTTTTAGTCATCAGAATTTTTCTCATTTAGCTCTTGATTTCATATGAAGCTTTTAGCTGAAGTCACTGGTGTGACCGACTTTATTCTTAGGTAATTGTGAAAAAATAGAACACAAATGGATTAAATTACATATTTTGGTGGATCTTCCACGATTGACAACATGTGGTTTGATGCTCTGTAGCAGCCATTTAGTAAAATGCATGTTTCATTAAAAATGTCACTGGTGTTACCTTTCTTATGTGTGACACCAATGAGGATCAGTAACACCGGTGGCTCCTATGGATAGACAGAAAAGTGGACGTTTCTGTAGAATGACCCAAAGATATTTTGTACCAAGCACTTTTGGACCATGTCTACTGGTCCATGCATCATGAACTCTGAATTTCCACATAATATAAAGGGAAGCTGTGTTCAAATTACTAAGATAAAATAAAAAATTAAAAAAACATGAACAACTTTTTTTGGACAGCAGTGATATGTAATACACCTCTTACCCCTTTTAGGGATGCATACGTTTACATATTTGTAATTGGATTGAATTGTTTTATCGTGAATGTTCACGTTTGTCTTAATAATTAAATGCAAACAATATTATTATTACTAATAATACTGCATTAACTGAGACTTCTTTATTTGTTTTCCAGATGAAGATGGCTGCAGCAGATGAGAAGAAGTTCCAGCAGCAGATCATGGCCCAGCAGAAGAAGGAGCTGACCACCTTCTTGGACAACCAGAAGAAACAGTATAAACTCTGCAAGGAGAAGATCAAAGAGGTGCTCAGTTTAGATCCCGTCTGCTGTTGAAAATGAACAGGACACACAGACTGTTTGGCCAAACACTGTCTTTAATTAGAGCTTAAGTCGTTCTCCAGTCAGGGTGTCCTGTAGAGCTCGTTATTTTGGATGTACAATGTAAACTACAGCAGTTTAGCTCCACCCAGTCCTGTTGAAGTGGTGCAGAGTGTCGTTCCTGCGTGCAGACTTTTACTGGATTGAAAGACAATTAAAACTTATGGCTGTCATGAAGCAAGTGGATCATTGCAGCTTTCCAAAGGATCCACACATTAATGTGATGTGCTCCCTTTCAGTCTGAAAGGGCCCGCATCACGGAAAGCCACATTTTTCCATACAATTTTGAAATAATTGGTGTAGAATTGTAGTATCAAAATGTTCTGTTCTCTGCTCAGTCCACACAGTCCATATGTGCAGTGGGGAGTGTGGAAACTAAGCTGTTTTTGTGGTGTAATGAAAACCAACACATTAAAAAATGGCCGTCTATTTAGTCTATAGCAGTTTAGCCCCACCCATTTGCACTGACGTTATAGGGAGTGTTTCAGCCCAGACTGCTTTTAGACTGAGACACAATACAGGGCAGCCAGTCAGAACAGAGCTCATATACATATATCAGTCTTAAATGCACAGAAACAGCCTGTTTAATTCTAAGGGATAAGGAGAGATATTTATAGTCAATTATGGCTGGGTTTGGTACATAAACCACACGAGCATCATAAAAGAAATAAAATGTAGAAGATTGGCTCTTTAATGTATTCAATCTCTGTGTAGCAATAAACCTGATGCAACAAATATATTAGTTATAATAATATTATGCAACAGTTCCGGCCACGCAAGCTGATTGGTTGAGAGGCGTTCTAACTGTGTTGTTATTTCACCATAACAGCACCGTTTTTTCACAAACACTGTATCACTCACCTGAGACGCCGTTGCCAAGCAACGACTTTAACGGCTGTAGGAGACGCTCCAGCCATTTGAACGTTTTTACTTCTTACTTTGCCACAAACAGAAAACGGACACTTTTAAGATCACGTTTGACCGACAGCCGATTTGGTCAGACTCTGAAGATGAGACGACACTAAATTCCCAAACTGTCATCACCACTGAGCAGCTTTTCAGTCGGCAGCTGTGACAGAAGAACAGCTAAACAACCTGGAATCAGCCAGAAATGAACCCAACACCATTCGCCGAACTAAATGGGCTGTAAGATGCTTTACAGACTGGCTGGAACAAAACAACATTAATACTGATCTGGCAAAAAATGACAAAACTGAGCTAAACCTGATATTGCAGCAGTTTTACGGCTCAGTCTGTACTTCAAAAGGCGAGGCGGGCGGAGTTCGTTGCTCTGACGTAGCAACAAGCTGCTTGTTAAGGAACTATAATTTGGTGAAGGAACTGCGAACATTAAAACATATTAAACGCCGCGTTCACGGCCCAGTTTATTAATTTATTACTTTATTTATTTAACTGTTATATAAAAGCGATAGAACACTCGAGGAGTGTGTTATCGCCAATAACGTCACGGCTGTGATGATCTACAGTGACCAAATCACAGCTGTGATGTTATTTCGCGGTAACACACTCCTCAAGTGTTCTATTGCTTAAATAATAATTCCTGCAATTCCTGAATATGTAATACTCATGCAGGGGTTTGAAAATAAACAAATCCAGGGTCTTGCTTTGGGTATGAGGGGGGAAAATATTTTCTGCACTGATAATAACCATTATTTCTCTCTCTCTCTCTGTCTCTCTCTCTCTTTAGGAGATGAATGAGGACCACAGCACCCCGAAGAAGGAGAAGCAGGAGCGCCTGTCCAAGCATAAGGAGAACATGCAGCACTCTCAGGCAGAAGAGGAGGCCCAGCTTCTGGGCCAGCAGCGTCTCTTTTATGACCGCAACTGCAGGGCCTTCAAGCGCAAGGTCATGACCAAGAGACACGAGCTTGAACAGGAGCAGTTACGAGAGGTAGGAGAAGGAGCACAACACTGTGATGGCAGGTTCCCTTGCTGAAAAGGGGAATTCTGTGTATTTCAGACAATTGGATGTTAACAAAGTCATTCAGGGGGATTTGATGTGAAGAGGCTCATTATAGAGAAACATACTTAACACATCTTAGAGGAACATGTAGCTTCTTTACAGTGGTGGTGATAGGAACCAAGAGTCTGATGTAGACGATTAATTTGCTATCTAACACCACCAGTGAACCTACACGTGTCTTCAGAGTTTTTATATGTAATGTTAATGGTGGTACTATTTGGGGACTGTTTTGCTTCATCACACCCTGGATGTATCTTTTCGCCGTGAATGGATTAAAAAAAAAGATATTAGGTCAAATCGTATCTCAAAACTATCGTAAAAACAATGTCTCAGGCATCAGGCAGTGTATTTGTAACCATTTCATTATAATAATTTTTCTGTGAAGAAGCTGGTAGAGACATGAAGCTCTTCAGACGTCTGGTTCCTATCACCACCACTGTGAATATTTCTGATTCACATTAAACTCTGAATGACTTTGTTTGTGTCCTAACCATTTAATTATGCAGAAATTTTGAAAAAGCGGTGGCATTCACCTTTAAGCAGTAGAACATGAGAGAGAGTGTATAGCGCAGGGGTTCCCTAACCTTTTCATGCCAGGACCCACATGCAGAGTATTGTTTGTGTCACAAAATCTTTTATGAAGTGAAAAAAGACAAACTTGACAAAACAGTTAAGTTTTTAGTCTTTTTTTTTATTTCAGTCAATTTAATTATAGAAAATTATAAAACATTGACAACGTTTATTCGTTCATATTTTGTTTTAATGCTTTAGCCCTTACATTCAGTATGAATCACATGTCTTATTTACGTTCGATCTAATCCATGTTGTTAGGTAAACTAGAAGCCCATTCTGCTGTGAACTGTAATCACTGTTGAATTTTGTAGCTAAAGCAAGCTGTTTAACATAACCAATGCAGCACAGCAGCAGAGCAGGAGATACAGTTGCATGCAAAAGTTTGGTCAAATGACACGTGAGAATAATGTTCTACAGAGAACAACCTTCTGCACATGTTAATGCACATTTTCTGTTTATTTACTGAATTTACATGTTAGAAAAATATGGCACATTGTATACCTGTAGGTTTTATTTTTTCAATATGTTAAATTCAGCAAATTATGCTCTAAAATTTGCAGCAAAAATGTTTGTTCCCTAGAGGATGTGTTAATGTGTTGTTTATTTTCACTTAAAAAATAAGTAAACGAAACAAATTTGACAGGGGGTGTTCAAATTTTTGCATAGGACGGTGTGTGCTGCTTTATTATTATTATTATTATTATGAGTACTATTATTATTATTATTATTTTTATTTATTTATTTATTTTTACATTTTTCATGTGCACTGCATTTCTTCCTCCTAGGGTTGCCCAGTTAATGTGATTTGCAAATTAAGAAACACAGCTATGTGCTGATCCCATAATCTAGTCGGATTATCTGAGGAGAACCTTCGGAAGTCTTGCTTCATTCCAGCCTTTGTGTGCCCAAAAAACACCAAACCAGCTTGAACACATAATAATTGTTACTTGTTTGTTTCAAGAGATAACAATCACTGCAGCTTGACCTTTGTAATAATAATATAATAATAATATAATAAGTCACAAAAAGAGAGGACTTAAAAAAAAAAACCCTTAAGAACTTTTTGTGTTCTTTCATTCAGGAGCTGAATAAGAAGAAGACGCAGAAGGAGATGGAGCACGCCATGCTGATCAGGCATGACGAGTCGACTCAGGAGCTGGAGCACCGGCAGCTGAAGACCCTGCAGAAGCTGCGCATGGATCTGATCCGCCTGCAGCACCAGACTGAACTGGAGAACCAGATCGAGTACAACAACCGCCGCGAGAGGGAACTGCACCGAAAACACGTACTGGAGCTGCGGCAACAGCCCAAAAACCTCAAGGTATCAGAAAAACTTTATGTACTTTATGACGGTGAGCATAATGCATAATAAGATGGTATTATTCAGAGGGTCCTCATTAGGGCCTGACCCATATATTGTGGTTTGCTTTGTATGGTAATGAGCCCTAATATGAGGAAAGCGTTTATAAACGTGCACCAAAACCAAACCTTAAGCATTAGGATGATGTTATAACACCTACATTATTTAAGACTTCGTGAGTTTCAGCTGTTTGAGTAGTAAGAAATTTGACGATTGAGAACCGACTGTCTGTTTAAATTCCACTGGTTTTCTGCATAATTCAGTTACTGAGATGTAACCAGTCGTTCAGAGTTTGAGGTGAAATGCTCTGTTCTAGAGAAACGTACCAACTCTGATTTCTTCACAGTGGTGTTGAAGGGAACCAGGGGCCACAGTTCCTGTCACACAAATATAGCCATTTTATTACCAGTGAACCTGACTTTTGAGTTTTTTTGTGTAATGTTGATGATGATGATAAAAAAAAGTGGCAAATCTGAAAAAAATAAGCTTTCTTTGCCCTGAATGTACCTCTCGACCATCTTTGTATTTTAAAAAATACATTTTAGGGTGAAAGCTTATCTCAAATCTATTTTAAAACAATGTCTCAGACATGGTTTTATAACTATTTCACATTTAACAATTAACGTGAGGGAGCTTTTAGAGGCATTAAACTCACTTCAGATGTCTGGTTCCTATCACCACCACTGTGAGCAATTCTGTTACTTTGTTTACATTGTAGGGAATAAATTATGCCGAAATTTAGAAAATCTGTATAATTCCAATTTAATTTTCCATTCATATTAATTATAACCAGTGTTATTGGTTATGGAAAATATTAGTATGTTAAAATAGTTATTCTTATTAGTGACACAATTGTCATATTATACCACACCTACTACTATTACTACTACACCCAAGTCATATCATCACCTGTAGACAGTCTCTCCTACGGGAACTGGCAGGACTGGGATAAGAGCGTATATCAGCTTTGATCCTAATGAAAAAGTAAGCCGCACAAAGTCTCCATGAAGATGATTCAGTCATCTGCAGCTGTAAGGCTGGGTTAGATTTGCCATTATTTTGATTGTTGCTTGATTACACAACCAAAAAACTACAGCCGGTCTATTCTAACAGTGTGATCTTTCACACTCATGCACATGAAATATCATTTGAAGTTAATAACACTCTAGATCCCATGTGTCAAACACAGATCAGGCCCACCACACAATCCTATCCGGCCCGCAAAAGTGTTTCCATTTTCTGTTTATTCTGTTTCAAAGTGCGCTGCACTACAGTCCCCAGCATGCACTGGAACGTAATGCGCGCTCTGACTCTAATACCCCAACAACAGTCTATTGGACAGCGGTTACACCTCGATTCTGCACAATTCTACACTAGTCAAACCACCAAATGCATTTCAGCTGCAGTTTAACCAACGTAAACACTTCAGCTCAGCAGCTCAGAAACTGAGCCCAAGTCTTGATGAACTTGCAGCAAAGAAAGGATGTCAGGTGTCTAGTTCAAGCAAATAGGTAGGTTTAAAAGACTAAAGCACAACATTTCATTAAAAATGGCCCACAGACTTGATGAGATTTTTTAATATGGCCCTTTAACTGGTCGAGTTTGACACCCTTGTTCTAGATATACAACATTGTGCAAACGTCTTAGGGCTGTCACAAAAATTGATCTATCTCAGCAGTATGTGTATTTTCTAACATTAGAAAGAATACAAATAAATATAAATACAGCAAAAAGTAAGAAGAATGTGTTGTTATTAAGTTGTTAATATGTATTGTGTATATTAATAAGTATAATAGGTTAGATAAATACAGTTAGAAGGACGCGGGTTTGGGTCCTGACCTCTCGCTGCACTCCAGCCACCACGTGGACTTGTTCAGTCCCATCAGCAGCACCTGATTGATTAGATGATCTTAACTGTGAGAGATGGACTTCCTCAAAGAAAACTTTCATAGTGGACTCTTTGTTTGTTTGTATTTATTCAAGCGTTAGTGTAAATAAATAAATAATAAATAACACTCACAGGCAGTGAGTTTTACTGCTCAGTTCACACAGCTTTTAATTGTAATAAATGAACGATGTTCAGTGCAACGGTCTGTCTACGCTGTCAAAAGTTTGGGGACACCTAGCTTTTCAGACTGTTTTTATTATAAATAAACATTTTTTGTCAGTTTGCAGTAACATATTTACATATTAAAGACATTAAAGGGGAATTCCACCAATTTTTCAAAATTTCTGTTTAATTCAGTGGTTTAAAAAAAAATAACACACTCACTGTCCAGCTAAACCAAGACTTTTGCACAGTACTGTATGAGATGTGCACTATAATTTAGAAAAAACATATTGCAGTTGCAGTATTTGCTACAGAAGAACACATTTGTGGGCGTGGCATAGATAGGTCAGTTCCTAATTTGAACTTTAAGCCCGGAGCACATTGACCCAGTGTTTTTCACTAAACCCTGACAACACCCAAACGCTGTATGTCCCTCTCCTCAGGCCATGGAGCTGCAGATAAAGAAGCAGTTCCAGGACACGTGTAAGGTCCAGACGAAGCAGTACAAGGCCCTGCGGCACCACCAGCTAGAGGTGACCCCCAAGAGCGAACACAAGACCGTGCTGAAGGCGCTGAAGGAGGAGCAGACGCGCAAACTGGCCATCCTGGCCGAGCAGTACGAGCAGAGCATCAACGAGATGATGGCCTCTCAGGCGGTGAGTTTTACTGCTCAGTTCAAACAGCTTTCAGATTTAATAAATGAACAATGTTCAGTGCAACTGTCTGTCTACGCTGTCAAAAGTCTGGGGACACCTAGCTTTTCAGGCTGTTTTCAGTGTAAAGCAGTTTCTTTATCAGTTTGCAATATTTCATAGCTTAATACATATTAAAGACATTAAAGGGCAATTCCACTGATTTCTCAAAATTTCCACATAATTCAGTGGTTGAGATGTAAACAATCATTCAGAGAGATTTGAAATGAAATGGTTCACTGTAGAGAAACTTACTGATACACAACACTAATATAGTCGTTTTATTTACATCCAAAACCACCAATGAACCTACACGTCGTCTGAGTTTTTATATGGAATGTTTATCATTGTATAACAACAGTAAATCTGAAAAATAAGGCCTTGGGGACTATTTTGCCTTACAACACCCTGCAGTGACTATACAGTCATTATTAGAAGTCAGTGGAATTCCAGTGTAAGTGGCTACAGTTGCTGAGTATCCTGAACTCTGAGATTTCATGAATCAAAATTATGACAAACAAAGTGAGAGTTAAACTGAATGAGACTGTTAGTCCTGAACTTCCACAAGCTGTTAGTACTAAACTCAAACAAACTGTTTCTCCTGTACTCACACAGTTAGTCCTGAACTCACACAGACTGTGGGTCCTGAACTCTCACAAGCTGTTAGTCCTGAACTTCCACAAGCTGTTAGTTTTGCACTCTCTCAAGCTGTTAGTCCTAAACTCTCACGAACGGTTAGTCCTGAACTAACAGTTTGTGAGAGTTCAAGGCTAACGGTTTGAGTTCACAACTAACAATTGTGTGAGTTCAGGACTAACAGCTTGTAAGAATTCAGGATTAACATTCTGTGTGAGTTCAGGACTAACTGTGTGAGTGAGTTCAGGACTAACTGTGTGAGTTCAGGACTAACAGCTTGTAAGAATTCAGGATTAACATTCTGTGTGAGTTCAGGACTAACTGTGTGTGTGAGTTCAGGACTAACTGTGTGTGTGAGTTCAGGACTAACTGTGTGTGTGAGTTCAGGACTAACTGTGTGAGTTCAGGACTAACAGCTTGTAAGAATTCAGGATTAACATTCTGTGTGAGTTCAGGACTAACTGTGTGTGTGAGTTCAGGACTAACTGTGTGTGTGAGTTCAGGACTAACTGTGTGAGTTTAGGACTAACTGTGTGTGTGAGTTCAGGACTAACTGTTTGTGTGAGTTCAGGACTAACTGTTTGTGTGAGTTCAGGACTAACTGTGTGTGTGAGTTCAGGACTAACTGTGTGAGTTCAGGACTAACTGTGTGTGAGAGTTCAGGACTAACTGTGTGTGTGAGTTCAGTTCAGGACTAACTGTGTGAGTTCAGGATTAACAGTTTGTGAGGGTTCAGGACTAACTGTGTGTGTGAGTTCAGGACTAACTGTGTGTGTGATTTCAGGTAACAGTAAAATCTTTTGATCACTTTCAAACAGGAGATTATTGCGCTATCATTTGAAAGATGCAAGAGGCTTCTTTTCTTGTTGTAATAAGAGCTCATCAATGATTTAATAATACGTATAATTATAATAAGTAATGATGAAGTGTGAATAATGTGTTTTAGCTCGTGAAACAAACCGAATTTTTGCTTCGGCCTTAAAGGGTTAATAGTGTTGGATAACTGTAGCTCACATTTCTCTCTTTCATGTGTTTTTTGTGTGTGTGTGTGTGTGTGTGTGTGTGTGTGTGTGTGTGTGTGTGTGTGTGTGTGTGTGTTTGTACATGATTATTTGTGTGCACGACTGTTGGCGTGTGTCCTGTTGATCGTGCATGCATGTATTTGTATAGCTGCGTCTGGATGAGGCTCAGGAGGCGGAATGCCAGGCTCTGCGGCACCAGCTGCAGCAGGAGATGGAGCTGCTGAACGCCTACCAGAGTAAAATAAAGATGCAGACGGAGGCGCAGCACGAGCGAGAGCAGCAGAAGCTCGAGCAGAAAGTGTCACTGCGCAGGGCCCACCTGGAACAAAAGGTACCGCCACAACCCCTTAAACTGTAGACTTGCTATTAGAGACGCACCGATACCACTTTTCCCCGATACCGAAACCTGATCCTTTAGTATCGGACGATACTGAGTACTGATCCTAACTCTATCTAACCTAACTCACGTATAAGTCCTGATATTTACACAATTACATTATTTAAATATTTTATTTTGGTAAAATCTGCGTCACAAATAAAACACTTAACTTGGCTAGATGGCATTTACTAGTTGGATTTTATTTATTAGATGCTTAAGAAAACTTATTTTTGCTTACTTACTGTATATATTTAGTATTTACTATTATATAATTAGTAATAAGAAACATGTTTAACAACTTAAGTAAATGTAAAATATCTTTATTGTGCGAAACAGTTAAAAACAGAACTGAACAGTTTACAGATAAACCTGTGGTGTTTACACATCAGCACAGAGCAGCTTCTCGGGCTCAAAAATGGAGCTGAGTGTTGTTTCACATCCAAATTTCTCGAGTCATTTGTCTCATACACTGATGGAGGCGCACAGCAGACAGGGATAGTGGACGCACAGGCCCGGCTGGCGGACTGCTATGCTAAAGGCTGAATCAAGACTAAAGGCTATCAATACACCGAGAGTCCAGCAGCTCTTTCCACTCAGACTGCGAGTGACCAAACAGCGGCAGATGATTAATTACTGAAAGAAGCAGCTCAGCGTTCAGGTTAGCGGCTCCTTTAGCATGTTCTTCACACCAAAAACTGCCGTTACAGGTTCTGCCATGAGCATTTTTACTGCTGCTTGTCGTCCCACAGTGCCAAAGTGTTGTTAAGTTCTGTCTACTGGCGCTCAGGCATGCGTCAGAAATTGCTTCGCGATGTCAGTCATATGTATTGGTATGCCTGATACCAATACCAGTCCTGCATTTCAGAGCCAATATCAGCGCCGATACCAATAAAGTGTCAGTATCGGTGCAACACTGCTTGCTATTTAGCTATTATATAAAAACGTTGTTGTCCAGTAACTGCTAGAAATTATTCAGTATTTATTAGTGGACTCATAAACAGACCCTGAGAGTTTAAGGGGTTAAATTTGCTCAAACTTGTAAATAACAAAACATAAAGACATAAATAAACATATCACTCCTGTTTTGATAGAACTACACTGGCTTCCTGTATCTTTTAGGATAGAAGTTCTGCTACTGGTTTTTAAGGCTGTAAATGACCTTAAAGCTCCTGCTTACATCACAAAATGTGATCTTAGACATGTAGATACTGACCTTCTGCAAAAACCTTCCATAAAATACAGAGACAGTTATTATGTTATGTTATTCTGCTTCTAAACTGTGGAACTCAATTCCATGTTTTATTAAACCTTTAAGTTCAGTGCTCAATTTTAAGACGCGTATCTCTTTAACTCGGCGTTTAATTAAAAGTCTTCATCTCTTTGGTATTTATCTTTTGAATTTGTGTCAGTGCCTTATATGATTTTAAAATATTACTCATAGTTTCTACTGTAAGCTTTATCACCTGTCTGTAAAGCAGTTTGAGCTGCCACTGGTGTGAAAACTGCACTATAAATCAAGATCTTATTATTATTATTTTAATTATTATTAAATAGTGATGAATATTTTTATTAATGCAGTGGTTCTCAACCTTTTCCACTTCAAGGCCCACCTGTTTATCACTAGAAAGCATGAAGGCCCACGAAAAAAACAAAACTCAACATTTTTGCTTAAAAATGTCATTTTAGGAGATTTTCAGCAGACTGATATTTGGGCTCCTGCCCTTACAATGTGTGATGTGCATCAGTGGACATGAAATCTCAGCAGAATATTGGTACGAGTGGACAACTGAAAGGTCAGGTCTTTCTAGAGGCAAAGGGCAAAAAAACTGACCAAGCTGCCGTTGTGCACTGTTATTGCGGGGCTCGTATTAATGTGGTTAACTGTCTGAAAACATTTTATATTTTTTTATTAAGTCACTTATTTTTTCACTGATTTTTGTAACAAAGTGCCATCACAGGCCCACTACGGACCACTAGCCCCCCTCAGTATAGGCCCAAGGACTTGTGGTCCTTGGCCCAGTGGTTGAGAAACCTTGCCTTGGTGGTCGTACGGACAAAATTCAGGCCTCAAATGACCGTTTTTAGCTACGTGACGTACATTTGCCCTTTTTGATACGTAACAGTGTGTGATACAGTATCAGAAACGATATAAGCAAATCTGTTAACAGCACAAGTCAGGCAAGACGACTCAAGCACACATTAGCTTTATGCTAATTGAGGTGTATGCTGCCATTACTTGTTAGCTACATTAGCCTCGTAGCTCCAGTGCAAAACTACAGAAGCAAATGTGTCTCTGCTGATGGACCACATTTGGATTAAGAGGGGAAAACTGTGTAAATTTGATTATTCGGTGAAGTTTTCCTCAAACTCAATTCAATCTTAAGACTCGCTACATCAGAACACAACTGCTCATCTGATTCCAGACCTACCTTAGACGTTGATCATGTGTTTTTTATTAATTATTTATTAAAGCCAAATCTGCAGACAGTAGTAGCAGCTCGCTTTAGAGATGCCCTGGTCTGTTATTGTGGATTAAGAGTTCAACATCAATAGGTTCTTAGACTGGTCCCTGTTAATCTTCTACAATCCGCCCCGCTATTGTTTCCTCCTTTCCCTGCACCAGTCTGGAGGCTCATGTAGGACTGAAACAGTTCCAGCTGTCTGGTTTTAGATTGTAAACCTGTGATTATCATGTTTACTGTCATCAGCATTACTGCTTGTGAGGTACTTGCAGTAATCAGTGAAAGATTATATACCCTACTTAGAGAAAAGCTGTATTTGTATTTAAGAAGGAAGGAATCTCCTTCACGTCTGCACCCCCCACCCAGTTCCACCCAGTATTACCCCTCTCCATTTTATTTATTCATTTATTAATGCTGCATCTGTGATAATGTCAGTAGCCACCCCCCATATTATAAATTAAAAGTAGTAAATTAAGAACAGCAGGTTTTTATATATAGATTTTATATATTCGCCGCTGTCAGAACAAAACCTTGTATCTCCGAAATGCTAACTTTACAGGAGAAGGAAAAAACCTACATTACTTTAAATGTAAGTCAATGGAACCAGACTTTTCCAAGTCATCTTGGGCCGTTTCTTTTGGCCTTTTATCATTCAATTTAGAAGGTTTAGTGTTGGTTTATCATGTGCAGCTGGCATAAGAAGTGATTTGTACCTGATATTTCATCTGATTTAGTGATTTGTCTTTTTGTGCGTGATCTAACATTATACAACAGTTAGTTCCGGCCACGCAAGCTGATTTGGTTGAGAGGCGTTCTAGCTGTTTTTTCACAACCACTGTATCACTCCACAGATATGCTGTTGCTAAGCAACGACTTTGACCGCTGTAGGAGACGCTCGAGCCATTTGAACGTTTTTACTTCTTACTTTGCCACAAACAGAAAACGGACACTTTTAAGATCACATTTGACCGACAGCCGATTTGGTCAGACCCTGAAGATGAGACGACACTAAATTCCCAAACTGTCATCACCACTGAGCAGCTTTTCAGTCAGCAGCTGTGACAGAAGAACAGCTAAACAACCTGGAATCAGCCAGAAATGAACCCAATACCATTCGCCAAACTAAACGGGCTGTAAGATGCTTTACAGACTGGCTGGAACAAAACATCAATACTGATCTGGCAAAGCTGAGCTAAACTTGATGTTGCGGCAGTTTTATGGCTCAGTCTGATTTGGTCAGACTCAGACTACACGTTTGGTGAATGGTGTTGGGTTCATTTCTGGCTGATTCCAGGTTGTTTAGCTGTTCTTCTGTCACAGCTGCCGACTGAAAAGCTGCTCAGTGGTGATGACAGTTTCAGAATTTAGTGCAAGGAGCTGGAGAACGACCTGCCGGCTGAGCAGCGAGTGGGCGGAGCTCATTACTCTGACGTAGCAACGAGCTGCTCGTTAAGGAACTATAATTTGGTGAAGGAACTGCGAACATTAAAACATATTAAACGCCGCGTTCACGACCCAGTTTATTAAATTATTACTCTATTTATTTAACTGTTGTATAAAGGCAATAGAACACTTGAGGAGTGTGTTATGTTATATGCAGTGTATTATAAATTATGCAGTATCTATTATGAATTATTAGGTAAATATTTTAAATAATTCAGTAACTACTATAAATTTAGTAACACAAATGAATTATTCATGAACTATTTTGATATTTTAGTAAAGGTGGTGTTTCAGTAACTTAGTGAATGAGGAACTGAATTGTAACCCCACCTACAGACCCTCAGAGGTTTAAGGGGTTTAACCAGTTTAACTACACTGACGTCATCTTTAATCATCTTTCCCTGACTGTATCTTTACCCGTGTGACTGTCAGATCGAAGAGGAGCTGGCTTCTCTTCAGAAGGAGCGCACAGACCGGATCAAACACCTTCTGGAAAGGCAGGAGAGGGAGATGGACGCCTTCGACATGGAGAGCCTGCGCATGGGCTTCGGAAACCTGGGCGCCTTGGACTACCCTAAAGACGACTACAGATGAGACCTGACCGATTATGCCTAATTGTTTTTCATTTTTTTTCTTATTTTGAGAAGCCCTTCGTCCTCCACTGTTTAAAAGGACACATGCAGTTTTTTTTTTGTTTTGTTTTTCTACTGACAAACAAACCCTCCACTTTTCCGGACTAGTGCCTGCACAGGCCTTCTTTTGCAACAGGCCCCCTCCTCTTGTCATAAGATTACAACATGCTGGATAACTTCTGTAGTTATCTTTTTTTATATATATATATATATATATATATATATATATATATATATAGATATATATATAGCTATATAAGTATTACATATAAGAGAACGAAACAATGTCACAGTGTTGATGTCAGTGATTTTTCTCGTGCAATGATAACACTTGATGTGATTGAAATAGAAAATTAGAGAGGAAGAAAAGCAATATGGATGTGTGTATGTGGGAGGGGGGTTGTATTGCTACTGTTAATTTTTTTTTTTAGCTGATATTTTCCCAGGTGGAGTGAAGAGCAAGATGCAGTCTTAGACATATTGCTGCTGAGTCTCTCCATTTGGTATTTATTCATCCGAAAGAAATACACAAAATTTTGACGTATTGAACAAATTTGATAACGTTTTAAATGTTCATCTGATGTACATACTTGATAGCTGCATCTGTGAGCCGGAGATTCTTACGGTGGGTGAATTAAAGGGTTTCTTTCGAGGGACCCCCACTCTGTTCCTCTGTATAATAATCAACCTCCACTGAGGTCAGCAATGTGAATAATAATTCATACGTTTATGAATCCTTGCTCCTGGTACTAGCACAAAGGGCTCTGGGGGAAGGGTACGTGTATTTTATGTGTAGAAGGCTTTATGGAAAACGTCGACTTATTTTCCTATTGTATTTTAACTTCAATTTTTTTAAGATGTTGACCGATTGACCACCTCCCCCAAACTCTTTCAGTAAAATCATCTCTTGGACTATATTTGACTATAATGACCTTTTTTTTTTTTTTGCTTCTCAAGCTGTGCATTTTTCTTACGAGAATCAAAAACTCTGTGAATAATAATAAAAAAAATACTGCTTTACTGTTTGCATGCACTTTAAATTTTTTTTTGTTTTCAGGTTGAGGAAAAGCATGATTTGTCATAAATGCTTTTAATTATTGTAAATAAAGTGCTCACCACACAAGAGTAGTCTGCTGTAGTTTTTAATATCAGGAACACCATTTTTCCCTAATTCCCGACACGTCTTATACAACAAAATCATCCTATCACCGTGGTGCACAAAATTAGATCTGTATCCATAGGAACAAGGTATGGGGACCAAAAAAAATTAGCATTTTCAAACGAAACAACCACCATTTAAGTGCAGGAACAGCAGTGAAGCAAAGGCGAGATGTGAATCAGAGTTGAGATCGAATCCAATTGATGAGCTTTAGTAAAGCATTAACACAGTGCTGTGATAATCTGAACAGGTGATAATGAAACTGCACAGACCCCAACTCTGTTAAGCTCCAATAAAGGGGGGCATTTTGGTGAAAATATCTGTTTACTTCCCAGCCAGCTGCTCGTAAAGCTTGGGTACGTAGTTGTCCCACTCAGCCTGGTAGCATGTGCCGGCCACCGGGGCGCCAAGGCCGTATTTCTTGCGGAAGTTGGCGATCTTGAATTTTCCGCGGTTTTCTCCGGAGCGGTTGGTCAGGACCGGTTCGGTGCAGTTCACAGAGCCGGGCTGCTCATACACCAGCCACACGTAACGATGGAGGCCTACAAAGGACACGAAGAAGTGGGTAAAAGTGGCCTTAAACACATTAGAGATGCACTGATCTGATATTTCTCTCCTGATATCACTCCAGTTGTTTTCTTTTCTTTGAAATCTGTACTGTGCTGTTACAGTTGAAGAGCTCCTTCCAAAACATGACATGTTCAGGGCTACATAGACTTACCTGATCACTGTAGACAAAATAACTATTAAAATCACTCAAAAATCTGACAAGTTTTACCCACTTTAAAGCTGTACTATAAGTTTTGGGGATTTGGAGACCTCTCTGGTGGAAATGTGTAATTGCAGGCAACATGCAGAAGAAAATTTTGTATCATGGGTTGTGCTTCGTACTCCTTCCCCAAGCAGATCAATCTGATGATTGCGAGCAAACTGTGAAGGACATGTCTTCTGAGGACGTGAGTCAATTATCTACTACTGTTATATCTTTTTTAGTATAATATTGATTTTGTATTTGAGACCTAAACATCAAGCTGGACCTTTTTTTGAGCCTGTGAGGTGGTCTGAAAAACTCCTGACCCGACACCTCTGATTTTTAATATATTTCTGGCTTGATAGGGCGACTCACAGCAGCACACACTATATTTTAGCCTGTTTTTTTTTTCCTCTCTTGACTCTGTAATGCTACTTTCATTAACAAAAAATGTACATGGTGCAGCTTCAAACTGAAGAAAACAGACCAAAAAGACTTCAGAAGTTGTGTGCAGTACAGAAGAACCTGAAAAGTAGCTTGAATCAGTTTTCATGTGGCTTTTCACTATACAGACGGCAGAAAATCTGTCCTCTTCAAATGAGGCACGCCGAAAAATCAGATTTGAGCAGCCCGTCTGAAAAAGACTTAAACATCAGCACAGGAACTGAAGTTTTGATAGACTCTTCTCTTTTCTAATCAGCTGCTGTGTTATGCTTCAGGTAACACTATGTTTTGATGGTCCACTGTGTAGATGCTCACCTTGCCCAACCGTGACGTATTATATATTACTTGGCCCATTAAACCAATTCTGTTAATGAGGAAAATGACCGAGACATGCTATTCTTACTCCAAACAGCAGGGTCGTCCAGTTTAGTTATGCAACATGACATTTGTTAACATGACATGTTAACAAAACTGGCAACCGTGCCTTGTATGAGTGAACTTTGAACTGGACTGCCTGGACTTCTTAGGCTCGGCCAACGCTACACAAGTTTTGGCCCGCCGATTTGCCCCTTGCGACAAATTTTCACACTCTGAAGCGATTTTCCAGGTCGAGAGCTCGATCGGAAGTGACCGACGACGTGGATGATCTGGTAGTGTGAAAGGAGAAACGAGTGAATCTTTAGCCCTCAGATCGAACTCAGAAGTGACCGGAGGCCCCAGTATTATCAAACGTTTGATATTTACAGTTCAAAACGTTCACGAGTCCTGCAGTGTGAGGAGGTCAGGGATTTACTCAACGAGTGATTCAAACAGCAGCCAATCAGAGAGCTAGAAGAGCAGAGAAACAGGCGAAGAGAAGAGCATGAACAGCAAAGCGGAGACAGGGGAGCTGTGAGTAAAACACAGGTAGAAAAGACCGTTATCATGTTTATAATTATGGATTCAGACGTCAAAGCCCTCTCTCTACAATTTCAGCTCAGCTGCCAGATTGTAGTGAAATATTTCTCCAGCTTTCACTGTGTGAGGGGGTCCGGTCCAGTCAGCTTAGCTTCATTTGTGTCGTGTGATCAGAGGAGATCTAGGAGTTGTGTATTGAACGCCCAGCCTTAGGTAGCTAGATAGCTTAAGCTAAGCTGTCCTACTTGGAAAGAAGCCTTTTCTACTGGCCAATCCTCACTTTTGGCTCGTATTATCCAACTAATTGAGAATGTTTATCAAACCTCTCGGAGCACATCTTTTAGGACAGAATTACGTGATCTGACGAGACCTGACTGTTCTTATTTTGAAATGCCCGATCATTTGGCCAGACAATCATCACAACTGGCAGCTGTGGCCAGTATGAGTCTGAACTTTGAACTGGCGGGAGAAAGTTCAGTCCAAACTTTAAACTAAACTTTCAACCTTTACTTTAT
>NW_023494806.1:5738753-5808753 GCF_904425465.1 Colossoma macropomum | reverse complement strand
GGGGGGGAAAGGTTATTAAGGAAAGCAGGCGTCTTGCAGGACGGTTATAGAGGTCCTTAAGCAGAACAGCAATGGCGGCCCTCTACAGCAAGCACAGGCTCAAACATCTGAAACATCTCTGCAGGTTTGGCTTTCAGACCCCGAGGAGAAACCTCACAGGTCAAGGTGGGTTTTTAGGGTCGGGAGGATTGAAATCGACACCTCAGAGCTGAATTACTTGTGTCGTCTTTTGTGTTTATGGTCTGTGGAGCTTCAGCACTTGAACTTCAGGCTGACTCTCCTTTGCACTTCAGCTCACTTGGCTGCACTGCGTGTCCAAAAGTATCCAAAAAGCCCTTCTAATGAATGAAATCAGCTGCTTTAAATGGAAACTCCGCCGATTTTTCTACTTCCCTGCATAGTTAAACGTTTAAGGTGTTGATATTATTCAAATGCTTCAGTCTAGAGAAACCTCTTGCTCACAGTGGTGGTGATAGAAACCAGACGTCTGAAGTATTTAAAGGGGAAGTACACCATTTTTTTTCAGCATAATTCAGAGGTTGAGATGTAAACAAAGACTATCAGAGTGGTTTGGTGTGAAATGCTTCATTATAGAGAAAGTTGCAGATTCAAATTTCTTTACAGGGGTGGTGATAGGCAACAGGGATCACTGGGTAAATAAAACCAGGCTACCAGTGAACCTACACGTGTCTTGCAGTGTTGATGATGGTACAATAGTTATAAATCTGGAAAAAGAGCTTTCTTTGGCCTCACAACGCCCTTCATTTATCCCTCCGAATGGATTATAATAAATGGATGAGTTAAAATACATTTTAAGTAATAACTTTATCACAGAACTATCATAAAACAATGTGTTGGACGTCAGCCAGTATATTTCTAACCACTTCATGTTAGCTCTCTGTGAGGGAGATTTCTGGAGTCTGGTTCCTATCACCACCACTATGAACAATTCTGATTCTGAATTGCCTCTAAAAGCTACCTTCCTAAAAGTGGTTACAAATATGCTGCCTGATGCCTGCTGCACTGCTGTGTCTGATCCACTCAGACCAGCGCAGCACACACTAACACACCACCACCACATCAGTGTTACTGCAGTGCTGAGAATGATCCACCACTCAAATAGTACCTGCTCTGTGAGGGTCCATGGGGGTCCTGACCACTGAAGAACAGGGTAAAAGGGGGCTAACAAAGTATGCAGAGAAACAGATGGACTACAGTCTGTAACTGTAGAACTACAAAGTGCACCTATATAGTAAGTGGAGCTGATAAAATGGACAATGAGCGTAGAAAAAGGATGTGGTCATAATGTTATGCCTGATCGGTGTGTGTATATGTATATTATTTTTTTGTAAAAAAATACATAAATAAATATACAAAAATATAAATAGAATTTCACATTTTCAGCATTATATATAAAAACTCAGAAGACGTGTAGGTTTACTGGCGGTTTTTGGTAATGAATAAAATGGCTACATGTGCGTTGTAGACACTGTGATCCCTGGTTCCTGTCACTGCCACTGTAAAGAAATCTGAGTCAGTAAGTTTCTATACTGTGAACAATTTCACATCAAATCACTCTGAATGACTTTGCTTACATCTCAACAATTGAATTATGTGGAAATTTTGAAAAATTGTTGGAATTTCCCTTTGAAGATGCACCCATTGCTGACACAAAAAAGCCCTGACCAATAGCTTGGGATGCTCTGGAGCAGCCGCACATGAGCCTAAGGTCACAATGCACCATGCCAAGCATGGACTATAAACCCCCCCAAGCATTGGGCTGTGATGGAGCTCAATCCAATTCCTTTGGGATGAGTTGGAGTGATCCAGAACTGACCATCCAACATCAGTACCTGACCTCACTAATGCTCGTGTGGGTGATTGCAATCAAATCATCACAGCAATGTTCCAACATCTAGTGTAAAGCCTTCCCAGAAGAGTAGAGGCTGTTACTGCAGCCTATATTAATACCCTTGATTTCAGAAGAAATGCTGGTGTCTACATACTTTAGTGTACTTGTCTGGGTGAGTTACTCCAACAAGCTCAAAAGAAATGAGACTCTATGCTCCTGCATGTTGCTTTGCATGTGTGTATTAATTGTTGCTGAGTTCTGTGTGGATTAACTAATTCTTGCCTCTCTTGCAGGAAAATATGATTATGATTTAGTGGTTATTGGAGGTGGTTCTGGAGGACTGGCATGTTCAAAAGAAGGTATGTGGCCATTATCAAAGCACACACACACACACACACACACACACACACACACACACACACACACACACACACACTTTCTAAACTGCTTATTCTTCTGGGTCACGGTGGGGTGCTGGAACCTATCCCAGCTCTCATTAGGCGGAAGGCAGGATACACCCTGGACAGGTCGCCAGTCAATCGCAGGGCAGACAGACAGACAGATATATACATCCCATTATCAAAGTATACATACATACATCATCTAAACTGCTTATCCTTCTGGGTCGCGGTGGGGTGCTGGAGCCTATCCCAGTTGTCATTGGGCAGAAGGCAGGATACACCCTGAACAGGTCGCCAGTCCATTGCAGGGCCATTATCAAAGCAATGCATCACTATTTTTACTAATATATATATATATATATATATATATATATATATAGGTAACTTGTGCAAGTGTCAGCTTTATAAGTAGACACTATTGCTGTGTTTCAAAGTATTTTGCATGTTAAATGTTTACATACTGGTGGTTCTCCACATGAGCTGCACTGTTTGAATGTTAGTTTTTTGTTGCTGTTAAAACAAACAAAAACAAACAAGAGAGGGAAACTAGTATTTATCTCTGTCTTCTCCAGCAAAACACTCAAGACGCCCTCCATGCAGTGTGGTAGAGATAGTTTAATGGCAGAATATCACAGTTCCCATCCACATTACTGTCCGGATAGCTTAGAAACAGTGTAAGCGTGCAGGCTACAAACTCTGCGAAAGACATTGTGCTTGCATAAGGAGCTACAACACAACTCTCTTGTGCGCACATGCACATTACATAGCCTTATAAGCAAGCGTTACAATAAGTTTCAGTATTTTTCGGTTTACAGCAAGACACAATATTCTGCATGTTTCAACAATGATATGTACATTGCACTATACACTAACCCCAGTGTTTTGCATGTTTCACAGTGTTTTTTTGTGTTACAGTACATAGAGGTGGTTTAACAGGAGATATTTTGAATGATGCAGCTTTGTATGAAACGTTAGTATAAATGAGATGCAGTGTTTTGATTGTTACGGCGTTATATGTGCATGTTATTACATTTATAGCTACGCTTACATTGGTCTATGATTTTTTTTTTTTTGCATCTGTTTTCCTTGTAGCAGCCCAACTGGGACAAAAAGTGGCTGTCCTGGACTACGTGGAACCTTCTGTGAGAGGTGCTGCTTCTTGAAATTTGTTTAGATTTTTGTTTGCGGTGTGTTTTAGAGAAAATCTGTCTCAAACCATTGACCAAAGCCTTTTTTCTACTTCCTTTAAGGCACAAAATGGGGCCTCGGAGGCACGTGTGTGAACGTTGGCTGCATTCCCAAGAAGCTTATGCACCAGGCTGCTCTGCTTGGTACCGCAGTGAAGGACGCTAAGAAGTATGGCTGGCAAATCGCTGAGCCTGTTTCACATGACTGGTGGGTTTCACTGATATCTCAGCAGAAGACTTGGAGATGTGTGAGCTCTCATGTTTTACTGGTGCTACAGCAAAGCTGTTCAGCTAAAAGTCCTTAAACATTTTTTCTCAAATGAGGAGCAGCCAAGATTTATGTCCAGAGTTCCAGCAAAATTCAGGAGATTTTGATGGAATGTACTCTAACCATCAGATAGGGGGCAGGGTTTCAGTCAGTCAGGTCAGTTTTGAGCAAGCTCATGGTGAGCCTTGGCTTTTTCGTAAAAAAAGCGCAATAGGCAGTAGTTTTCTCTTACGAACCTTCGTGTTTGACTGAGTTTTCCAGGATTCTCGAACAGGTGGGGGAAAAAACATCACATCTCCACCCTCAAACACACATAAAACAACCCAGCAGTGTGAATTAGTGTTCCTGTTTGTTTGTTTGTTTGTTTTTGTTTTTTGGATTGCTGCCAAGATGTTCTAATATTGTTTTAACTTGATATAATTTTAGTACGGAGCCCCAAGGGGCCGTGGTTAAGTTAATGACATTGCGTTTCCTCGCAAATGTTTTGCATTACGATGCAAACGGTTTGCATTCACTTGCAAAAGCTGTGCTTTGCTTAAGCTCAGAGATGAAGCAGCTCATTGAATTTTCCGTTGATCTTGGATTGAAATATAAAGACGTAGTGTCGCTTCTCAAAATCAAACATGATTCTGCTGTTAGTGAGCGCAAAGTGAAACTGAGATCGAGGGTCCTCGTACAGTAAAAGCTACATTTACAGAGACTGCAGAGAACAATTGCTGAATAAACTCAGCACAGACTGGCGAAACTGGGAAAACAGCCTTTAATGTTAGCTACGCTAAAAACAAAGCTCTAATGTTGGCAATGTGGTTGGGCGCCTCTGGTCCTACATTTGCTTGCTCTCTGATATTTTGGGGAATTATTATATTATAGGGAATGCATATATTTTGAGAGGGAATGCAAAACATTTGCGAGGGAACGCAATGTCATTAACTTTTTTTATTTTTTATTTTATTTATTTATTTTTTTTTAACCTCGGCCCCTTAAGGGCTCTGTATTTTAGTACATGATATAATTAATACATACAAAAATACCTATTATGCTCTTGCAAATCCATGATCGCGCCATTGCTGGAGTTGGTGAACCTATTTCCTGGGGTACCAAGCCTACTTTCGCAGTTCTTATGCAGTTGTTATGTAATGGGAAACCGATACAGGTACTCGACCAACGTACAGAGAGCTCTGGATTCAAATTTGTAACCGCGCCGTACTGCCTGGTGAAAAACAACACCATATGACGTCTCATTTAAACTGAGATTGGGGCTAAAATATCATACTGTACAGTGCAAACGTTTAAGGCAGCTGAGAAATTGTTTAGATTTATAAAGCTATTTAGCAAAGCAACAAGCATTGCTTTCTCAGAACAAAAATTATATTCGAAAGAATACAAATAATATTTATACCGTAAGTAGTTAATTTATGCATGTTAATATGTTTAAAACCCTTTCCAGGCCACTTCTCAGTGATGCCCAGTATTAACTGTAGTTATCATCCAGTACCTGGTTTGGCTGTTTAGCTCTTCATTGAATTAAATCAGGTGTTCTGCAGATGGAATTTAAAGGGAAATTCCATTTTTCTAAATTTCTGCGCAATTCACTCGTTAAG
Organism: Colossoma macropomum; assembly: GCF_904425465.1. Taxonomy (NCBI): domain Eukaryota; kingdom Metazoa; phylum Chordata; class Actinopteri; order Characiformes; family Serrasalmidae; genus Colossoma; species Colossoma macropomum. The sequence continues at coordinate 5,803,444 of NW_023494806.1, read as the reverse complement.
TTGTGATTACGCTGCCTGATGTCTGAGACATTGTTTTATGGCAGGCACTTTTCCAAAAACACATCTTTTTAAAAATATGTTCATGGTGAAGGGCTACGTCAGGGAGTTGTGAGGCAAAATAGTCCCCAAAGAAAACTTCTCTGATATATTTCCATTGTGAACATTACATATAAAAACCCAGAAGACGCATGTAGGTTCACTGGTGATTTTGGATAGTAAATAAATGGCTATATTTGTGTTAAAGACATGGCGACTTCTGGTTCCTATCACCACAAATTAAAGAAATCTGAGTCTGTAATTCTTTCTACAATGAACTATTTCGCATCAAACCACTCTAAATGACTTTGTTTACATCTCAACCACTGAATTCTGAAGAAACTTGGAAAAATTGGTGGAATTCCCCTTTAACAAATCAGTGCAATAGCTAGGGGCATCATAACATAATTTTTGAAAACAAATGTTTTGTTTGTTTGTATTTATTCTAAAATGATGCTGTATTTCTAGTATAAAAACACACTCAGTGCACAGATACACTTAAACAGTTTGCTTAGGTGTCTGGAACTTTAACGCAGTGCTGTATACATGATTCTGTTTATGTATTGTAGGGCGACTATGTCTCAGGCTGTACAGAACCATGTCAGGTCACTGAACTGGGGCCATAGGGTCCAGCTGCAGGACAGGTGAGTGAAGCACACCATTTAAAACAGTACAGGTAATAATAATCATAACCTGCTTAAGAAAAAAAGGACCTTTTAGATGTGTCCAGAAAACAGAGGTGATTCTACAGTGACTGAGAAGGCTGTGTAACATCAATAATATTATAATAACATTTGTTTTGAAATGAATATCTAGAATTGTAAATGAATAAATATCGTTGAACAATTATTTACAAAAGTACCTGAAATATTGAGTGAAACATCTTGCATAGCATTTGGTGTGTAGTACATAATATTTAAATCAACACTGTATAAACAAGTTATTATATATAAAGTAACAAAAGTGGACAGTTAGCAAATTATTGATATGACAAGTGATTTCAAATTTGTCTGTGCTGCAAACATATGCAAAAGTTTGTTGATTTTAGAAGTAAATATAAGGCCCAATCCTATTTCTTCTTTTTACCCCTACCCCTTTCAAGTGTCACCCTAACTACTTAGAACTGAGTTTCAAGGGGTGGTGGTTGAAATCTTGCCCTGCGAAATGGGACAACACTCAAATTAAAAATTAAATAAATAAAAAGAGCATTACTTCATTAACAGCTACCAGCGCTGCTCTGTAGGCGACCCTGCCAGTCTGCAGTGACAGCAGAGGAGGGTAAAGTTCAGCTCCTCACTGCTGGGCTTTAGTTACATTTATCATATGCTTTCAAAGAGGGGGGCAATTATTTATTATCACCCACCCCTAATTCTTCAGTGATTTGAAGCTGAAGTCAGATGTTCACCTGCTTCTTCCCGTGTGTTTCCTGTAGAGGATGTGTTCACCTATGTTTACTTTAACTTAGAAAAGTAACAAAACACGTCACTTGACCGGCAGTGTTTGAACGACTGTATGCACAGAAATTATAGTGCTTTAACGTATAGAAGTAGCGCGCGCTCTCTATGACTTCATGATGTGTGCACTGGCAGGTTTTGTTGTGCAGAATTGCTGTGTTTTTTCCTCTGTGGTTTCAGGGCAAACAGCTGTTGAGGCTGTCAGTATTTCCTCCACTGTTCACCTGTGGGCTGTAACACATAGCTGGATGAGCCTAAAGTAGTGGCAGGCTGAGTTGGATGGCGCAACTTAAGTTCAGCAACTTAAGGTTACTTTTATTTGGCTCGAATTCCTTCATTGACAGTTTCCGTCATGGGATGGAGCGAGCAGAGCTGAGGGAAGATCAAAGACTGAAACGGCCTTCACAACAAACGTGTGGGCGATGTGGGTTGTTAATATCTGTACTGGATGAAAAGTTCACATGGGGGCGCTTAAGACCAGGGTAGACTGTCCAAGGGCAGTTCTCAAAAGGCTGATACTGAGAATGAAGTGAGAGATTTAAAGTCATGAATAAGTACACGATACCTGTGAAAAGACATCATTAAGAAATGTTGAATTTGCGTTATAGTTCTTAAACATTAAACGTTAAATGAAATAGTAAATATTAACTGTACACAATTGTATTCAGCTATTGACATGAATAAATCCAAAGACATAAACAAGAAAAAAGTAAAAAAAATAAAATAAACATGATATAATTCAGGTGTTCTTTATTTAATTGACACTAACAAACATGTTTTAATACAAGTGTTAAATACTTTGTAAACATTATTTATGTCTTAATAAAGTTGATGTTCATGGTTAATTAATGTTATTAGCAGTCGCCACATCGCGGCCGCTGTTAAAAGTAAAAAAAAATATATAAGTATAAGTAAAAGACAAAGAATAAACATATAATTACATAATTCAAGTGTTCTTTATTTATTTGACACTAACAAACAGTTTTAATACAAGTGTTAAATACTTTGTAAACATCAGGACTGCAAGCATCTAGAAGATGAAATGTTCATTACACAATTAAATATTTAATGTTGTAATTTGTACAATGAACTGCTTTCCCTGTTATTTTCATACACATTTTAAGTTTGTCTTTTATTATTATTTAAGTACAAAATGCCCATTGATTTGCAGTGAGCCTACAAAACAGAATATCAATACAGTGTTTAATTATCCTGGCCAGTTTAACAAAATGTGTGGTCTAGTTCAGCTTACCTTAAATAGAGTTTGAGTGTTGTTAAACAGAAGCAGACATCAGCCTATCAGGGATTATTCTCCAGCAGCACTGCTGTGTCTGATCCACTCAGACCAGCGCAACACACACTAACACACCACCACCACGTCAGTGTTGCTGCAGTGCTGAGAATGATCCACCACCCAAATAGTACCTGCTCTGTGAGGGTCCATGGGGGGGTCCTGACCACTGAAGAACAGGCTAACAAAGTATGCAGAGAAACAGATGGACTACAGTCTGTAACTGTAGAACTACAAAGTGCACCTATATAGTAAGTGGAGCTGATAAAATGGACAATGAGCCTAGAAACAAGGTCGGTGTGTGTATATATATATATATATATATATATATATATATATATATATATATATATATATATATATATATATATATAGTCGTTTAATGTGATATATTATTAATTACATTTTTTTTTTATGTTTTTTCCTAGTTTAACCCTTCAAACCATCTGTAGTAGTTCAGTTTGGCTACTTGTGTGCTGTGTGGCTCATAAGCCCTTTTCCACAAATACAGCTTTTAAAAGGTTTTTGTCCTTATAAAACCAAAGCTATAGCGGTGAGATACAAACTAGCCGTGATTTTTTTTTAAAAAACACCGTTCATTTTTTCCAACGAGGACCCGTGATCAGACCCAGAGTTCCAAATTTGGGTATGACACTGACCTCAAAATGACCAACTTCAGAGGTCAACAGTAAAGCAGAAAGCTCTGGTTCCCCTTCACTGCAGCAGGAATCCACACACTGTGTGAACGAGAGTGAGAGGCTGCAGTCGCAAAGAAGCTGAATCATTGACTCTATGAATGATATACAGTTTTACGCTTGTTAAGTAACTTTGAACACCCCTGGTCAAATTACATGTATTATTGCTTTTCTAAGTGGACACATCCTCTACAGAGAGCGCAATGAAATACGGCATTATTCTGCACATTTTAGTGCACAGTTTTTATTTATTTGCTGAGTTTACCATATTAGAAAAAAAAACATATAAAATATGTTAATAAGCAAATAAACAGCAATTGTACCGTTAACATGTGCAGAAATATATTCTCCATAGAAGATTTGTTCATTTATTTTCACCTCAACAAAATATGTGGTCTGACCAGGGGTGCACAGACTTTTGCAAACGACAAAACGTTTATGATATATACACTCATTGGTTGGAATGTGCAGCCGCTGTTGCTCTCACTGGAGAGCATCTTTACAGAGAACACACTTCTGCTCATTTTAATACACAGTTACTGTTTATTTGCTGTATTTGACGAATCAGGGGGATAAATAAACATAAAATGTGGCCTTTGCCCATTTTCCCCATCTTGCAAGAAGTTTTAAAACATATTTTGTATACATTTTAGATTTTTTTATATCCCCAATATGTTAAACTAAGAAAGTAATAGAAATTGTGCACTAAACTGTACAGAACAGTGCCATATTTAAGCCGTTTGTATAGGATGTGTTAACTTATTTTAATTCAAAAAATCAGCAAAACATGTTTGACATGGGGTGCTCAAACTTTTGCATATGTGTAGAGTAAGAGTAAAAGGAAGTATTTTCCAGAGAAATCACAAAAGTAGAGAAAAATAAAAGAAGTAAAACCGTGAAGTAAGCCAGTGTCATGACCGTAAGGCTGGCCTGCTGTGGTTGTTTGGGGTCATGGGCTGTCGTTGATGCATACCGTACAGTAGCCTCTCTGTGTTTGTGCAGGAAAGTGAAGTATCTGAATATGAAAGGCAGTCTGGTGGACGAGCACACTATCAGAGGCATGAATGCCAAAGGAAAGGAGGTACCTGCTTTGATAAAAATGTTATTTTATTTTATTTAAGGTCATCACTGTGAAGGACATTAGTAGTGGAGTCGTGCACTTTAATTATTGTTCTCTATGACTTTGCTTCCTATCTGCAGATGACTGTGACAGCCCGGAACGTTGTGATAGCCACTGGTGGACGACCGAAGTACCCCACGCATGTAAGTGTCTGTGTTGTAGTGTCTGACCTTGCTGTTAAAACTTGTGAGCGAGCGTCTGATAATGTTTCCTCCTTCTGTCTGTAAGGATGGGACTTTTAATTACTTCTGTTCAGTGAGCAGTCAGTGATAAAATGCTTACAGGGAGGCAGACTTTGCTTCCCTCCCAGGAGTGCAGGCGGGGGTGATTTGACTGGAGTTTAACTGGAGATACATTTGGCCTGTCAGCATTTCATTTATTTGCTCTTTTTGATCCTAAAGGAAGTTTTTTCTTTTTAAAAAGCAGTGCTTTTTGTTATGGCTGTGTGAACAGACAAAATAAGCTTCATCAGAATGTATTTATTACTTCAGTAGTAATTCAGTAGCATTACTTTCATTCTGTGAACGCAATATATCATGTGACATTGTTTCCAATCATCTCCATCATCTCCATCATCTTCAGTGGGGCAGCAGTGTTAAAGTCATTTTTCATACCTTTTTACAAAAACATTTGGGCAGCCCTGAACAAATAACATAATCTGTTGGCTTTTGAAGTGAAAGAAGTAAACACAACCTTGGAAGGAAGGATGGAAGGATGAAAGAAAGAAAGAAAGAAAGAAAGAAAGAAAGAAAGAAAGAAAGAAAGAAAAAAAGAATGAAATGATGAAACGATGAAATGATGAAAGAATAAAAAAAGATGAATGAAGGAAAGGAAGGATGAAAGGATGAATGAAAGGATGAAATGATAAAAGAATAAAAAGGATAGACTGACTGAAAGAAAGAAAGGAAGAAAGAAAGGAAGGATGAAACAATGAAAGAATAAAAAGAATGAATGAAAGAAAGAAAGGAAGGATGAAAGGAAGGAAGAAAGGATGAAACGATAAAAGAATAAAAAAGATGAAAGAAAGGAAGAGTGAAAGGATGAATGTAAGGATGAAATGATAAAAGAATAAAAAGGATAGACTGACTGAAAGAAAGAAAGGAAGAAAGAAAGGAAGGATGAAAGGATGAAACAATGAAAGAATAAAAAGGATGAATGAAAGAAAGAAAGGAAGGATGAAAGGATGAAACGATGAAAGAATAAAAAAGATGAAAGAAAGGAAGAGTGAAAGGATGAATGTAAGGATGAAATGATAAAAGAATAAAAAGGATAGACTGACTGAAAGAAAGAAAGGAAGGATGAAAGGATGAAACAATGAAAGAAAAAAGGATGAAAGAAAGAAAGAAAGGAAGGAAGGATGAAACGATGAAAGAATAAAAAAGATGAAAGAATGAATGAAAGAAAGGAAGGGTGAAAGGATGAATGAAAGGATGAAATGATAAAAGAATAAAAAGGATAGACTGAAAGAAAGGAAGGAAGGATAAAAGGATGAAACAATGAAAGAATAAAAAGGATGATAGAAAGGATGAATGAAAGGAAAAAAGGAAGGATGAAAGGATGATAGAAAGGATGAAAGAAAGATAAAGGATGAATATATATATATATTTATATATAAAACATATCTTGGTTGTGAATCATGCTGTGGGTGTTGTCATTCTGATCGGACTGTTCTTGCTGTCCAGATAAGGTTCTGTCAGAGGAAGCTGCTGAAGTTTCTGTTCCGTATTGCAGGTTCCAGGAGCTCTGGAGTTCGGCATCAGCAGCGATGATCTCTTCTGGCTCAAAGAGTCTCCAGGAAAAACGTGAGTGAGTGATGAAGTGATCCATGATAGATAACCTCATAACCTCTTTCCTTTCCCTGTTCTGTTGTACTGTGTCTGTCCATCACGTTTCTCTAGGGGTGTAAATCTCTGACCTCATAGTGGTTCACTTTAACGTTATTCAGTACATCACGAAATCTCAGCCATGAAATGGTGACGTGGCGGAATTTTCAAATTCTGTAAAAACAATGGCCAAAATGAAAAAATTGTTCAAACAGCAGTTAAAATGCCACTGTGTAGCGAAAGCACTTATAAATGATATAAATAGATGCATCAATCAGACTTTGTTTCTTATGAGATAAAGTCACAACAGCAACTACTATTGTCTATGATTTTACACGCAAGATGGACCAGCAAGGAGTATCTAATAGACTGGACAGTAATCAGGCACAAAACTTCAGCAACACTGCTGGGTCTGATCCACTTGTACCAGTGCAACACACAATAACACACCACCACCACCACGTCAGTGTTACTGCAGAGCTGAGAATGACCTACCACCCAAATAATACCTGCTCTGTGAGGGTCCATGGGGGTCCTGACCACTGAAGAACAGGGTACAAGGGGGCTAACAAAGTATGCAGAGAAACAGATGGACTACAGTCTGTAACTGTAGAACTACAAAGTGCACCTACATGGTCAGTGAAGCTGATAAAATGGACAAAGAGTGTAGAAACAAGGAGGTGGACTTAATGAAGTGTCTGGTCAGTGTATATAATTTTGCATGCACTCATGTAGATGCTGTTTCCTAGTTTATATCACACGTGCACACTTACAGTGAGCTCAGCGTGCGGCAGCTGTGTTCTCCGCTCCAGCTGCTGCTGTGGCATGTTGTGGATGAGTTGTCAGGTGAGCAGCTAGAGGGTCAATAGAGTCGACAGCCAATCACCTGCTGGCGGGGCATCGCTGAGTGACGGACGGAACTGTGGGTAGAGACTGGCACGCACGAGAGAGAGAGGAGGGGGGCAAGGAGAGCTGTATATATATCTGTATATACTAGATATATACAGAGTTACGTTGTTCGTAAGAAATTTCCATGGGCGCCAGTCATTGTGCCAAATGGAAAAAAATCTGATGAGGTTATTTGTTTTCTTACACTACATTTAGTTCAATTTAATGCTAGATTTCCCTCATTTTCAAAGTGAGAGGGATCTGATTACCAAAGACACTTTTCATGACTTTGTTTTCCCATCTTTACCGTTGGCATCGATAATTTTGGAGCTGACAGCAGAGGAATAATAACACCAGTGCTCACGCTCCAGTCCAGTAAATCAGATCAGTGATTATATCCACTTAATTAATTAATTAATTCCTTTGATTAGTATTAAACTCTCATGATGTTGTCCAATCAGATTGTTCATATGAGGCACAGGAACCACTTGTTTCACACTCATCCAGCTACACACGCACATCTAGTGGGAGGTGTTTACGGTGGTTGAAGGATGATGGATGGGAGATAATTACTTTGACTGAAATTTTTACGTTTACGTTAACGATGCCCACTTTGGGACACAGAACTAGCCTGCTAGAAACTCCTAGGGCTAGATTCACAAAAGTGTCTTAGAAAAGAAAATCTTCTTAAATGTGTGTTTTTTTTCATAACTTAATTCTTAAGAAAAAAGTTATGGAATAATGTTATTCTTGAAATAATTTAAGAATTCTCTTATTTTCTTCAGAATAGTCCTAAGGACAACTGTTCTGTGTTCTATGTTGTATTATGTCCTTAAATGTTTTCTTAAACTTACAACAGACTCACTCTGCCTCCGGCTGTAAGAGTTGACGAGGTGAGCATCTAAATTTATCTCCGCTGCTCCTCATCCTCGTCCGTCGCCCAACAATTATCATATTTTCTAAGGAGGATTTGTCCTGTTGGCTGTTTCTTCCTCCATCACCTTTAGATTTGGTTAGCTACATTTTTTTAAATGCTTGGTTTGATGTATTGCCTCTCTTTTGCGCCTCTGAGTGGTTTAAACTAACGGAAATAACAGTTAATACAAATTCAAATTGTATCTTGTGTCGTTTATGGGAAGCTGTTAAATGCAATGTAGCCGACATAAGAAAACAAAGAAGATTTACTTCCGAAAGTCTTAAGGAGCTAATTAAGATTATCTTATGAGAATATTTGAGAACTACTTAAGTTTTTTCAAGAATTGTAGTTAATAAGTTTTTTATAAACTTCTTAGTGTTTGTTTTAAAAACCTTCGCAAGTTTTTTCTTAGGAAAGTTTTCGTGAACAGTTGGCATGGGAAGCGATTCACTTCTCTCCAAAATGGAGCAATAACTTAACCAGCGGGTAGATTTTGAACTTGTATACATAAAATTTTAAAAATACAGACTCCACACTTTTTCAATGCTTAGAATATTTCAAAGTTCTGTTGTTATTCTTCTGCTGTTTTTAGCAGTTGCGAGTAAACAATCCTGAAATCTGGGGGTGCTGCAGAGCCCTCCTTACTTGTTCAAAATGTCTGCATAATTAAATGGTTAAGATGTAAACAAAGTCATTCATCAGAGGTTTGATGTGAAATGCTCAGAGAAACTTACCGAGTCAGAAGTGTTCACAGTGGTGGTGATGGGAACCCGACGTCTGAAGAGTTTAATGCCTCTAAAAGCTCCCTCACAGAAAGTTACTGCATGAAATAGTCACTTGTTGTGAGGCAAAATAGTCCCAAAAGGAAACTCATTTTTTCAGATTTCTTACTATTTTACCGTAATCAGCATTGCATATAAAAACTGTTTTATGGTAGTTTTGCCATAAGATTTTGACCTAAACTGCATTTTTTTATTTGTTAATGACAAAAAATGTTTTATTTAAGGCAAAATAGTCCTCAAAGTAAACCTCCCTCCCCCAGATTAACCATTATTCATCATGATTAATGTTATATATAAAAACTCAGGAGACGTGTAGCTTCACTGGCCATTTTGGATAGTAAATAAAATGGCTATATTTGTGTTATAGACGTCACAACCTCTGATTTCTATCACCACCAACGTAAAGAAATCTGATTGGTTATTTCTCATCAAACCACTCTGAATCACTTCTGTTTCAACCATTGAATTACATGGAAATTTTGAAAATGTGGGTAATTTCCCTTTAAGGACAGTTCTGAATGATGGCAGACGGACCATAAGTAACATAATATCCCTCACATGGGGGCGTGTGGAGATGTTTTGGTGCAGTGAGAGGAGGATACAGTGCTGACATTCTGCTCCTAATCCTTTGCTAAGCCAGAACACGAAAGAATGCTGAGTGTAGATGGCTGTTGGTCTGCAGGGTGGTCTCCGTAAGTCTGTCTGAGTGTGTATGTCAGATGCGGGCATCACTCAGCAGTGTGTAGTCTGGACCGAGACGCTAACAGACGCTAACAACATAGCATCACGTTTGTGAGGATTAGCCACAGCACCTGCAATTACCTTTCACTTCATCACCCCGACCGCACACGCGAAACCTCTGAAACCTTCCATTAGACCTCGCCTCCCTCTCTTTTCTCGTCTGTTCTCAGTCTTTTCCTTTATTCTTCTAAAGCTGTGGAACACGCTCTGTCACGATGATGACTAATCTCTGAGGTCGGTTGGGGCATTGTCATGTTTTTCATTTAAACAGCTGTTTATCTGTTCAGTATGCATTTATTTTCTTGGAAAAGCACGATTGGAATAAATACAAATAGTATTTATACAGTACTTGGTGATTTTATGTCTTTCAGTGTGTTTGTTCAACCATTTCCCAACCTCTCCTTGAGGAAGCTCAGTATTATTTGTAGTCAGCATCCAATACTTGGATTGGCTGATCAGTGCTTCATGTACTTATGTTAAATCAAGTTTGCTGGTGATGAAATTTAACAAATCTTAACGATGGCTGTGGACGTCCAGTGACACCATTATTCACCAAACACCATCATTCCTCTCTAAGCACTAACATTCTCCTCCAAACATTCTTCACCAAACAGCGCCGTTCTCCATCTAAACACCACTATTCTTCGCAAAGCACCACTGTTCTTTGCCGTGTACCGTCGTTTTCCGTCAAAACACCACCATTCTTCACCAAACACCGACATTCTTTGCCGTGTACCACCATTCTCCATCTAAACACTTGCATTCTTCACCAAACATCACCATTTTCCAACAAATACCATTGTTCTCCATTTATACACCACCATTCTTCATGAGGCAACACCGTTCTTTGCCGTGTACCACCATTCTCCATCAAAACACCACCATTCTTCACCAAACATTAGCATTCTCCAACAAACACCATCATTGTCCATCAAAACACCACCATTCTTCACAAAGCACCACCATTCTTTGCCGTGTATCACCATTCTCCATCTAAACACTCCCTTTCTTCACCAAACATCACCATTTTCCAACAAATACCATCGTTCTCCATTTATACACCACCGTTCTTCATGAAGCAACACCATTCTTTGCCCGTGTACCACCATTCTCCATCTCAACACCACCATTTTTCACCAAACATTAGCATTCTCCAACAAACACCATCATTGTCCATCAAAACACCACCATTCTTCATGAAGCACCACGATTCTTTGCCATGTACCACCATTCTCCATCTCAACACCACCATTCTTCACCAAACACCAACATTTTCCAACACCTTCATTCTCCTTTTATACACCACCATTCTTCATGAAGCAACACCATTCTTTACCGTATACAACCATTCTCCATCTGAACACCACCAATCTTCACCAAACACCACTATTCTTTGCTGTGTACCACTGTCGTGTATCAAAACACCACGCCTCTTCACCAAACATTAGCATTCTCCAACAAACACCATCATTCTCCATCTAAACACCACCATTCTTCACCAAACACCAACATTCTTTGCCATGTACCACCGTTCTCCATCTCAACACCACCATTCTTCATCAAACACTGCTATTCTTTGCAGTGCACCGCCATTCTCCTTCTAAGCACCACCATTCTTCACCAAACGCCACCATTCTCTGTCAAAACACCAGCATTATCCACCAAAGCACTCTTAACACCTCCATTCCACTGCAAATATTCCTCGCCAGAACACCTCCAGTCCTCACCAAAACCCCGTCGTTCCAGTGTTTGGCTTTATTCTGTCCCAGTATAAGCTCTGACAGCCCAAATGAACCAGTGTACATGAGCGAGAACGTTCTAGCAACTCCCAACAATCACACACAGGTACAACACACCAGCCCAACGTTTGGGTTTGTCAGTGTTTGTTGGAGACTGTTGGGCCTGTGTGCTCTGGGCTGTACCACTATCCTCTGTTTATGCTTTTAACTGTACAGACATTTAGTTAGATATTGAACATGTTCTTTGCACTCCTAATGTGTTCCCCTGTTTTGTGTGTTTCAGGCTAGTGGTTGGAGCCAGCTGTATCCTTTTGCACTATTGACTCTAATTGGATTTATCTTAGTCCAGAAGAGGGTTGACAGAAAGGTGAAACATTTGACACCGTTGGTACAGATCTTTGTGCAGAAGAAGTGTTTATGTTGTTGCATTACAAAATAACACAGGCAGTGTCTTCAGATAAAGTTAATATGGAAAATTTCTGCATAATTAAAATGGTTAACATGTAAAAAAAAGTCCTTCGGAGTGGTTTAATATGAATCTCTCCCTTCTAGAGAAGCTTACAGACTCAAAATTCTTCACAGTGGTGGTGATAGGAACCAGACGCCTGAAGAGTTTAGTGCCTCCAAAAACTTCTTCACGGAAAGTTATTGCATGAAATAGTTCAGAATTAAAGCTCTAGACAATGTTTTTCAAGAGATAAGCCATTTTTGAAATCCATTTATGGTGGAGAGATACATGCAGGTTGCTGTGAGGCAAAACAGTCCCGAAAGAAAACTTATTTTTTCAGATTATTAAATTATTAGACATTATTGCGTATAAAAACTCAGAAGACGTGGAGGTTTTGGACAGTAAATAAAGTGTCTGTATTTGTGCTGTAGACATGGTGACCCCTGGTTCCCATTACCACCACTGTAAAGAAGTTCAAGAAGTTTCTCTACAATGAACCTTTTCACATCAAAGAACTCTTTGTTTACGTCTCAACCAATGAATTAGGCAGAAATTCTGAAACATCAATCAATGGAATTCTCCCTTTAACCAGAGTGGTGTTTGGATTGGTGCACAGATATTGAGGGACAGAACATGATGAACTTGCAAAATTGCCTCTAATGGACGCTTTTAAAAGAATAATAATATTTTTAATGAGAATAATATATTGTGCGCACTGTCCAGAAGTCTGACACCACTTTGTAATAATAATGTAATAACTATGTAGTAATAATGCTCCTATTTTGCATTCTTTTCTAATTTAAAATACTTTAAAATACACTCAAACTGGGTTTTTTAAGTATAGTTTTGTGCAAAAGCCTCAGATGAGTAGATCAGATCTGCCTGAGAGTCATCTGAGCACAATCTTCAGTTAAAGAGACAAGACAAAAAAATAATAAAAATGAGTGTATCATATATATAAAATACAGGCTCATCTTTATCCGTATCACATTACTCATTCATTACGTGTATATACATTGCAAGGTGTATCATAATTGCAATAGGAAGCAATATAATAATAGCAATATGATAATTTGATAATAGCAGTATAATAGCAAAACACTAATCTACACTTGTTCATATGTTGATGTGTATTTTCCTGAACTCTGAGTGAAGATGTGGGTTTGGAGTGTGCTGGGTTTCTCACAGGCATCGGACTGGACGCCACTGTGATGGTGCGCAGCATCGCCCTCCGGGGGTTCGACCAGGTATTGCATTAAACACAGAAAATATGATTTCTCTGACCGACCCTCCTCCTGCAGAACTCCTGCTTTAAAATACAAAACCTGCCTCTGATTCTCATTTTTCCAAACAGCTATTTGAAAAATAGTTCTGTTATAGAGATTTAAAGATATTAAAGTTTTATAAAATTAAAGGTTTAATACATTAAAAGTATCAAAAGTTAAAAAAAATAAATGTGCAGAACGGTGTCATCTGTAGAGAATGTGTGAACTTATTTTCACTTGGAAAATCAATGAAACATGTAATTGAACCAGGATCGCCCAAATTTTGGCATACAACTGTGTTTATTTTACTTTTCCTATCCTATTTTGTATTATGAATAATGTAAGTGTGCAATAATGTAATAGAACTGAGCAAGAAACAAGCTACTGCACACTAATTAAAAGTTAATATTTTGTTTTTTTAAGATTTTATAGATTAAGTGACCCTTATTAGTCCCACAACGGGGAAATTTCACCTCCACATTTAATCCATCCGTGCAGTGAAACACCACATACACACTAGTGAATGCATACACACACTAGGGGGCAGTGAGCACATGTGCCCGGAGCAGTGGGCTGCCCTATCCGCAGAGCTCGGGGAGCAGTTAGGGCTTAGGTGCCTTGCTCAAGGGATCGAACCGGCAGCCTTCCAGTCACAGGGCTGGTTCCCTAACCTCCGGCCCTTGACTGCCCCCAAGTTTATGGCATTTGCACTAGCCTCAGTGGCCTGGTCAGCAATCTGTCCCTACAGCTTTGCCAACCACATCCCAAAATAGATCATTTTAAGTGTTATGAAACACAAATTAATTTTTTAAAGATATCTGCAGACACAGTTTATGCTTGTTTCCAGGCTCCTGTGATCCGTCTCTGCAAGATTTGCGTAGCTAATGGCCCTAGTTTGGTTTTCAGTGGGCAGATGTTCTACATACCTCGGCCTCTTCACAGTGCCTGGTATCTTAGTCCAGGATGTGGCGCCATATACCCTTTATCAGGGATCAGGATTGATATGGGCCAGGGTCTGATTGCACTTGATTTGTCCAAGGCGCTCCAGAAAACAGATCTAAGCTGGAGAAACACTGTGGAAGAGCTTTTACACAAACAGAAACAGAGACTCTCTGACCCGCTGTGTTACTCTCTCTAGTGAGTCACCTCTGCCAAACCTGCCAGAACGCTACAGGAAAACAGGATGTCAAACTTGGCCAGACTTGTTTTATTGCCTTGTTTTTGAATCCCAAATCTGTAATTAATGGTTTGACTCTAATGCCTTGTGCTTTGCCGTGATTTTCTCATTAAGCAGCACACTAGGAACACCAGTAATGGCTAAAGGAAGATGCTGGGTTACAGTCGTCCACCATATCGCCACGTTTGCAAAATTCAGTATTCAGCATGCAGCGTATACATTACTTAAAGCATGCTATGTAGTATTCCATATAACAGTAGTTTGGATAGTTTGCAACTTGTCTTGAGAACTCTAGTGACTGTGTGTGTGTGTGTGTGTGTGTGTGTGTGTGTGTGTGTGTGTATACATATATATAAAATAATTCTAGAGGAAAAAGGTTTTTGAGGTTCTTTAGTAAAGATAATTGATAGAACCTTGACAACCCGGACTGTATTTTTATGTGTGCCTTTGTAATTTTTATTATTATTGCCTTTGTAATATTATAATAATTATTATTATCATTATTATTATTATTATTTTAAATATAATTAGGGTTGTTATTGTTATACAAATATTATATCCAAGTTCTAGTTAATAGGTTTATTATTTGAAATTTCTATATATATAGATAGATAGATAGATAGATAGATAGATAGAACCTTGACAGCCCAGACTGTATTTTTATGTGGCTTTGTTGTTGTTGTTGTTGTTGTTGTTGTTGTTGTTGTTAAGATTAAGTTAGAATATCATTAGGGTTGTTACTGTTATTTAAATATTATTATATCCAAATTCTAGTTAATATTTTTATTATTTGAGGATTATTATTTAATTATTTTATTTAATTATTTATATTATTTATTATTTAAAATGGTTCATTTTGTTTTAAGTTATAGTTGAC
Source organism: Colossoma macropomum (assembly GCF_904425465.1). Classification (NCBI taxonomy): domain Eukaryota; kingdom Metazoa; phylum Chordata; class Actinopteri; order Characiformes; family Serrasalmidae; genus Colossoma; species Colossoma macropomum. Next base: position 5,788,192 of record NW_023494806.1, on the reverse strand, counting down.
ATAAACATTTAGCTATATATACATATATAAGCTGTATAATTCTGCGTCTTAACTTGTAACAGTAGCAGAACCCTGTTTTGTATTATGTAGAACCATGTCTGTTTCCCTGAGAGAGTGAGAACTTTTTCAAAATCGGATCTGTGCATCTCCAAAATGGTTCTGCTGTTCTTACAAGTTACAGAACCCTTTTTGGTACTATATAGAACCCTTTTTGCTGAAAGTGCATTCACGTAGATTCACTGCTGTTCCTCTTTACTGATGCTTCTTTCAGCAAATGTCCCGGCTGGTGACGGACTACATGGAGGCGTACGGGACGCGTTTCTCCTGGGACGCCGTGCCTAAGAAGGTGGAGAAGCTTCCGTCGGGGCTTCTGCAGGTCACCTGGACCGACACGCAGAGCAAGCAGGAACATCAGGACACGTTCAGCACGGTGCTGTGGGCTGTAGGTGAGGAGAGGCTCATTTTACCAGCAGTGTGCGAATACATTAGAGCTGTCTAACCGGCTAAAGCTGACGTTAGTGCAGTGAAGCTGCTCGATGATCCTCGCATGGTGACCTTGGTCTCGTAATTCTGTCCTTCACGTCACGTGCAAGCTGGATCTCATGCTGAACGCCTGCATCCTCATCTAAAATCTGTCAACCGTTGCTTTTATTATCTTGCATGCAAACGGGCACATGCGTCCTGCAGACTGCTGGGTCAGCAGACAGAGGGGCTATCACCACTGAAAACAACATAATAAAGAGAGAGCTGGAATCATCAGGGGATGTGTTAATCACTGGCTTCCCCACTTTGTTCTCTCGCTCTGGGCTTTCCCCTCCGCTACGGAAACCCAGCTGGAGGGGGGAAATTTTCTTTTTTTTTTTCTTCCCCCCTTCGTTCTCTTCATCCCTCAGCATGTGTCCATCCCTCGGCACAGTCACTGTCCACATTCTTCTCCTCTTTTACTCTCGTTCGTGTGAGCTGCGTGGTCGCGGTGGTGGGGGGATTGTGGGTAATATCCGGCAGGCCGGCGTTGGTTTATTTTTTGACAGCGGGGGTGTCGAACGATGTTTCCCTGAGAGAGGAGGAGGATGGAGATGATGAAGATACTGTGGCATACAGTAGAAAAGAAAGTTCTCATGGCTGTTTTCTATCTCTCTGTTTCTGTCTGTCTGTCTGTCTGTCTGTCTGTCTGTCTCTCTCTCTCTCTCTCTCTCTCTCTCTCTCTCTCTCTCTCTCTCTCTCTCTGTCAGTTGCGCTCTCTCTCGTTCTCACAAATGTTCTCATGTTTTTTTTCTGTCTCCGTCTGTCTCACTCTGTCTCTCTGTCTGTCTCTTATGTTCTCATGATTTGCTTTCTAATGCTTTTTTCTGCCTCACTCTCTTTCTTTATCTCTCAATTTCTAATTTTCATCCTGAGCTTTCGTGTGTATATCTTTCTACTGTTTGTCTCATGCTTTCTCTCTCTCTTTTTAGTGTGCTCTCTCTCTTGTCTCTTGCTTTTTCTCTCTCTCCTTTGCATTCTCTTTAGTCTCATGTTTTTTCTCTCTCTTTCTCTCTCTTGTCTCATATTTTTTTCTATCTCTTTCTCTCTCTCATCTCATGCTTTTTCTCTCTTTTGAGCTCTCTTTCTCTCTATCATCTCATACTTTCTATCTCTCTTATTTGCACTCTTTCTTTCTCTTGTCTCATGCCTTGTATCTCTCTCTTTTGCACTCTTTCTTTCTCTTGCCTCATGCCTTGTATCTCTCTCTTTTGCACTCTTTCTTTCTCTTGCCTCATGCCTTGTATCTCTCTCTTTTGCACTCTTTCTCTCGTCTCATGCTTTCTCTCCCTCTCTAATGAGTTCTGTCTCATGTTTTTCCTCTCTACTTTGAGTGGTCTCTCTTTCTCATCTCATGCTTTTCCTCTCTTTTGCACTCTCTCTCATTTCCTACTTTTTTTTTGATTATGCACGTATTGGACTTTGAAAGAGCAGAACATTTAGGTGATGCCTGTCTACTGTGCTAAAAATGTTTACATTTTATTGACTTTACTATATCTATAATACTGCAGAAATAAGTGTTATATTTCTCCACATTGTTAATCCAGGGACATGTCCCAATTTCTACATTACAAGGTGATTATGGCCTACTTCGCTAAAAATAATGACGTTTTATTGACTTTACTGTATCTTCAATCCCACAGAAATAAGTATTAAATTTCTCCACATTGCTAATCCAGGGAGACGTCCCAATTTCTACATTAAAAAGTGATGCCGGCCTTCTATGCTAAAATATTTACATTTTATTAACTTTTCTATATCTGTCATCCTACAGAATGTGTTATATTTCTCCACATTACTAATCCAGTCAGATGTCCCAATTTCTGCATTTTATAAATATGTATCTCTATCAGCAGCAGTAGATACATACATAAAAAATATCAGATATATGGATTGGCCCACAGTTGCCTTATCATTTCATCCCTATTTTAGAGGCCTGACATTATTGGTAGAGCTTGGCTGCCACTAACTGCTTGAAAACTCAACAAATGCAGCCCCTCAATTCAGTGTTTCCTCCACCTTCCTCACCACTGAAACACATACACATGCCCTGCGTAGGCTAGAATGCCCGAATGGTAGTGCTAACTTGGCTGTAATCCGTTGTCATAAATAGCTAATTATAGATAATTAATGTAGTGGCTTGTCTTTTTATTTGTTTTTATTTTGATGCTCTTCCCTCAATGAATGGAACAGTTATTGTGGACTGTCTGACGGGTGACAACTGTGCGTTTGAGCGTGCCGGTGTCCGTTCTAGTTATTATGGGCTGTCCTTGCCTGAGTGAAAGCAAGGACATTCTTGCGATGGTTCTTTGTGGGTTTTGTTGCTGCTGGACTGTGAAACAAAGGCAGTCTTTCACTAAGAGGGAGCTTATCACTCCTAAAGCCGGCACACAGACACTGTGCGTGCATGAAAGCCCAACAGCCACTTGTATGGACCACTAACTGCAGGTCAAGAATTTTGTTTTGATGAGGACAAGCCAGGTTTAAAGCACTTGTCACTGCTGTAAATGTCAGCCCATTATGCCGTTGTTATATTTGGATGTATTACAAGTTTATTTTTTATGTCAAGGCAGATAACTTGACAATAATTGGCTATAAATAGATAATTACCGTACAAACTTCATTCCAGAAAAGTTGGCACAAAAGTTGGGTGTGAAAAAAAACAGAAAGCAGTGATTTGTAAATTCTGTTTCACCTGTATTAAAGTGAAAACTGTAGAAAATCATCATATTTGATGACTTATGAATACTATTGTTTTTTCTAAAAAAATTCTCATTCCAAATATGCAGCCTACAGCATATTCCAAAAAAGTCGGGACAGGAGCATGTTTACTGCTGGGTTGCATCACATTTCCACTTAATAAACGTTTGGGGACTGAAGATACCAGTTGATCCAGTTTTGAAAGTGACATGTTTTGCCATTCTTCAGTTATACAAGTCTACAGCTGCCCAAGTGCCTTTGTTGTCATGTGTTGCTCTTCATAATGTGCCACACATTATTATCATTAACATCATTATTATTACATTCATTAAGAGACAGGCAGGACAGTTTAGCACCCGCACTCTCTGATTATGTGGCCATGCCGTTCAAACATGTACAGAATGTTTCTTAGTGTTGTCATGTTGAAATGAGCATGGACGTCCCTAAAAAAGACGTCATCTAGAAGGCAACTTATCGCTGCTGTCGGAAGAAAACCTCGTATCTCCATTTTTGACTTTTTTTCAGTTTTTGATATAATTGTAAAAAGGCTTGTCGCTCTTTACATTATGTGTCAATTTCATGATGAATGGACCAAAAGAAACGGCCTAAAATGACTTGGAAAAAAGTCTGGTTCCATTGACTTACATTAAAAGTAAAGTAGGTTTTTTCCTTCTCCTGTAAAGTTACCATTTTGGAGATATGAGGTTTTGTTCCAGCAACAGTGATGTGTTGCTTCAGAATTTTCATATCTTTCAGTGTAAATGACGCATTCACAAAAAATATTTTCACTAAAATCCCCCACTCCCCCCACCCCCAGTTAGTACAGTCTTAGCTTGTGTGGATGCAACAGCGGTTTGTTAAAGTGTTCCCGAGCCCATGTGGTGATATCCATCACAGAAACATGCCAGTTTTTAGTGCAGTGCTGCCTGAGGGGTCGACCATCAGAAGCAATTCGTTGTGATTTTTGCCTTGCAGACATTTTTCTGGATTCCCTGTATCTTTTAATGATTTTAAACAGTTTGACTAATTGCTGATGCATTTTTGGCATGTTTTCATTTAGATGTAGGTCAAAATGGATTCATAAATCACTGCTTTCTGTTTTTATTTGTATTTCTTATACTGCCCCGGCTTTTCTAGGATTGTATTTGTATAAAAGATGTTAAAATTTTACTGTATCACTCGAAGGTTCATGCCCATGTGTGAAAAGGAGAGACTTCGCTAGGCCTCATGGTTTGGCTCTTGCTGTGTCTGAGTTGGGGGAAGTTGTTGCTGGGCTTTAGACAGGAAGAGGGAGCGCGGGGGTTTGTTGTGCTTTTTGGCTGATAACATCAGTGTGGAACCTCTGGGTTCTGCTGCTGTAACACTGTTTATTGTGATGGAAAGAGGCAGACTTGAGTGTGTGTGTGTGTGTGTGTGTGTGTGTGTGTGTGTGTGTGTGTGTGTGTGTGTGCGCGCATGCTGTGGATAAGGGGAGATGACTGAGTGTCGACAGCCGTCTCTCAGCCCTCTGACAGGAAGTGACAGAATTGACACCATTGGCCCCAGGTGGCTGATGGGATACGCATCCTTGTCTGCTCATTACTCAATCCGCCAACAGACAGGCCACCACACACACACACTCACACACTCACACACACCTCTTACCAGCTGTGCAGGTATTTTCTTTTCTAATTTTTGGATAAGATTTGAACAAGAATAGCGCCTCTACAGATTCTGCAGGAATCTTCACCCAGCAGTTTTGGGACCAGTTCACAAAAACACCACCATAACGTGATCGTTCTCCACTTAAATGTCAACATTTTCCATCAAACACAATCGCTCTCCACCAAACATCCACATGCTCCAACAAAACACCAACATTCGGTACCAAAATGGCAACATATTCCACCAAAGTACCAACATTCTCAAACACATCTCCAACGAAACACCATCATTCTCCACCCAAGCGTCAACATTGTCCTTTAAACACCAACACTTCTTCAGCCGAAACGCCAGCATTCTCCTACAAAATGGCAAGATTTTCTACCAAGGTACCAACATTCTCAAACACATCATTCTCAACCAAAACACCAACATTCTCACAAACCACTATCCTCCATCAAACCACCAGTATTCGGGCTCCCAAGTAGCGCAACCGTTGAAGCGTTGGCCCTGTGATCAGGAGATCGTGAGTTCAATCCTTTGTGATGCTACGGTCGCCCGTGGCTGGGAGTCCAAGCGAGCACAATTGCCCTCACTCTCTGGGTGGGTAGGATGGCCCTCCGTCTTCCCCCATCACTTAGCGCGATGCTAGCCAGCGCAGGTGTCTGATAGCTGACGTAACAGAGCTGGTGGTTGGCGCTTTCCTCCGAGCGCGTTCGGCTGTCCAGTGCATGAGCGGCGGTTTGAAAAGATGCGGTGGTGCTTCACAGATCTCGGAGGAAGCCTGTGTCCTTGCCTTCACCCTCCTAGAGCTGGTGGTATCGTGTGATTGGGAGAGTCCTACCTAGGGTGGAATTGGAGATGACTAAATTGTGGAGAAAATTGGGAAAACAGTATTCTCTACTAAAACACCAATTCTCTACATCAAAACACCAATATCCTCCACCAAAATGCCATCGTTCTCCACCAAACACCAACACACTAATGCTGGCATTTGGCTGTGAGCTTTCAAATGTCCCAAAAAGCCCAAATAAAGCAGTATGAATAGAGGTAGAACATTCTAATGACACATCACCCACACAATTCGGTTTGGTGTAGAGAATGTTGAATTTGTGTTTTCTGGGTCTTAAAATCTGCTCAGCTCTTTCTGACCTTTGATTCTAGGCAGAGCCCCTGAAACCAAAACTCTGAACCTGAAGCAGGTGGGTGTGGAGCTGAATGAAGATACAGGGAAAGTCATAGTGGCTGCTGATGAACAGACTTCCGTGCCAAATATCTTCGCCATCGGCGACATCGCGCAGGTATGCAAGACCGCACCTCAGAAGCATTAACGAGGACAGACATTCCACTAATTAACCTTTAACCAGCAAACATAGTCATTAGGATGATTGTGGTTCAACATTTTCCAGCTCTTAATTTCATTGAAGTTGGAAACTACTAGTGATGTCCCGATCCTGGAGCGTGTGGTTGTCACACTTCAAACCACTTAGCGCAAGCAAATGTTAGGAAAACAAAGTAGAAAATACACTCCCACAATATTTCACATAACTATTCTGAAACAGTAATAAAATAAATCAGTTCAGATTGTATGCCATTATGCACATATTAAAAAATGATGATGATGAAGTGATTTCCATACAGAATATTAAAGTAACTGATGGCCAAATAATTAGATCAGTCAACCATACTGTATCATCATATTTAGTCTATATTAAAGATACTACGAAAAACAAAAATAATTCCAGAATGTCATGTTAATTGCATGATAAATATGAAGTAATTGTACTGTAGTTAATTTGCCGCCCAACATCCAGTAATGTAGAAAAAAGTCAGACTTCATTTAATTAATTTTCAGTAAAAACAGCCTTTTAAGTACAAATTATTCATTTTTCTGAGGAGATTAGATACAAGATAATGCACTTGCGTGAGGGAGGAGAAAGTCAAAGGAAAATAAGCAAAAAATAAAGAGTTTCCAAAACTAGGTTTTAAAAAATGATTGAAAGCTGCAGAGAGATTCCTAACAACCACCTGGAAAACCTGGTACACACCAAAACTGCCCTGTCAGATTTTCTGAGTATGGGTTCCTCTCGGTTGTTCCTCGTGCTCTTAGGGTTTTTTCCCCTCAGTGGTTCCCCACCATCATCTTAGAGCTATTTTGCATCTTGGTTCCTCTCAGTGTTCTACCTCATGATCTTAGAGCTTTTTTTGGAGTCTTGGTTCCTCTCAGTGTTCCTCCTCATCCTCTTAAGTTTTTTCTTGAGTATTGGCTCCCTTGAGTGGTTCCACATCGTCATCTTAGAGCTTGTTTTGCATCCTGGTTCCTCTCAGCATCCTTCCACATGCTCCTAGGGTTTTTTGTTTTAATTCTTGGTTCCTGTCAGGGGTTCCACATCATGATCTTATACCTTTTTTGAGTCTTGGTTCCTCTCAGCATTCTTCCTTGTACTGTTAGGGTTTTTTTTCTTTTGGTTCCTCTCAGTGATTCCACATAATGATCTTAGAGCTTTTTTGAGTCTTGGTTCCTCTCAGTTGTTCCTTTTCATGATCTTAGAGCTTTTTTGAGTCTCGGTTCCTCTCAGTTGTTCCTTTTCATGATCTTAGAGCTTTTTTGAGTCTCGGTTCCTCTCAGTTGTTCTTTTTCATGATCTTAGAGCTTTTTTGAGTCTCGGTTCCTCTCAGTTGTTCCTTTTCATGATCTTAGAGCTTTTTTGAGTCTCGGTTCCTCTCCGTTGTTCCTTTTCATGATCTTAGAGCTTTTTTGAGTCTTGGTTCCTCCTGGCATTCTTCATGTTCTTAGTTTTTTTTTTTTCTTTTAATTCTTGGTTCCTCTCAGTGGTTCCATCTCATGATCTTAGAGCTTTTTTGGAGCCTTGGTTCCTCTCAGTGTTCTTTTGTGTATCTCTACATGGTCATGTCTGTCACACCTGTCATTTGTCATGTGTAGGCTGGGCCTAATCTTGGCATCAGTCCATTGTTTTACGGGCTGGTTAGGTGTCTGGTACCTGCAAAGGAGACAGACACACCAAACAAAGAAGCTGAACAATGGACTGACCACCCCAGAGTCCAGACCTCAACACCACTGAATGTCCATCCATCCATCATCTAAACCGCTTATCCTTCTGGGTCGCGGTGGGGTGCTGGAGCCTATCCCAGCTGTCATTGGGCGGAAGGCAGGATACACCCTGGACAGGTCGCCAGTCCATGTGTTTGAGATTATTTGGATTGTGAGATGCATGAAAAATGCTAAGCCTGAACTTTGGAGGTGTGAAAAACATCCCTGAATCCCTGAGTGGAAGCTGTACTAAAGGCCAAGAGTGGACACACTGAGTACACTCCTGTTAAACGTTTTCTGGAGATTTTCCTGATGCTGAAAAGTGACCTTAAGATATACTTAATGGTTATTTTGAAGGGAAATTAAATAAATGAAAGGTGGTCTCTGACTTTTGCACAGCACTGTATCTTACCTGCTTTATTACCTATGCAAACACAAAGATCAGATCAAATCGGAGGGCAAAAAAACTGCATCGGAAATCCATAGAAGCTGCTTATTTATTGTAAAATGTACACAAGATGAAAGGGCATGCTCTCAGTCAGGTGACTGCTACTGTACGGACAGACGTCTATTGATATCTCTGTTGTGCTCTGTGTTGTGAGGTTATTGCCCCGAAACAGCCAGCAGGCTGGATCACATATCCGTCCTGTCAGTCATCCCGAGCAGCTGTGTGATTACTGGCACAGTCAGAAATGCCTCTTTGAACAGCGGCTCTGGAGGAAGCAGCTCTGCTCTCCATACCTGACATTTTTCCAATGAGCAGAACAGTTTTTTTCCCCGTTCATACCTGCCATCCTGCAGCGTTAGAGAAACAGAGTGACCTGCACCTGGTTACACTCGACAGATACATGCTGCAACACACACGACTACCAGCAGCCTTCCTCTCTCTCTCTCTCTCTCTTCTTTCTCTTCCTTTCTTACGTTCTTTCTTTTTCTCGCTTTCTGTCACTTCATTGTTTTCTAGGCTTTCTCCTTTTTGGCTCACTTGACTGCTTCATTTTTCGTGTCTGTCTTTCTTGCTTGCTTATTTTCTTGTTTCATCTCTTTCTCTCTGGTTCTTTTTTGTTTTTTATTTTTTTGTTTTTGTTTCTGTCTTTATTTTGTTGTTTATTTTTCTCTTATTTTTTCTTTTCTTTCTTGTTTTCTTTCTGTGTATCTTTTTTGTTGCTTTTTCTTTTTCTTAGTCTTTGTGTTTCTTTCCTACTCTTTTCTTTCTTTCTTTCTTTCTTTTTCTTTACTCTTTTTTCTACTTTCCCTTCTTTTTCTTTCTCTTCTTACTGTCTTTCTTTCAACTCTTTTTTTTCTTTCCTAGTGTTTTTTCTTACTTTTTCTCTTTCTTTTCTTATTTTTTTCTAATTCTTTCTTTCTTTTTTCTTTTCTTTCTTTTTCTTTACTCTTTTTTCTTTCCTAGTCTTTTTCTACTTTCTTTTCTCTTTTTCATACCTTTCTTTTTTCTTACTTACTATCTTTTCTCTTTTTCACTTCTTTCTTTCTTTCTTTCTTTCTTTCTTTCTTTCAACTCTTTTTTCTTTGCTAGTCTTTTTTCTTACTTTTTCTTTTTCTTTCCTTCTTTCTTTTCTAATTCTTTTTCTTTTTTCTTTCCTAGTCTTTTTCTACTTTCTTTTCTCTTTTTCATACCTTTCTTTTTTCTTACTTACTGTCTTTTCTTTTTCATACCTTTCTTTCTTTCTTTCTTTCTTTCTTTCTTTCTTTCTTTCTTTCAACTCTTTTTTTTTTCTTACTTTTTCTCTTTTTCTTTCCTTCTTTCTTCTCTAATTCTTTCTTTCTTTTTTCTTTCCTAGTCTTTTTTCTACTTTCTTTTCTCTTTTCCTTTTCTTTCTTTCTTTTTCTTTCTTTCTTTCTTTTTTCTTTCTTTCTTTCAAATCTATTGATCCCATGTCATTAAATTAAAATTACAGTTTGATAAAAAATTTAATACACAATTTTCTCTGTGCACGACTACGAACACTAGCAGCTGTCTGTGCTTTCTGTACCTTCTTCATGTTTGTATATAATAGTGTGTCATCCATTGTCAGAAACCACATAATCAAGTCTACTAGCAAGTTAATCACACACTTGGGCTTGCAGTTAGCACAATGCTAATTGGTGTACATAGGCCTCCATGTCTTGTTAGCTTCATTAGCCTCGTAAAAACCTCAGCAAAGCTAAAGAAGCATGTTTCAGATAACTTCAGACACGTCTTCGTCGATCGCCTATATCGGGGTAAAGGGGATGGGGAAATTTGTTTTTTCACCAAACATTCACTTTAATGTGTAGCCAAGTTTTCTCTGTGTCTCTTTCACTCAAACAGTGTAAAATGCTGGGGGGGTTGTCTTGCGCAGCCGGATGTGCGGAAATGATCCTGTATGAGTCAGTTTTGCTGCTGTTTGCCTGCAGCTCTGAGCGCAGGTCTGATTCCCCCGGTGCCTGGCACTCTTCCACTCCTACACTTTAATCCTTCATGTGACTGACACCAACATTATGTTCAGGCGATAGTGATCTCCTGAATGCGTCTGATCTCCCTAATCAAACTGCTAGCTCTGCATCTGTTCTCAATGCAGCAGAAACATGCTGAGTCCAGGACAGGTTGTATTTCTTAATGATTTTGATGGGAGATGACTCAATAATGTTTTATTGTTTAATAATGATAGAAAGACCAGAAGTATCACTCACAGTGGCAGAGTGTGTGAAAGTAAACTACTTAAAAGAAAGGAATTGTAGTATAATACTTAACTAGCTACTCGTTCTTCTCTCAGTTCTGTGATATTCCCATCTAGATTTATAGCAAAATTCAATTGAGATTTTATTTTTTTCTTCCGATATCGGGTCCAGAGTTTTCTGCTGGCGTTATTCCAGTCTTGCTCACTTTTTTGCCTCCTTTCTATTTCTGTTTTTGTTTTTTTTCCATTTTTCCATGAGAGCACAGTTATGGCTATGTTTACATTACCAGGCTGAAGTGGCACAAATCTGATTTTTTGCCAAATGTTTGATGTTTTCAGGGCTGTTTGGACACACAAATCTGATCTTTTCAAATCCGACCTGAGCCACTTTCATATGTGGTCCTAGATCGGATACGTATCCCATTCGTGGCCATTCGTGGTTCCTCTCAGTGGTTCCACCTCCTGATCTTAGAGCTTTTTCTTAGTCTTGGATCCTCTCAACATTCTTCCTCATCTTAGTTTTTTTCTTAATTCTTGGTACCTCTCAGTTGTTCTTCATGCTCTTAGGGTTTTTTCCATTTGAGTCTTGGTTCCTCTTAGTGGTTCTTCCTCATGTTCTTCGGGAGTTTCTCCTTTTGACTCTCAGTTTCTCTCACTGGTTCTTCCTCATGCTCTCAGAGCTTTTCCTGACACTGTCTGCTAATGTTCTTTAGAGGTAGATTTGTGAAAATCTGCTTTGAGATGATGCCTCTTGGAAAAGTGCTAGAAAAATAAATTTAATTGAATAGAATTTGAAGACTCTGCATATTTTCTGCATCTTTGGACTTTTTTACACACAATTGCTGTAACTTTCAGACAAGCACCTTTCTAATGCAGTGGCTGTTTAAAGCGATGATACTCTTTATTTGTATTTCCTCTGAAGTCCACTTATAACGTTAGTGTGGTTTTACAAAAAACAACTGTAATTTTACGTGAATCGTCAAATTTTACCTGACCATTTTTCCTTTTTTTGTGATCGATTTATTTATTTTTTTTCTGTTAATCAAGCAGCTCTTTATCGCAATAATACAGAACTGAATTAAATCAGAAACAACCTCCTGTCCCTCCCCACCCCACTGGTCTATCCGTCCCCTTTTTCTGTACATACGTTTCTAACAATTTATTACATATGGTTTAATGAAAAGAATAAGATAAAAGAAGGATGTTAGCCTTTAGAATGTACATCATAACATTTGTTCCACTCTTTTCATCACATCAAAACAAATCTGTCTCCGTGTCTCAAGAGTAGATGTTTCAACTTGATTAATTCTAGCTGTACGTGACCATTTTCATGGTGGTGATATCAACATATGGTTGCGTGACATCACAACCATGATGAGTTTTTCCATATATGGATTGTATTGACTGGTTTTGAAACTGTAAACGTTTTGTTTACATACAGTCTCTTATTTTAAACTCTTATTTCATTTATAGACATTTCAAAATGTCTATAAATGTAGTGTATATTTGTGCTATTGCATGGAAATGAAGACATGCATTAGTCTCCAGATGAGGCCTCCGTGTTTATCTGTGCTGTTTTTCAGGGTCGACCTGAGCTGACCCCCACTGCCATTAAGGCAGGTAAACTACTGGCCCGGAGGCTGGCGGGTCACTCCAGCCAGCTGATGAACTATGACAATGTGAGTTTTACAGAATTTACTCTGATCCTGTAACTCTCACTGTTACTTATGCTGCGTCTCCTTTGACTACTTTGTTTGTTCTCTTCACACACTGCACCCCCCCCCCAACATATCCCCCCGCCACCCCCCCCCAACCACATCCCTAATTATATTTTATGGCTGTTTGTTATGAAGCAAAAGTGCTGCAGCAGTTTTATCAGTTAATTTATGCTTAATTATGATTATTTGTCTTCCCAGTGTTTGTTTGTAATGGTGAATAGGAGTGTAATGAGGTGTGTGGGTGTTTTCTAGGTGCCCACTACAGTATTCACTCCTCTGGAATATGGCTGCGTGGGTCTGTCAGAAGAAGAAGCAGAAAGAAGATACGGCAAAGACAATATAGAGGTAAAATGATAAAACTGTAAGCAGTAGGGATGAATGTAGGGGTGGGGGGTGTACTGGTATGAGAGTGAATACTGGTATGATAATATCTCATAATATAAACTTTACCATAAGCCCAAAAACAGCATCACACAAACATTTACAGCACATTTTAAACCAAAAGTGGTAACTGCACTACTTATGTTAATCAGTGCAGCCTGTTATCCAGTCGTACATGACAAGTTGTGCAAGAGCACATCAGTACGTGTGTTTGCAGGGACTAATAATAATAATAATAATAATAATAAAACAACTACTATTAATATTAATAATAATAATAATAATAATAATAATAATAATGGGTAGTCTTGTTTTTGTTGTTGTTTGTTGTTTATGTTATATTATTTTATTATAAAATTACTTGTTATTATTATTTTATTATTATATTGTTGTTGTTTTGATACCACAATATCGTTGATGTAAATTTGAGCTCATATCGTCCACCCTTGGCTTATTGTGTGTTTACCCTCCAAAATAATTCGCACCTCTGATTAAGATGAGAGAACATTTTATGCTATCAAAATTTTATTTGGAATTTTAGATGTCTGCATTTGATTCATTTATTTAATTAAAATCTGCATTTTATTTATTTAACTTAATTCGTAGCCCTGCAGAAATTAATATTTAGTTTCTCCACAATGCTCTAAATTTTCTTGTCGAAATGTTTTTTGTTGAGAAGCGTTATATTGAATTCTCATTGTAAAGGTTCCTATTATAATGCGTGTATATAAGTGTGTATTTTCCATCTGATATCACCCTAAAATATTTTTCTTTGATAAGATAAAGCTACGTTTTAATCTCTTCATTAGTCCACTGGAATTTGCTTGGTTCCGTCATATTTTATAGCCATGGCCAGGCGCCTTATATCAGTCGTATGACAGGTTTTTTTTTTTTTGTATTTTCAGTGTTTATTTGACAAATGTGTTTGTCATAATTTATCACTTTTTTTTTTTTTACTGGAAAAAAAATCAGGCGAGCATACAAACTTTTATTTGCCGTTTATATTTGACGTTTACTGTTTCTGTGTAGTCTTTTTAGACTTGTTGTATTTTTTTTTTATTTAATATGCCAAAATATGCATAAAAATATGTCGCTGGTCTAAGTATGTCTGCCTTTTTCCAGAACTTGAGAATACTTCTGTATTTATTAGAGGTATTTAGATCAGTATCAGGATCGGTATCGACAGATGTGTTAATGAAATATCGGATATTGGCCCACAGTTCCACAATATTGGTGCATCACTTGATTTTACATTGATTTATGAAGCCCAGTTTGAGACATTTCCTATTTTCAGTCATTTTCCAAAGACATTTTATATCTTCACCAAGGGTGCTAATACTTCTGGGGAGCACTGTATGTACATATTTGTGTGGTGTGTGAGTTCATGCACACCCCAGCACTTCCACACCTGCACAGCTCTGAAGCTCAAAACGTCCTAAAAGGGGCGTTTCCCCGGGCAGTGATTGACAGGCCGGTAGAGGCTTTGATTGACGCACACAGTGGCTGACGACAGACGAACGACGATCAAAACCGCCGCTTCTTATTGGCTCTGACAGGTGTGTGTCTGGGCTGCCTGCCTGTGTCAGCACGTTCGCGGTTCAGTGTGTGACGAATTCGATGAAACGCACATTTCAGCCTCTCTGCTTATCGAAGATTTAAGTGGAGGAGCAGAAAAAAAACTGTTAAGAGAGCAAAAGGACACTAGAGCGGAGAGGAAAAAAGCATATTGAGAACAGCACTTATTTCAACAGCCGAAGCACGGCCTGCTGAAACGGTTATCTGATAGGAAACTCTAACAGGTATCTGTGCTGCATCATGTTTTATCAGTTTTCAAATCACAGGTTTCAGTAAAGCTCACTGCGGACAAAAACACAGGCACAATACATGATGGCTGTTAGGAAGGATGTGCAGTGTGATGAGATTTTATCATTATTGAGATAAAATACATTACAGTACGCTTTTCTGAGCGTATCGTTGAGCTCTTTAGCACTTAAAGAACACTGGCCAACTGCATATTTCATTACAGAGAGCATAGTTAGTCCTGTTTAAATGGATTTAGTGCCGTGAAACACTGAATAAAAATGTACATTTGTTGAATGCATTTTATGAGTTCTGGTGCTCTTATTCTCACGTTTCGTGTGACTTCACACTGTATAGTCACTGCTGCTTTGAGGACTGACTCAGGGAGTGACTGTGCTGTGCGATGCCTTCGATTTGCTGTGCTTTGTGAATGATTCACCTGCAAGACGCGACAGAAGCCGAGAATAACGAGAGACGCACAGACCTTTTAATTCAGTGTTTTCACTCCAGGCTTGGACCCCCTGCACTGTATAGTTCAGTGTATCTCTCTGCTGTTCACACCTCGTTCAGCTCAAGAAGGGATTAATTAGCTAATAATATCAGGTATTTTAACCAGGAAACCACAGTTATGCAGTGCAGGGGTTGCAGGACTGGAGCTGAACTCTGAACTAACTGCACCAGCAAACTTACAGAATCACGTCTGTCGTAACACGACGTCGTTTTCCGACCCACGACATTCAGTCTGATATTCAACGTTTATGTTTCTCCATTCAAACCTCATTTAAATCTCCAGAAACAGAGAGTAAAGTTATACCGGCTGTCTGCAGCTCCGTTAGGGGGACGATAAACAGCCGTTTATCTCTCGGCTGTTAACATCAGCTAAAGTTGTCTAAAGGCTAGAATTGTTCACATCTGTGTTAATTAGCTGATGTCGTTACCCTCCTATGATGATGAAGAGTTTTTCTCCTCTTTATGAACACCGTGGGATCCTTTACTCACCCTGACGTGAGGAGCCGGTGGGCTTCTGTGCTTTTAAATGCTTTGAGAGACTCTCCAAATTAGGGAGAGGGGCTGAGTATGAGTTTCAGGGGAAACTGTTTAAGATCACAGCCTATTTTATTGACTTAAAGTGAGTAATTTTAGCCATCTTTCACCTCTAGTTACGTTCGTGCGGAGCAGCAAAGCCAGAAATTTGGTCCCAAATATGGCGGAAATCAC
The DNA here is from genome assembly GCF_904425465.1 of Colossoma macropomum. Classification (NCBI taxonomy): domain Eukaryota; kingdom Metazoa; phylum Chordata; class Actinopteri; order Characiformes; family Serrasalmidae; genus Colossoma; species Colossoma macropomum. The sequence goes on along the minus strand of NW_023494806.1, from coordinate 5,772,500 downwards.
GTGACTGAAACCCTAGGATAGGAAATCAGAGAAATAAAATACCGTAATGCTTATCATCAGCCATGAAAATGTCTGAGTATCATAACATTGCCGACCCTGAGCTCCTGCTACTGCTAGTACATCCATAGTGTCATAATCCACATCAATCTATTTGTCACAATGTCATGCGTTATCATGTATAACATCCTGCCGAAGGTGAGTAGATCTTCACAGCTGTGAAGTTGTTCAGACTTAAATACGACGTTGAGTGTGTGTTCTATTGCTTTCGTAGAACAGTTCTGCACAGTAAAAGAGAAAAATTAAAGCAAAGAAGCCCGAAATATTGTATCAAATGTGCTTTAATATTAGCACTTCCTTCCACTAGAAAAAGTAGTACCATGTTGCGGACCGAGCCATAAAACTATCGCAATATCAGGTTCAGCTCATCATTTTGTAAAGCATTTCCTACCTCATGCTCAGAAATGAGTGCTGTGTCGGTGCTGCACTGTCCTGTCTGTTTACTGTGTCTAATGTCTGTTTTATTTATCGCATTTATTGTATTGTTTCTGGTCTAATTGTTTTGGCACACTTACGTCTGCACGTTGCACTTTGTACTGTCTATTGTGTTCCATGTTGCACTGTGTTGTTCCTTGGAGGAACGTAATTTCACTCCACTGTGTACTTGTACATAGATGGAACGACAATAAAAGCCTCTTGACTTGACAAAACCTGTTTTATTTGTAGAATTGCATTAGTTTGTTTGGTTGTTTCATCACAGTTACCAACCAAAAAGCTTGAGTAGGGGAAACAAGAAGTCGAGAATTTGATGTGCTGTCACTTTTCTTCAGAATCTGACCAAACGTGCTGCAGATCAAATGTCCTATCGACGTTACCGAATGTATCTGTTTTTTTTTTTTTTGTTTTTGTTTTTTTTTGTGTGTTAAAGTAGAACTAGTGATGATTGCTTGCAGCATTATGCTAGTGGTTACTCAGCGAGTGGTGCTCGGTGGAATGATGCAGATGCTGTTACCACAATTTAAAGAATGGGTAGAACCTGCTTTAGTTTTGCGCTGGAGCTACAAGGCTAATGTAGCTAAGAAGTACCCCACCACTTAGCATTGTGCAAACTGCACTACTAAATCATCACACAAATAGACTTAATAGACTCAAATAGACTTGTTTCCGAAGTTGTATTCTTTATTCTTTATTTTTTATTTATTTGGATCCCCATTAGCTGGCACTAAGTTAGCATCAGCTATGGGGTCCACACAACAAGGCTTAATACATATAACAAGACATATAAAACAAATGTAGGGTGGCACGGTGGCGCAGTGGGTAGTGCTGTCGCCTCACAGCAAGAACGGCCTGGGTTCGATTCCCGGCCGGGTGACCAGGGTCGTTTCTGTGTGGAGTTTGCCTGTTCTCCCCGTGTCTGCGTGGGTTTCCTCCGGGTACTCCGGTTTCCTCCCACAGTCCAAAAACATGCAGTCAGGCTGATTGGACATGCTGAATTGCCCCTAGGTGTGAGTGAGTGTGTGTGAATGTGTATGTCTGTCTGTCTGCCCTGCGATGGACTGGCGACCTGTCCAATGACAGCTGGGATCGGCTCCAGCACCCCACCGTGACCCAGAAGGATAAGCGGTTTAGATGATGTATGTATGTATGTATAAAACAAATGTTACAAGTCTCAGAAAAGGGAAAAAAAACAGAAAAAACTAACAAAATTAGACAAAATTCAAGCTTCAAGATAGCTGTTAGGTAAGCAACAGCTACATTAGTAGCTCCAGCACAGAACAAGTGATCTTCAGACACCAAACATGTCTTGACTGATTGACTACAATAGGTAAAAAGGGGGTGTAATTGTGTAAATTTTTAAAATAGATTTTTCACCATCACGATCACTGTGAAACTGCTGCTGCATGTGTGAGGTTATTGTAAGTGGTTTTCCTTCAAAAACGTGCATTTTGAAGAACTTTAAAAGCATGAAAGTGATTGATTGATTGATTGATTGATTGATCTCTGTGTTGTGGTTGAACAGGTCTATCATGCCTTCTACAAGCCTCTGGAGTTCACTGTAGCTGAGAGAGATGCCAGTCAGTGCTACATTAAGGTGAGGAGACTTTCTCCACCAGTGCTTCACTCTGTTTACTGCTGCAGAATAAAGCCTCACTCGCTCATGATAATCTGCCTCCAGGAGCTTTTACACATTCCATAAGTATTAATAGTGTTTATGAGGTAATTGTTATGAGTTTCTAGAACAGCATCAGAACGGGCGCATGTATTCATGTACCTGGTGTTCTGTTTTTCTTCTTTACCTTCCTTTTTCTTTCCTGCCTTCTGTCTTTCTTGCCTGCTGTTTTTGCTTCCTTTCTTTCTTGTTTATGTTTTTGTTTTTGATCTTTCTCCGTTTTCTTTTCATTATTGTCTTTCCTTTTTGATGGCTTGCTTTCTTGCCTTTTTATTTTTTTGTTCTCTTTCTCTCTGTGTTTGTTCTTTTCTTTCTTTCTTTCTTTCTTTCTTTCTTTCTTTCTTTCTTTCTGTCTTTTTCTTTTCCTCTCTCTGCTTCCTTCTTTCTTTTTCTTTCCTCTCTCATTTTCTTTTCCTCTCTCTATTTCTTTCTTTCTTTCTTTCTTTCTTTCTTTCTTTTTTCCTTTTTTCCTTTTTTCCTCTCTCTGTCTTTCTTCCTTCTTTTCTTTCTTTCTTTCTTTTCCTCTCTCTACTTCTTTCTTTCTTTCTTTCTTTCTTTCTTTCATTTCTTTTCTTTTTCTTTCCTGTTTTTCTTTTTCTCTCTCTACTTCTTTTTCTTTTTTCTTTTTTCCTCTGTCTTTCTTCCTTCTTTCTTTCTTTCTTTCTTTCTTTCTTTCTTTTTCTTTTTCTTTCTTTGTCTTTCTTTCTCTCTCTTTTTGTCTTGTCTCTTTCTTTTCTCTTCTCTTCTCCCTCCCTCTCTCTCTTTCTCTCTCTCTCTCTCTCTCTCTCTCTCTCTCTCTCTCTCTCTCTCTCTCTCTCTCTCTCTCTCTCTCTCTCTCTCAGGTGGTTTGTGAGCGGGATGGTGATCAGAGAGTTTTAGGTCTCCACTTTACTGGTCCTAACGCAGGAGAAGTGACTCAGGGTTTCGCCCTCGGCCTCCAGTGAGTTTACAAGCTCAGTCACCCAGAGCAGTTATTAATGAATGAGTGGTTGCCTGCATTGTCATTGTAGAACAGCATTTGGTGTTCAAATAATAAAAAACTACATAGACAGATTGATAGACAGACAGACTGTGGCCTATCTGTCTATCTATTCTGGTTGAAAGCGCACTGTCAGCAGCATATAGGGATGAGCAACCTGTCGACATGGTATTGTTGTGATAAATTATGATATGCTTTTCTGAGTATGTCATAGTTATCATCAGTCCTTTTGCAGCTTAGATCATAAAGACAGACCAGTTTAGACCAGTTATAGAGAGACTGTAAAAACATGCCACAATGTGTTTTTTAAAAGTGATGCTGTTTTTTAAAAATGGTGACAGTATTTCAATATCTATATTTCTATTTTCTATATTAATATATGTTTCTATTCCATGTCTGAACAGCCGAAAAAACACATACTACCCATTTAAATTTTAAAACCAAGCACAGTCTTCGTTCAGCTAACTGATGCTGAAATGTCACCTGTTTTAAAGATGTTCTGAGAGCGCGGAGTTGACAGACTGAGTGAAATCAGAAATCAGACATTGTGTTCTGTGGCGAGTCTGCAGCTCTTAGCTGTCGCTGAGCCACTGTCGTGCTTGGTTTTTCTGAGTTTTTTCCTGACTCTGATTTTTCCTCTCTTTCTATCAGAGCCGCCTATCAGTGAGCTCCCACTCCACCAGTCAGTGACGCCTCTAAAATTTAGATAGGTGGAATGTGTGTATTTAGCAGATGTGGAATAGAAATTTGACATCATAATTTTGAAATACCATCATCAGTTTTAAATACTGGCAACATTTTTAAAAACCAGCATCATTTTTGTACTTTATGTTATGTTCATTATTATTTGTACATTATATGGCCCAGTCCTAGTAACAACAATCCCAGTTATTGTACCTTTTAATTAATTTAATTATTCAATTTAATTAGACAGTGCAGTAGCCTACTTAATTAAAACTGAACCCCAGGGAAGGCATTGCGCAGGTGCTACAGATCTCTGTTTTATTTAATGTAAATGTATAGTGATGGCAGCTGTGTGTGTGACAGTATGGGCTTTTGTCTCTGTGTGTGTGTGTGTGTATGTGTGTGTGTGTGTGTGTGTGTGTGTGTGTGTCTGGCAGGTGTGGCTTCACCTACACTCAGCTGCGGGACACAGTTGGAATCCACCCCACCTGCGCCGAGGAGCTGACCAAAATCAGCATCACCAAGCGCTCCGGTCTGGATGCCACGGTTACCGGCTGCTGAGGTTAAGCACCCCCTCCCTAAAAACACTGAACACATGGACCCTTTAGACTGAGGCGCTGACGGCTTCGTTTGGCCTTAGTGCTTAGTTAAAGAGAACCGTTTATGGTGCTTTCTGTTCTTTGTCTAAGTTTTGGGACAAGGCCATTGTGTCTAAGACTCCTCACCCTCCAGCCTGTCACTCTATAATGACCTCTGACAGTTCATTTGGTGCCTGTCTGGCACCCAAAGTAGACGTGTACATAATAGTCAGTCTTGGTTTATTACCAAGTCTTTAAATGTGGAGAAAAATTCTGACAGAATTCAGGCTTTAACCTGGCTGCTACCATTTTTTTAAACTATTTAAGACTTTTGTCCATGTTTATAGAAAACAGAGTGTCATTTAGTGTCAGAAACCACATAAGCATGTCTATTAGAGATCGCTGATCAATTTAAGGTGAGTGTATGACGATTTAGGCATGTTTAGCACAGTGCTAAATAGTGTATATGTGCGTCCATTGGTGATGCGCTGAAATGAACCAAAATTCAGAACACAATCAGCCAAAAACTGGAAAGCTGACAACAAACAAAACCAGTTTACAGGTAATGAAATAAAGCGTCCTCAAAAACTGAGAACATTTGGCCATTCAAGGCACTGAATTCCATTATTTTTAGCTATATTTTGCACTTTCGTCTCTGTAAGTTAAACAACTGAGGCTGCAGATGCTCAGTAATCAGTATTTATTATTTTCATACTATTTGTAATTCATTTGTAAACTTAGATTTGTAGCCATATTTAATCTTTTATTTTAATCATTTCTTTCGGTCAAATTTTTCTGGAAATAGCCATCCCAAATTCCGGCCAAAATTTGAGTACATTTCAGTGCACCGGTGCTTCTGGTCCTGGCTAGCTGTTAGCCTCATAGCATCGCAGAATTACAGAACCAAACTTCAGCCATCACACTTGTCTGATCAACTACATTTGGAATAAGAGGGGAAATTTTAGTGCATTAACACGTTTTTATCCACATTACTGCCTTACGTTTATGTTCATTAGCTCTCACAGTTAGTGCTAATGAGTCGCTTTGATCCCCAATCTCTGTTTGTTGCTCAGCATGGGTTCGTCATTTATAACCCAGCGATCCAGATAATCCGATAAGGCCCTGGCGCTTGAGCCGAAGAGGTAAAACCGGGGGTCCCCTGGCAGAGCAACAGCGAAAGGGCTAAACAGGGTCATAAATCAGGATTAAGGCCCCATTACGGTTTGTTGAAACGAGAGTCGCAGGAGAAAGCGGCCTAATGTTTCTGAAATATATTCTGCAAATATTGTTGTTTCTCCGGCTGTACTTCCTGTCCATTACTCATGTGCCGCCGCTGACACTGATGGATGGGATCGGCCCGTCGTCACGGTGACAACACCCCGTTTCCCAGGGAGGCAGACAAACACTCGGTGAGGAGCCTGTCAGTCACACACGAAGCCTGGTGCTGGGGCGAGAGAACGCTTGTTTAAACCTGGGCTTCAGCGGTTCCCCCTAGAGCGCAGAGAGAACTCAGAGAAAACACATACACATTCTCTCTCTGTCTCTGGGCCAGCAGACTCCGGCAACTTGATCAGTGGAGATAAAACAAGTCTGTTTTTATAAATACCTCCCTCAGCCTGAAGGTGGCAGTATTGGCCTCCTTTTTCCTCGCTTTTCTACTCTGAGGTCATTTGGGAAGTTGTTGGATGCATCTAAGCAGTCGGCATGAATTCAAATCACAGTTCTGAAGATGAATTGATTCCTGGCTTGGCGGCTGGTGTTTTTATGGAATGGTTTTCATTCCGGTAGATAAGCTTATCACTTATGGATAACAGCTCCAGCCTCGGTGGGGGGGATGCCACCTTCACTGAGGCAGCTGTTGCTCAACTACAGCTGTTTCCATCAACAAGAGCAAGCTACATTATGGAGCTTATAATGCCATCGTCTTGAAGGAATAGTTTGGGGAAAAATCTGCTTTCCTCAATATTCCTCCTTATGCGAAATGTAGTTGATCAGCCAAGACATGTTTGATGTCTGAATTTATTTCATGCTTTAAGTTGACTTCTACTACGATTTTTAGTAATGTAACATACTTTGTTTTTATCGATAGATCATACTGTCAGAAACCACATAAGCAGGTCTGTTCAGAGTTTGCTGCTTTAGTTTTGCAAAAGTGTGAACATGATTTGTTGATATTTGAAGTAAAAAAAAATGTATGAACATTTTTCTGCTAATTTTAGTGCACAATTTCAATTTAAAATACTACATATGCCCTAATTTTTGCACAGGCCTTATTTTATCTTTTATTTTGTCCCAGTATGTTGAATTCAGCAAATAAACAGTTAATAGTCACTAATAGATTTGCATATCATTGCTGTCCAAAGACAAACAAGTATCTCCAAAATAGTAACTTTACAGGAGAGGGCAAAAACATTCTTTACTTTCAATGTAACTCAATGTAAAGAGGCTTTATTCCAAGTGATTTTGGAGCATTTCTATTGGTCCAGTCATCGTAAAATTCTCACACAATGTAAAGGAAAGCTGCTGAGCTCAAATGATGCAGAAAAGTAAAAATCGCGTAAAAAACTGTGTTGAAACCATGTAGAAAAATAAAAATTGACAAAAATTTAGATTTTTTATTGGACAGCGATGATATGTAGACACTGTTATCTGTTAACATGAACAAAAGTACATTGCTAAAACATTGTAGCCTGAATTTTGTCCATACTTTTGTCCGTTTTTGTCCAGCTTCTATTATCTGTTCACTACATTTTCCTTGTAGCTCCAGGTCAGATGTTTGCTCAGAGTCTAATCTGTCTCGTATGATTAATGAGGCTCAGAGATGAGTGACAGGTTTCCATGGCGATGGAGAGGAGCACTGCGCTACTAGGTTTATTTGTTCCTGTGGATGAGAGAGAGAGAAAAGGGGGGTCCTGTGTTCTTGTTTCAGGGAAGGGGTGCTGAACCCTGAGCCCGATACACCAACAGCTTTACTCTATTTTAGGACTTGGACTGTCAGTGAAGCAGTTGAAGGCCTTGTGCTGTGTCAGATTAGCTGAATATGTACCCTAAGTTCACTAGAGTTTCGAAAAAACTGCGTCCATCGATTACTGCATAATTGTTGAAACGTAAACATTCAGCACGTCATGGTTTCATGTGAAGTGGTTCGTTGCCGTGAAACTTACCGGCTCAGATTTCTTTGCGGCGGTGGTGATCGGACCCAGATATTACGATGTCAGCAACACAAATATGGCCATTTTATTTACTGTTCAAAACCAGCAGTGAAGCTACAGTGTCTTCTTTTTCTGTGTAATGATGATGATGGTGAAATTGTGGTAGATGATGGTGATTTAAAAAAAAAAAAAAAACATTCCTTTATCTTGCCTTACAGCGCCTCCACCGTTAATCTATTTTTTTAGACCGAAACCACCGCAAAACTACTGCAAAACATCAAACCAAACACTGCATTTGTAAAAGCTTTTCGTGAGGGAGATTTTAGAGGCCTTAACCTCCTCAGAGACGTCTGGTTCCTATCACCACCCTTGTGCACAACTCTCACTCTAATTTTTTTCCAGAACGGAGCATCTCCCCTCAAACTGCTTAAAATGATTTGTTTACATCCCAACAATTTAATTATGCAGGAGTTATAAAACGTCTGTGAAAGTCTAATCGGAGCTGGATTAGTTTTATTTAAGATGTACTACAATTTAAGTGATTTACTGTCGAGATCTGTCATTTCAGACTGGTAAAAGTTTGCAGTGGGTCCAGTTTTTACACTCTGTCAGTAACTGTGGGGCAAATGGTCTTCTGTCATTGGCTGAGCCTGGAGCTCCCGCCGTAACCGTAGTGCTGTTCCAATCCACCTAATGAAATCACAAAACCTGCTAACAGGCACAGCCGTGTGGGGTGATGTTAGTGTTATTAAGTGTTTCCTGTGGCTTAACACTGACGTGAGTGTTCGAGCTGTGACCGTTCAGTCTGGGCTATCTGTGGGAATTTGGGGGAATTTCATGGATACGTTATCCTGAACTATTTAACTAATCAAATCCCAGAAAATTATGGTACCTCATGTGGGAAAACTAATCCAGCTCCAGTCGTGCTTTAGACACTCTACGGTGTGATTTATTCATGTCATAATTTGTGTTATAGACAGACTTTGTTTGCCAAGTCGTTGATCACTCTTCTTGAAAAGCTGAGACACACATGACCTCCAGGCTCACTGAGAGAGCAGCTCCAGCTTCTGAACACACACACACACACACACACACACTCACACTCTAAAGGGTCAGGGTTCAACTTTCAAGTGCCCGGTTAATGAAGACTTGCGCTAAAAGCCATAACTGGAGAGGGCAAGTCTGATGTCAGCCGATGTCCATCCATTCATCTCTGTAAATAGCTAAAGGCTAATTTGATATAAAGCTTTGTAACTGCATAATTTATGTGTAGAGTAATAAATCATGAGAACGTACAGCGTCTCTGTTTCAGTAATGATGGAGTGTTTGTCTTCTTCTTCTCCTGATCAGGTGATCCTCTGTGAGGTCAGCTGTTTGGGGGGGTCTGTCTGTCTGTCTGTGAATTTAGAAGAGAGGAATTATCTGTTGTTTATCTCTGTTTTGGGAAGGGAGGAGGGGTGAAGGTGAGTTTCTGTCTTGAAACAGAATCTACTGTTTCAGAGAGAGCATGATTGTAGATGCCTGCCTTGTGTCTACACTCATTGTCCAGTTTATCAGGTCCGCTAACCATTTACAGTACTGTGTAATAGTCAAAGGCTGCCTCGTTTATTTTCCAGTCAAATTACTATGTTTTTAGGAGATGTTTCTGAGGAGATTTGATAAAAACATAATCTACTTGCATAAGGAAGAAGAAAGTTAAAAGTACTCCTAACAACCACCTCGAAGACTTAGTAGACCACCAAAACTGTCCCCTCAGATAAACAGCACTTAAAGCTTTCATCTCTGAGAGAGAGGAGAAAATCAAGCTGCTTCAGATCTGAAAACATCCACAGGTGTTTCTGTCCATCCTTCCACTGTGAGAAGACGACTCAGCGCTGTGGGTCTGAAAGGATGTGTAGCTGTCAAGAAGAACCTCACTGAGAAAAGGAGACGGACACAACAAACAAAGAAGAGTCCAGACCACAACACCACTGAATGTGTTTGGGATTACATGGATTGTTAGAAGTGCCACCAACTTCTAAGACTGAACTTTGGAGGTGTGGAAAACATCCCTGCGGATTTCTTTGAAAATGTGAAAGCGAGTCTCCTGAACAGAATGGTAGGCCTAATAAAAGATACACAGTGGACACATCAAATAGTGCAAAATTTAATAATATATATTTATTTGATGAATCTTCTGTGTAATTTCCTATTGAACGTTTTCAGCTTTTTCCCCCGATACTGAGAAATGAATAACTTATACTTAACCCCCTACTGAACGCATTATGAGAGCAATTTAAAAAAATATTCGATTCACTTTTCTTGCATAAAACGGACCTGATTATTAAATTCAAAAACGTTTTTGAAACTGTGTGCAGGAGTCCTTTTGGAGTGCGTTGCCTTGAGGCAACAATGTGTGACAATGAGAAGGAGTGATACAGAGCCGTGTTCCCTGAAGTGGTAAGACCGGGCTTGTGACTGGCTAGATCCATTCCACTGTCGCACAATGTTGCTTCTAGGCAACAAACATATTTCTGCAAATTCTTATAGCAAAACAAATTGATACTGAATGTTACAGGCAGCCAATAAGAGACAGTATGACCAAGTACATGCTTTTTATTGACCCAACTCAAACTCTTCCCTTTTTTGGCTCCATCATTGTCTTAAAATATGTTTGTTATTGTAAAGTGAGAAAAATGAGTTTGTTGCCCTGAGGCAACATCATGCAATAGAGCGTTAATGTTTGTTTGGGCTGGAAATTAAATAAATGAAGGGTGGTCTCTGCCTTTTGCGCAGTACTGTATATGTACATAGATAGATATGTGTGTGTTTTAAGGAGAGAGTATATATTGGTTTGTGTGTATGTGTTTAAGGTCAGCTCCTCTCTCAGCAGGGCCGCTCCCTGTTTGACCTCGTGCTGTCTGTGCTGACTGGTCACTCAAACATACACACCAACAATGGCCCGGATTCCTGCCTGTTTGTTTGCTTAAGGATGGGGCTCAAACCGTGTCGCCCCGAAAACTTTCCCAATTCAGTCAGTAGAGGACAGGCAGCCTGCTGGAGATTGAATCGATGTAATTGAATTAAACAAGGGTGGACAAACACAGTTATATGCAAGAGTTGTTGATTTTTGACTATTTTTGAAAATCTGATATTTTTTCTGCGAATGTTAATGCACTGTTACTTTATATTGGATAAAAATGACACATTGTCGCTTATGCAAAAGTCTGGATATCCTGCTAAGTCAGTACTTGGTAACATCCCTTTTTGCAGATATCATAGCTTACAAATGCTTTTTGTAGCCAGACGCTTTTCACAGAGCTGCTTACAGACGTGTTGAGTGTTGGCATTCTGAATGGAGATTCTCCACTGACAGGAAAATATAGTCCAGGACTAGGCTTAATCCCTGTCCAGGAAACTGACCTATGAAGTATTACCCTTCATAGGGTACATATAGTTTATACATATAGTCATAAACCGATCAGGCATAACATTATGACCTTGTTTCTACACTCATTGTCCATTTTATCAGCTCCACTTACTATACAGGTGCACTTTGTAGTTCTACAGTTACAGACTGTAGTCCATCTGTTTCTCTGCATACTTTGTTAGCCCCCTTTTACCCTGTTCTTCAGTGGTCAGGACTCCCATGGACCCTCACAGAGCAGGTACTATTTGGGTGGTGGATCATTCTCAGCGCTGCAGTAACACTGACGTGGTGGTGGTGTGTTTGTGTATGTTGTGCTGGTCTGAGTGGATCAGACACAGCAGTGCTATTTTAATTATGACGTCAGTTATGACGATTAGACTGGCCTGTCTGCAGTCCAGACCTGTTCCATCGAAGACGTGTGAGGCATCATGAAGAGCAAAATAACAAAGGTCGTGTACGGTCACACAGCTGGACATTTGTATAACGGAAGAAAGGCAAAAGTTTCACTTTCAGTTTTCAGTCCTCAAATAATTAGTGCTGTTAACGGGAAAGGTGATGTAACACAGTAGCATTTCACGTACTGTCCCAGCTTTTTTTAGAATTAAAATTTTTTATTCAGACCTTCAAAGTGCAAAGCAAACATATAAAATCAGTAAGTTTTTACTTTTGCCAATCAGTATTAAATGAAACTAGTGGATTTTTAGCTCCATACTTCCACTTTGACACAGTACACCCACTTAAGTATCACAATAAAACCACATACACACTTAAAAATGATGGTTCTTCAAGGGTTCTTTTGTAAAGAAAATGTATACAGAACCATGAACACTCAAAGAACCCTTTGCATGATTAAAGGGTTCTTCAGCATGATGTAGAATGTGCTGTAATTGATAATAATAATCTATATAGCACCAAAATGGGCTCTTGTATTGTTATGAGGTCAAGCTTATAATAATAGAAGAACCATTTTCAAAAAGGTTTTGTATACAACCATATTCAACACATTCTCCATCAATCTGAAGAACCCTTTCACAATGCTAAGTAATCATGCAAAGGGTTCTCTGAGTGTTCATGGTTCTATATAGGACCATTTTCTTTACTGAAGAACCCTTGAAGAAGCATCATTTTTAAGTGTGTACAATGGTAAAATACGAAAAGCATCTGCGTTTCAAGACCGTCTTCTTTTTTCTTTTGGTTTTTCCTTTTTTTGTGCATTTCGTCCACCTTCGAAATGGAACAAATGAGGCTTAAATCTGCCTTGAAACACACTTAGCAGAACATGTCAACATGTCAAGCTGCGTTCAGGCCACGTTTCGCGTCCTAATCCGTCGCCATTGTGGGCTGACAGTGGCTCAGTGTCGGGAGTGTACTGTGGCTATTTTCTCTGGGTTTTGGTGTGGGTGGTTTATGGGACCGGCTTACGGGACCAAAGCCCTGAGCGAAGGAACAAATATCTGCCTTGTGTAAACATTTGTAAAAAGATGACGCGGCCCTCAGAAAAGGGGGATTACGGGGAAAATGAATAGGGGCCAATAATGGACAGGTCGATTTTACGTTCTGAGTGTCTTCCTATGGGCTGTCAGACTGAGGAGCCTTCAGGGAGGGGATGGCGGTGGAGTGTGTACGTATACACAAACGCTCTTGTGCACTTACACACAGTCCAAATGCCAAGTTGGGATTGGAAGCATGCACACACATGCACATGCAGACTTAAAGGAATAGTTCAGCCAAAAAAAAAAAATCTAATTTACACAACTTTCCCAACTTAACCCAAACGAAATTGGTGAGCTAAAACGTTTGGTGTCTGAAGTTTGCTTGTTTAGTTTTTCACTGGAGCTACAAGGCTAGTGTATAGTCATATGCAAAAGTTTGTGCACCCCTGGTCAAATTTCATGTTTTTGTTGAAAATACGGCAAAAATTATATAAATGATATGATAATATACATTATATATATATATATGTGTGTGTGTGTGTGTGTGTGTGTGTGTGTGTATTATATATATATATATACACACACACACACATATATATATATATAGCAAGTGAAAACATCTTAAATCTAGAAATCCATCGAAGATTTCTCATAATGAGATTGCCGAAAGAATGTCATATCACTGCTGTTCATATGGCTACATGACACCTACCTAAGCTTGTCATTACAACTGACATAACCCTACAGTTTAGTTGAATGTACTGTTTATAAATGCTTATTACAACAGGCGTCATCTGTCATAAAGGCTACTTTAGCTGACTTTGATCAAAATTGGCAAATGTAACCTTTATAAATAATGACGCTTATTGGAACAAGCATTTATAAACAGTTATGTAAGGTTATGTCAGTTGTCATGACAAGCTTATGTAGGTATCATGTTGCCTTATGAACTGTACCCTACAGTGAAGTGTTACCCTAATTTCTTCTTTATATTTTTGCATCTTTTACATAATTTTATTAAAGAGTCTTATAATTTTAATTGATATGCAAAATAATGCTGATAACTTTGCTTGTTTCAAAAAATGATGCTTGAAATAAGTAAAAGATCTGCCAGGGGAATAAGACACTTTAATTAGAGACAAAATGCCTAAAATATGCAAAAATGCATTGTGATAAGTGAAATAATTTTATAATATTCTTACACAGTGGTGAGAAATATTAGATAAATTGACTAGATTTAAAATGTTTTCGCTTGCTAAGATGTCATTTTTTTGCCTTCTAAATTGACACATGCTCTACAGAGAACACACTTTAATTTCTGTTTATTTGCTGAATTAAAAAAAAAAAAAAAAATGTTTTATTTTCCCCCAGTATATTAAGCTCAGCATGTAAACAGAAATTGTGCGCTAAAATTTTCAGGAAAAACCCAAATTTAAGTTTGTTCTTTGAAAAGGATGTTTACTGATTTTCTTTTTTAGTGTTCAAACTTTTGCATACAGCCAACAACATACTTCAAACTGATTCGAGGGGTTGGGTGTTAAGAGTAAAGGGGGTTGTTTCCTTGAAAAATCTTCACATGAGGTCACCAGCTTATTTTCTATGTTTTCCAACATTAGATTTCACGTTGTCCCACCTTAATTCATAACATAACTGTTCAATCTAGAGCCATCTGGTTTAAAACCACAGAAAGTTAAAGCACTTTACGCACTTTTAGCTTTAAGTTGGTAACAGCCGTGACAACCCAGATGAAAACGTTTTTTGTGCAACAACCAATATATGACTGAAACTTTACCGATTTGTCAGGAAAACTCAATCATAATTTGGTTTTACTTCCTGTAGGACCCACCAACTACACAGAGAACCAGATCATCAAATCATTCTGAGTGAATTTGTTTACACTTCAACCATTGAATTAAGCAATTATTAAAAAAATAAATAGAAATCAGTGGAATTCCCCTTTGAGACAATGCCAAGATAAAACTACATCAAGGTAAAACAGAAGATAGTTTTGATTTGTTTAACTTGTTTTTCTGTATGTTTGTCATCTCTGTTTTTCTGAGTGTCCAGACATCAACAACAGGCTGACTGACAGCTGAGCAACTGCACAGGAAGTTTAGGTGATGCGTCCGATCTGGTGGAAGGTTACAAGTACGTGTGTTAATGAGTCGCCTGTCAATCTTCCTGTGAAGTGATCAGAGCTGAACTCAGAAATGTTGACGAGTGAGTAAGACTCCAAACTCGCACTGCACTGTTTACAGTCAACACTGGAGTTATAGAACATGATTTTATTAAGAAAGAGGAAAATCATTTAGTTCAGCTGTTTTGTTCTGGCTTTGTTTGTGTTAGGTGGCCCTGCTTTAAGGGAGGGGCCCCGAGGATTGGGCATGAAACATGTAACACGCATTACAATGAAACTGTCAGGCAGCTGTGCAGCAAATAACAGGAGATTGGACAGAACCAAACAAATGGGGAAAAATGTTTATTTAAAGTACAACCCCATTTCCAAAAAAGTTGGGACGCTGTGCAGAATGTAAATAAAAATAGAATACAATGAAATGCAAATCATGTAAACCATATTTTTTTGGGACGATACTACAAAGACAACATATCAAACGTTGAAACTGAGAAATGTTATTGTTTTTGAAAAATATGTACCCATTATGAATTTGATGTCAACAACACGTTCCAAAAAAGTTGGGACGGGGGCCTGTTTACCACTGTGTTTCATCACCTCTTCATTTAACAACACTCTGTAAGTGTGTGAACTGAGGAGACACTGCTGTAGTTCTGAAAGTGAGATGTTTTCCTGTTCTTGTTTGATACAGGATTTCAGCTGCTGAGCAGTTCAGGGTCTCCTTTGTCGTATTTTTCATTTCATAATGCGCCAAATGTTTTCAGTGGTGACAGGTCTGGACTGCAGGCAGGCCAGTTTAGCCCCGGACTCTTTTAATACAGAGCAATGCTGTTGTAATACATGCAGGATATGGTTTGATATTGTCTTGCTGAAATAATCAAGGCCTTCCTTGAAAAAGACGTCACCTGGATGGCAGCATATGTTGCCAAAACATGTACATATCATTCAGCATTAATGGTGCTTTCAGAGATGTGCACGTCACCCATACCCTGTACCATCACGGATGCTGGCTTTAGAACTGTACACTGATAACAAGCTAAGTGGCCTTAAGCCCAGAGGGGACAGCGTCCATGATTTTCAAAAAGAATTTTAAGTGTTGATTTTTCAGGCCGCGGGACACTTTTCCACTTCCCTTCAGTCCATTTTAAATGAGCTCGGGCCCAGAGAAGGCGGTGGTGTTTCTGGATCCTGTTTATATGTGGTTTCTTCTCTGTGTTTTAGAGTTTTAACTTGCATTTGTGGATGCAGCGACGAAATGTTTTCACAGACAGTGGTCTTCAGAAGTGTTGCTTAGTCCATATAGTGATTTCCACTAGAGAAGCATATCTGTTTTTAAGGCAGTGCTGCCTGAGGGCCCAAAGATCACAGCCAGCAAATACTTGTTTTTGAGATTTCTCCAGATTCTCTGAATCTTTTAATGATATTATATACCGTAGATGATGAAAAGCAAAAGTTCTTTGCTGTTTTATGCTGAGAAATGTTATTCTTGAATTGTTGCACTATTTGATCATGCAGTCTTTCACAGAGTGGTGACCCCATCTTTGTTTTTTGAAAGACTCAGCCTCTCTGGGATGCTTTTTTATACCCAATCATGTTACTGACCTGTTGTGAATCAGCCACCAGGTGTTTCTTAGCATTACACTATTTTACCAGCCTTTTGTTGCCCCATCCCAACTTTTTTGGAACGTGTTGTTGGCATCAAATTCAAAATGGGCATATGTTTTTCAAAAAAACAACAAAATTTCAACGTTTGATATGTTGTCTTAGTACTATTTTCAATTTAATATAGAGTTCAAATGATTTGCACATCATTGCATTTTGTACTTTTTTGGAACACGTTGCAGACATCAAATTTTAGGGAAGACAAAATGAGCATATTGTAGCATTTACCACTATTAAAGGAGATATGTCGGCCACAGCCACGCCTCACAATAAGCAAGGCTTTTTGCTAACAGCTCGCTCTACACTCAGCTCATGTCTGCACTCTCTCACTTCCAGCTCTCGACCGACACTCAGTTCCTGTCTGCTCTGACACACACTCCCTCTGAAGGCGAACCAACCCCGCCTTCACATTAAGAGTCTTTGTCAGAAAAAAACTCATAGAATAACTTCAGAACAATGGAATAAACATGCAGAACATTCCTTGGACATACCACAGTATATTAAAAAGAAAAGGTTCATAAGGTAAAACTTCACACATCATGTTTTTGTACTGTTTTTGATTGAAATACAGGCCAAACAGAATTTACAGTTTCTGTTCTTATTAGCATTTCACATACAGTCCCAACTTTTTTGAAACTGAGGTTTGTCCATATCTTTTTTTTATGGGATACATATTTCAAATGCAGTATATCCCACAATGTCATGACATCAAGCTACAGCCTGTTGCTGTCAGCAGTGTAGAAAATCTGTGCCACTCTGAGGTTTACTCACATTACTACACACACATCAATGACATTTTCAGTTCAGCCCATGTACCAGTCTGCATACCGGGATTTGATTGGCAGATTGGTTTGGGATACAGTATCCGTGTAATTTTCTTCAAATTCCGACATACAGTCTAGATTGAAAGGTCATAGCTCAGATGTTCACGTCAGCCTTATGTTACAGGACAGACTCAAAAACTACACCCACTGCAGGTTCATACTGGGTTATGGATGTCTGAGTTACTGCATACGTGTCAAACGTCTATTTTCAGTTTCTGTGTAACTGAAGGCAAATTCCTTGTAAGTGCAATAAAGTCTGAATCTGATTCTGATTATGATCAGTCCACAACCACAGACCCTGCAGATTCATACTGGATTCAGATGAGCCCATAACTATTACTGTCAGACTGTAAAACTACACACACTGCAGATTCATACTGGATTAAAATCACTCCACAATTATTACCGTCAGACTGTAAAACTACACACACTGCAGATTCATACTGGATTAAAATCACTCCACAATTATTACCGTCAGACTGTAAAACTACACACACTGCAGATTCATACTGGATTAAAATCACTCCACAATTATTACCGTCAGACTAAAAACTACACACACTGCAGATTCATACTGGATTAAAATCACTCCACAATTATTACTGTCAGACTGTAAAACTACACACACTGCAGATTCATACTGGATTAAAATCACTCCACAATTATTACTGTCAGACTGTAAAACTACACACACTGCAGATTCATACTGGATTAAAATCACTCCACAATTATTACCGTCAGACTGTAAAACTACACACACTGCAGATTCATACTGGATTAAAATCACTCCACAATTATTACTGTCAGACTGTAAAACTACACACTGCAGATTCATACTGGATTAAAATCACTCCACAATTATCGCTGTCAGACCATAAAACTGAACACATTGAAGATTCATACTGAATAAAAATCAGTCCACAATGATTACTGTCAGTTTGTGAAAACTAAGCACATTCCAGATTCATACTGGATTCAAATCACAGATTTGGTCAGAAACCACTTATATTATGGAGTCTCTTCAAAACTTCTCCAGGTAAAACTAATCCAGCTCCAGTAAGGGCTTTGGGTTCCAATGGCAACATGTTAAACTTAAAAAACGAAAACCTGGCTGCTCTAAAATTTAGAGCTCACTCAGCTTCTGTAAGCAATAATCGGTGTTACATTCGGCCAACTTTGCTTGAAGTTGAATTATTCTCAATTGTAAAGCAGGTTAAAGTTAAATTAAAGTCATTTTTTTATAGGTAATAAGTTTAATATTCAGTCTGAAATCTGTTCCTAACGTCACTCTGGTGAAAAAGCAGAGTTTCTCTTTCTATATTTATCTCTCCGTCTTTCTTTCTCTTTCTTTATTTTCTGCTGTGCTGCAGTTATCATCTTCACACATAATGCCATGAATCAGAGTCTTATCTGCCAGCACTGACACATTCCTTCATTACAGTCAAAACACTCTCTCTCCATCTCTCACTCACTCTCTCTCTCTCTCTCTCTCTCTCTCTCCTTCTCTTTCCTTTCTTTCTTTCCTGTTCTTTCATTCTATGTCTATCAGTTTCACTCTCTTCTTTCTTCTTTCTCTTTTGTCTCTTTCTTTCTTCCTGTTTATTTGTCCCTCTTCTTTTCTCCTTTTCTCTTTTTTCATTTATTTCATCCTTTCTTTGTATCTCTCATTCTGTCTGTCTCCCTTTATCTTTCTTTTTATCTTTTTCTCTCCCATCCCTCCTATTTTCTTTTTTCCTTTCTTTCTTTTTTCTTTCTTTATTTCTTTCCTCTCTGTCATTCTATCACTTTCACTCTATCACTTCTGTTTCTCTCTTTTTGCTCACTTTCTTCCCACCCATCTCTCTCTTTGTTCTCCTTGTTCTCTCTCTCTCTCTGTCTCTCTGTCTCTCTCTCTATCTCTATCTCTCTTTCTCTCTCTCTTTCTCTCTCTCTCTCTCTCTCTCTCTCTCTTTCTCTGTCTGTTTATCACTTTCTTACTCTCTCACTCTCTCTCATATTCTCTTTCTCTCTCTCTGTCTCTCTCTCTTTTTTGTATCTCTCTCTTTTCTGTATCTCTCTCTGTCTCTCTCTCTCTCTCTTTTTCTCTCACTTTTTGTACCTCTCTCTCCATCTCTCTCTGTCTCCCTCTCTCTCTCTTTCTCTCTCTCTTTCTCTCTTTTCTCTCACTTTTTGTAACTCTCTCTCCATCTCTCTCTGTCTCCCTCTCTCTCTCTTTCTCTCTCTCCCTCTCTCTCTCTTTCTCTGTCTCCCTCTCTCTCTCTTTTTCTCACTCTTTCTCTCTCTCTCTCTCTCTCTCTCTCTCTCTCTCACCACTGTCTGAGTCATTGATGAGGTTGTTGTGGGATGCTGACAGATTGAATTCTGGGATGTCTGTGGGTGAGTGGCGTTGGCTGTCTGGTTTAAACTCCAGTTCCAGTTTGTCCAGCTCACGCTGGGGGAACGACAGCAAACCCGCAGTCTGTTTATTTATTCTGGCCTTTCTCAGTTTCAAATATTCTTTTTCCTGTTTGTCTCAGTCACCTGGGAGAAGCTGCGCCTCATTTTCCTTCTCTTTTATTTCCTCGTCTTCCTCGTGTATTGTTTGTTTGTGGACTCGGGGCCCGTCCAGACAAAACAAACGCTGCCTTAGTGTGACACACCTACTCGTAGAAGGTCTTTTATTATTTATTTTTACGTTTTTCCACATTTGGAGTGATTTTGAAGGCGTTAGAACTACAGAATGGCACATATGGAATTATGCAATGAGCGAGAAGCGCTGAGGAAGCCTTGAGTGAGCATTTTAAAGATATTGTATTCACAATGTAAAGGAAGCATAAACTTTACTGATTGTATTTGTAAATTTCAAGATCGATAACAAAAAATGGTGATAAATCTGAAAAAAAGGACTTTTTTTCTGTCTTACAATGTCCTGAATGTACCTATCTGACATGAATGGATTTCAAAAAATACATCATTGCCTAAAATCTTATGGCAGAACTCATCATGAAACAATGTCTCAGGCATCAAGCTGCATTATTCATAACCATTTTTATGTAATAGCTTCTGTGAGGGAGCTTTTAGAGTCATTAAACTCTTCAGACGTCTGGTTCCTATCACCACCACTGTGAACTATTCTGACTCAGTAAGTTTCTTTAGAGTGGAACATTTCACACCAAACTACTCGGAATGACTTTACATCTTAGTGATTCAATTCTAAAGAAATTTTGAAAAAATTGGTGGACTTCCCCTGTTCTAAAAACAGATTCAATCAGACTTTTGATCAGTACTGTAGGCCCACTCTTTATCAGTTAGACTCATGGGCAGATTCATGTTTGTATTTGTGCACTGTAGGAGTCGGTCTCGTTTACATCTAATGGTCACTTTATTAGAAACCTCTGTCTAGTTCCTCCACCTTACAAGTGTACAGTTAGGCTGATGGTGCAGAGTTTGTCTTAGTCATCCTTTAGCTCTTCATCACTGGTCAGTGTCTGATCACAGAGCCAATCTGGTCTGGATACTGTTGGGTGGTGGTCCATCAGCTTAGCTTTGACGCTGACGTGTGTAAAGACTCCAGCAACACTACAAACACTTGTACCAGCACCACACACACACTACCATGTCAGAGTCACTGATGTGCCGAGAATGGAGCATCACTCAAATAATATCTGCTCAGCGGTGGGTTATGGTGGTCCCTTTCCATTGCTGAATGGGGTAGAGGGGGTTGATAAGCTATAAGAGATAAGTGTAAACCTATATAGTGGACCAGTAAGGTACACACTTGAAAAAGATGGTTCTTCAAGGGTTCTTTAGTAAAGAAAATGGTGTAGAACCATGAACACTCAAAGAACACTTTGCATGATTAAGTGAGAGATAATGTGGAGAATGTGCTATATTTGGTTCTACAGCATTTGAAATGGGGTCTTCTATTGTAATAAGCTTGACTTTGCAACAATTGTCATTGTATTGTATTGTCATTGGCTTAGCATACCACTAGGATCCCATAAGGCCGCTAGCAGAATTTAGCATTATTCTGTAGGTGTTTTTTGCCTCATTTTCCTCTGAGTTTTTGACTTTTGTGGCACAAACTGAAGGTCCAGATCTCAAAGTCGTGGTTTACCACTGCCAACCACAGACTGTTGTTTCAATGTGAGACATAGGGGCGACTTTTAAAACCAGGCTACATCAAAAACGCTCTCCAAGGGTACAAAGTAGCACAAACATGCAAGGATATCTCACTTATCAGCCACTAAATTCTTTGAAGAAAACTCTGGAAAAACTTAAAATGATGTGATGCCATTAAATTGTTATAATAGATTAATAACTGATCAAGAAGTCTGGCTTAGTCTTGGGGTGCTCACTGCATGGTTTTGAGATGGTGGTGGAAAGGAGGTCAGTCAATAAACTCACTGCTATTCTGAAGAACACATCACACCCCCTCCATGACCTACTGGTCAAACAGCGGAGCAGCTTCAGCAGCAGACCAATTCAGCTCCGCTGTAGTAAGGAACGGTACAGGAGGTCGTTTGTACCAACAGCGATTGCACTGTACAGCA
This sequence comes from Colossoma macropomum, assembly GCF_904425465.1. NCBI lineage: Eukaryota > Metazoa > Chordata > Actinopteri > Characiformes > Serrasalmidae > Colossoma > Colossoma macropomum. The sequence goes on along the minus strand of NW_023494806.1, from coordinate 5,750,946 downwards.
CCTCGTTGCTGGGCCGGGACATTATTGTGTACTGAGTCACTGACAAGACAGGCCCACTGGGCACCAGCTGGACATTACATTACATCACTCCACTCATATTACTATGCACTGCCACTTTGATTATACATTTAGTGCACTGCCACTTTGGTTTATTGTCCACAAATATCTATCTATCTATCTATCTATCTATCTATCTATCTATCTATCTGTCTGTCTGTCTGGCTGTCTGGCTGTCTGGCTGTCTATCTTATACTTCCCTAAATCCACCAACTATATTTTGTTTCATATTACTCATCGCTGATATGTTCCCCCTCTGCACTAGCATCTTCGGAGGCCCCCCGAACACTAACCATTACAGTCAATCAATTAATCAATCAATCAATCACTCAATCAATCAATCACTTAAAAGTGAGATTAAACAATAGTTTGTGTTTCTGGGCAGTGAAAACTTTCATCTTTTTACTTTGGAAGATGAGCAAAATTTGCCGTATTAAATATATATGATCAATATTCTGTTGTGTCTACACTGTAACAGTTTATTTATTAAGCATAAGCTTTAATGTACATGAAGACAAACTTGAATCAAGATTTCTTCTCTTTTTCCTTTAACGCAAACCGAGTTGTGATGCAGAGAAAGAAATATTCCTACACATATAAAAAGGGTAAAACATGCCATTTGAACAGCAGCAAAGAAATCAATGATGATATAAAACTAAACAGGCTTAAAAACAGATATAAATTCTTGTTTTATTTCATTTATTTAGTCATTTGAACATCCAATGGCTATTTGTTCAACTGATGCTTATATCTGCATTTGGATTAAGTGTTTAAACCCCCTCTGCCTTGTAGTCTGAGGCCTCTCAGGGCCCCTGGTGGTAAGAGGCACTGGCCCGATCAGTCATCCTTCCAAGCATAGAAGTGCTTACATATGGAAGCGCGAACAGCCAATCAGAATGCATCTGACACAGTCTTGATAGTTGTGGCCAGCCAAGCATTAAATAGATTTTTAATATAAATGTTGTACGAATGTTTTTAACACAAGAGCGTACGTCTGCGATTAAACCACTTATATAACAAATCTGGCTGTCCCCAAACTCAGTGACCCTAAAGGTCTATAGAAACAGCTAGGCCGGTGGCGTGAAGGCAGTAAGGAGGGAGAAATGTCTGTAGATTAGACTCCCTCCAGCCAGCCTTGGCTACAGCTGGAGGTGGACCTTGACGGGAAAAGTGTTAGATTACTCCCTGCTCTTCCCACACACACGCACACAAACACAGCCCAGCTCTACCAGGCCAGCGGTCCATCCACACCATCTCTGAAACACCTCACTCACTCACAGTGTCCATCAACAGAGTCTCCCAAACACGCAACCAAAGATAGCAAACATAATGTGTATGATACCTGCAGTGATTGGATTCATCCCAACTCCCACGCAGACTCCGTTCTCTCTGGCTCTATAACTTAAACAGCACTCTTTATACAGGGAGATTCGCTTGAAAGAGGCCCCGAATATTCTGCTGTAACTCCCGTTAGGATGAAGCAATCTGAACCAAAAAATACACTACATACCTTGACGTGTGTGTAATCGATTGCATTACATGTGATGCTGGAAGTAATCCATTTTCTGCCAGATACATGAAGGGGTACAGGGGTATGCACCCGGAAGATGCAAACAGAGGTTAAATGTCGCAACGGCTGTCCGGTGCCTACCTCATCGCTCCAAAGCAGGGGCATCCCAGCTTGTTTGAAGCTCCATATACCAAGGAGCACATTGCATAACGAGAGTTATTACAGAATATTTGGGGCCTCATTCAAGTGAATCTCTGTGTATTTGTGTGCAAAAATAGCCTTTGCTGAAGTTAATTTCTTCTCTAAAAACAGGGTTCCTGAGTGGTGCAATGTGAGTTCGATACCCAGTGATACCACAGCCATCCTGCAGTGCCTTCCTGTCTCTGGATGGGTAGGATGGTCTGGAAATGTCTGCACAAAGGTGCTCCACATTCAGGAGGGGACAACAGGAGAGCTGCATTTGCATCAAATCACCAAAGGTCTGAAAATTTTGAGAATTGATCTTCCCACAACATACAGCACACAAATGCAGGCAGTGTAAGGTAATGCATACAGCCCTCCTGTGTTGAGTGGCGACCATCAACAGTGGCCGGTTGCATCAGCCGTGCATAAGTTCAAACGTAGGCTAGGTGTTACATAAGTGTTTACTAAGTTCAGGTTTAATTAACCAAATTATGGCTCGTTTGGAGCGCTTTGAGCGGGGTGACAGGAATAACTTTAGCTGTTGGGTGTTAAGAGACAGGCTATATCCTTTAGATAGCTATGATGATGTGGATATCTGTGCTCAATTTCGGTTCAGGCGAGATCAAATTCGTTTTTCTGTTCACGTTCTTGGCCGATGCTGTTCTGCAAAAAACGTTATTTTGAAATTTTGCTACACATTCAGTCGTCGTGAGGGAACGTCAAGGCAGATAATCACACACAAAAGCCCAAAAAGACCAAAAACATGACTTTTTTGGTTAACTAAGCTAAAAATTCTAAACGCTGTACGCTGTGATTTTACTTACAGCTCTAATCGTCGCCCCAGTTTAAACTCCGAGCATGAAACTAAACATCCACAGCTCAGTGGGACTCAGCAGCTGTTGTGTCGGTCAGCCAGAAACCATTGTTTCAAAATGGTAGGTCACTTCTAGTCTTCATAACTTGAGAATGGTTTAAACTACAGACATGACACACATGTCAGGACATTCAGCAGACCCGCCCCTAACTAGTTAGTGTGACGTCAGCATCAGTGAGTAATTCGGCTCAAAACATCACCCAAAATGCTGATATTATTGCTCTGCTGTTTGTTCATATTCCACCAAAGGGTTAAAACAGCGACATGATTCGGATGATCAGATCGCTCATCAGTCTCTGCCCTTACAATCCAGAGTGATTTCATCCACCTGTGACCATCCATCAGCCAGCAATCCAGCTCCAAAATCACCCAAACCCCACTCGCTACTGTTATATTACATCTCTGCTCTTTAGCCTCCATATTAAAAACAAAGGGCTTTCAGTTTACATTGATTTTGAGTATTAAAAATGTCTGATATTAAATATGCAACCTAATTTGTGATTAAAAGTAAAGCCTGTCTTGCTGTGTATCAGAGTTTTAGCACTCAGCCTGAATCCAAGAGGACAGAAAATCAATTAAAAACATGTCCGCCTTATGCTAATTGTTTATTTTTACTCAATAATGACCAATAGAATAAATCACCAACAAAATTATCACACTTTCAGCTCACAGACACTCCAGACTAACCATTTCTGAAAAGGTATCTGAGGTGCAACTTTTTTACAAGATCTCTATATGCAAAAAAATGCAAAATTTTGCAGACGCTGGGAAATTTTTGACCAAAAATGACAAAAATTATAAAGATATCGAAAAGATATTCTGTTAGCATTTAGATGTCAGACAATGGCATATCTGAGTAGTCCAGGGCCTCCTGAAAATAACAACATATGGCCTGTGTGACTCTCTCATATGAATACTTCATAATCGTAATTGTAATTGACCCAAAATACAAAAGAAAATTCCCCAAAATTCTAGGGTTCTAAGGGAAAGCTGCATATTTGGTTTCTCAGGGAAATATTAAAGAATAAACAGACAGATGATTAGCACAAACTGCCGTAACGTTTCCATGGCGGCAGGTTTACCGATTGGTTCTGAACATGTTATCGTCATGTTAAAGCGACAAACGTATTAGTTAGTTGTTACTAGTTAAAACAGGACTTGTGGATTGTGGTGCAACCAAATTTAGTTAAAGGACAGTTTGAAACTGACCAGTGTAACTAAGGACTTCGTAAAGACTTTACGCGCAAACTTAAGTATAAACGTACGCAAACTGGTGCAACTCAGTCCAGATAGGCAAACAAAACATAAAGTTCAGGCCTCATTCACACGGATCTGTTTATTTTTTTTCGAAAGCGTAGTTTTCTCTCTCTTGTTTTGGCCTAACGTCCACATGAAAACTATGTTTTCGATCACTGAATCACTTTTTGAATCACCTTTTTGAGAAAGCACTGATGGTAAATCCATTAACTCTGAATGTCTGTAGCTGTTTTTGTTTATTGAGCCTGCAAATATGAAATATGACTCACACTGGGTTGTTTCTGCATGCTCAGCAATTTAGGGGTGATTGTGGAGATGTTTATAATTGAATTTGGCTTTACATGCAGAGGCGTCAGAATGTCCTGCACTCAGTGCTCATAAATGGGGGTACTTATGAACGAGGCTTTGTTTCTTGCTGCCTGCCACTATGGAGACATAAAGGGAGGCATAAAAATAGCATTGTACATGATGATTGGTTGGACCCCCTTGATGTCAGGCCTGCTCGTAGCTCCAGTGCAAAACTAAAGAAGCAAATTTCAGACACTAAACATGTCTTGGCTGATTAGCTGCACTGGGGATGAGGGAGGAAACTGTACAAATTTGATTTTTTGCCAAACCATTGCTTTAAATGACTCACCTGCTGACTGAAAAGCATGATTGATTACACCTAAAGTTCATTCATTTCGTGGTTTATTTCAGTGAGATTCATCTGCACGAAGCTTTATCTTCAGAAGGCCAGTCTGCTGCTGCGCACGGCTTCATGCTTCGATGCAGACGTTTTCTCCAACACTGTCGTGACGACAGAAGTACAAGCCCTGCTCTAATGCTGCCGAGGACAGATGTGTGTCCATGAAATCGGAATCACAGGGATTCTGCAATGCTTCCTTAGCACTATTGTCCCCTGATAAATGGAGTGGGCTGTGCAGGAAATCTCTATAGCAGAAATACATCGCTCATCTTTTAGCCTGAGGAATTTACTCTGTGTAGACAATTTTATTATTTTTTTTCATTTGACGAGCCTTAATCTGACCTGCACTGTCCGTCAACATTGTTTTTAAAGGAGAATTACATCAATTTTTGAAAGTTGTACATTTAAATGGTGAAGATCTATCTATCAGGCAATCTGTCTGTCTGTTTCCCTATGTCTATCTACACTATATGGCCAAATGTATGTGGACACCCCTCCTTATCTTTGAATTCAGGTGTTTCAGCCACACTCATTGCTAACAGGTGTATAAAATCAAGCACATAGCCTTGCAGTCTCCATAGACAATCACTGGCAGTAGAATGGGTCATATTGAAGAGCTCAGTGACTTTAAACATGGTGCTGTCATAGGATGCCACTAGTCAGTTCACAAAATTTCTGTCCTGCTAGATCTGCCCCGGTCAACTGTAACTGCTATTATTGTGAAATGGAAGCTTCTAGGAGAAAGACCAGCAACACTGACATAAGAACTGTGCATCAGGAGCTTCATGAAATGGGTTTCCGTGGCTGAGCAGCTGCACACAAGCCTAAGACATGGTCTCTGGATTGATGAATCAAGCTTTGTTAACTGGCAGCCTGATGGACGAATCGGGGTTTGGTGGATGCCAGGAGAACACTACCTACCGGAATGCACAGTGCCAACAGTAAAGTTTGGTGGAGGAGGGATAATGGGCTGGGGCTGTTTGTCAGAGTCTGGGCCTCTTAGTTCCAGTGAAGGATGATGTTAATGCTACAGCATACAGAGACATTGTAAACAATTATATGCTTCCAATTTTGTGGCGACAGTCTGGGGTAGACCTTTTCCTGTTCAAGCATGACTGAGCCCCTGTGCACAAAGTGAGCTCCATAAAGACATGGTTTGATGAGTTTGGTGTGAAGGAACTCCACTGGTCACAGAGCCCTGACCTCAACCCCACTGAACACCTTTGGGATGAACTGGAATGTTGACTGTGAGCCAATATCAGCGTCTGACTTCACCTATGCTCTTTGGACTGGGCACAAATTCCAACAGACAATAGAAAATCTTCTGGACAGCAATCATAGAAGTGTGGAGGCTATTATTTCCAGGCCAACTTCATATTAATGCCTATGGGTTTGGAGTGGGATGTCCAACTCCTATAGCTCATATAGATGACCAGGTGTCTACTTTTCTTTGTTAACCCCTTAAATGGCCAGGGCCCAATGTTTTACTACACACTTCTATAACCCAAGAATAGCTCAGCTAGTTTGCACTGTAGTCTGAATAACACACATAATACACACTGTATAATAAGCCTTAGTGTGTCATAAGCCTGGGATTTTAAGTGGTTAATTGAAAAGTGTCAGTGAAAATCAATCATAAGCAAGAAAACAAAGTATCCTGAAATGTTTGTGTATGAGTGAGTGAGTGAAAAATAGGCAGCATGAAAGAGTGAGAACATGTGTCTGGGGATTTCTTTCCTCCGTTTTCATTAAACTGGACAGTATGCTGTCCTCTCCTCCTGTTTGGACCCAGGGAGACCGCGGGAGATGGGTAAACGGAGATCTCACCAATAATTCATGGCCATGCAGACCCGTGTTATCTGCCCTGGCCGGGCTAAAGGTGCATTTCGCACCCCCCTCAGAGGGGTCACAATCCTGCCTCGTCCATTTGCTTTAATTGGCCCAGGCTGAGGCCAATATTCTATCACACTCCTGCAGGACCACACCACCTCATTATGGCAAAGCTGATGACAAGAATGAAGTTCTTGACTGACCTTTTCAACCCCTAGTGACTCTACTCAAGCATAGAAGAAGAGTTTGTACACATGAATTACGCAAAGTATAAAAAGAATGAACTATTTAAAGGGTCTATATTAATGAAATAGTTTCATGTAGTGTGTAAACCCTGTTAAAGCTTCAGAGCAATGCTGTTCACTCCTCATACAATGTCGAAACTAAGCTGTAAAATGTCCTGTTTTTAATATATTGTGTTTGTGATGTCACAAAAACCAACACATTAATATATATCCATCTACTCAGCACACAGCAGTTAAGCCCCACCAATTCACACTGGAATTACAAGTAATGTTTCAGCTTGGACTGCTTTGTAAATGAGGAGCAATACAGGGCCACCAATCAGAACAGAGCTCATTTACATATGTCAGTCTTAAAGGCACAGTAACAAAAACAGCGATGGGATAAACAGAGGCTTGAAAATGGTCATCTACAAATGAATTATGACCGGTTTGGTATATAAACTTACACAAACATTATATGTGGACTTAAATAAAATGCAAAAAAGTAGAATATGGGCCCTTTAAGATCAGTTTCAAGGCTTATTCCCACAGTCAGAGGAGCTGAATGGTTTAAGTGTCTTCGAATGACTATAGTTTAAGTTTCACTTAAGTTTCACTTCGATAAAGGCAATGTTTCGGTATAGAACTGTGAACACTTAAAGGACCATTTGAATGCATAAATAGTTCTTAGCATGGTTCAAAATTCTTCTTCTCTATGATGGAAAACCTATTGTACATGGTTCTGTAAAGCTTAAGGGTTCTGCTTAGTCTGAGAACCTTTTTTGTTAGTTGTGCACTAATGTAGCTATAAGAAACAGAACCTCAAGGCATTTACAGCCACGTTAAAGTTGTTGAAATGCTGTCTGTACGCCTAGGCCAGCATATTTATGTGGAATTTGAATGCTATGTTACTTTAAAACGGCCTCCATCCAGCACCTGTGAACTTGTCCTGTCTCATTTTTAGGAGCGCTAGAGAAAGGCCCGGTGCAGCCATCAGCTGGGCTAATCCAGGGCCTCCAAAGCGGTTTAAAGCGCTCTGGTTTCATCTAATCTTTTTCGCCCAGACCTGGCCGAGCCTGAAACCTCCTCCATGGGAGGAATGGACAAATAGAGGTCTCTCTCTCTCTCTTTCTGCAGCTATGAAAGGCCACTGTGTGTTCTGAGGATTAAGAGATTTTTTTCAGCCCCCTCCTCTTCTCTCTTTTTCATTTAGACCAAAAAGGATGAAGAAAGAAAGACTTGGGGGAAAAAAAAAAAACTTGTCTGGTTAGGATACCCAGTTTTCTACCTCGCAAAGGGGTTGTGCGGGTTCGTGTATCTTTTGTTGCTCTCAGAAAAGAAAGTATTTCAGACAGAAACCACAAGCCTGTGAATGTCAGGCAACATTGCATAGTAATAACAGCAACCATGGTTTTAATAGTGCAAACCAGAACCGTCCTTCAGAACTGTCTCATTCACGACTCAAGTCATATTCACTCCATTTAAATCAGTGCTTATTTCTGTACTTAAAGGGCCCATATCTTTCATTTGTCTTGTGCTTTATTTGTTCCTGAGGTCCATTTATAACATTTGTGTGGGTTTATGCACCAAAAACAGCCAAAAGTCATTTTTAATTGACCATTTTCTATTTATCCTTTAGAATTAAACTGGCTGTTTTTATTACTGTGCCTTTAAGACTGATGTGTAAATTAGCTCTGTTCTGATTGGCTGTCCTGTATTGTATTGTGCCTCATTGAAAACAACAGTTTAGAATTAAACATTTCTTATAACTTTAGTATGAGTGTGTTATGGGCTACGTTTCTTGCAGACTGAATATGCAGATATACACCGATCAGGCATAACATTATGACCACCTCCTTGTTTCTACGCTCATTGTCCATTTTATCAGCTCCACTTACTATATAGGTGCACTTTGTAGTTCTACAGTTACAGACTGTAGTCCATCTGTTTCTCTGCATACTTTGTTAGCCCCCTTTTACCCTGTTCTTCAGTGGTCAGGACCCCCATGGACCCTCACAGAGCAGGCACTATTTGGGTGGTGGATCATTCTCAGCACTGCAGTAACACTGACGTGGTGGTGGTGTGTTAGTGTGTGTTGCGCTGGTACGAGTGGATCAGACACAGCAGTGCTGCTGGAGTTTTTAAACACCTCAGTGTCACTGCTGGACTGAGAACAGCGTCCTGTGGGCAGCGTCCTGTGACCACTGATGAAGGACTAGAGGATGACCAACACAAACTGTGCAGCAGCAGATGAGCTATCGTCTCTGACTTTACATCTACACGGTGGACTGACAAGGTAGGAGTGTCTAATAGAGTGGACAGTGAGTGGACACAGTGTTCAAAAACTCCAGCAGCACTGCTGTGTCTGATCCACTCGTACCAGCACAACACACACTAACACACCACTTTTAAAGGTTTTTATGGTTTTTCCAGCAGGGTAGGCCACTGTTTATAATATATTTCCCCCCATTATAATGAAAAGTTGCACAATAAAGCATACGTTGGCATCCACATTATCTTATATGATATTATATCAATTCAATTTTAATTGCTGTCTCAATTTTCCTATATTAATGATTTTTTTCAGCACACAGTTAGCAACAGCTAAACATTTCTGCTTCAACCAGTACTAAAACACTAAAGACTCTTAAATTGTTGTCTTTTTAAAGTTTTTATTTCATTGTGAATTATTCAAACCCCATCAGTCTTTTCTGTCTGTCCATTTTTCTCTGTTCTCATTCTCGCATCTCTTTACGTGCATTTCATGATATATATGTGTAATAAGCATAAGTTATATGCTGTTATGCACTGTTTTGAAAAATAATGTTTAAAAAAACTATAAATAACATCAATAAAAAAGCAGCTGCTAAACATTTTTATATAAAGCAGTCAGCGTCGCCTAAGTGTACTAACATTTAAATGATAATATTTATAAAAATAAATTATTATATAATATACAAATATTTTATAATAATTAATAATGTTAATTATATTTATAATATTTATTAACATAAATTATAACATAACATTATATGAATATTTTATAATATTTAATAATATTTAATAATTGTAATTATATCTATAATATTTATAGCAACAAATTATAATATAATATTATAAAAACATTTTATATAACATTCAATAATTGTGATTATATCTATAATATTTATAAAAATAAATTATTATATAATATACAAATATTTTTTAATAATTCATCATTTTAATTGTATTTATAATATTTATTAAAATAAATTATAATATAACATTACATGAATATTTTATAATATTTAATAATTGTAAGTATATCTATATGCATAGCAATAAATTATAATATAATATTATAAAAATATTTTTACATAGTTTTTAATAATTGTGATTATATTTATAATATAAAAAAAGTCATAATATTTATTAATATTTTAATCACTTTAAAGCTCTTTCAAACATCTTCCTGACATGTGAATCTACAGGACAGACAGAGAGCAAAATAAATAAGAGAAATAAAACTCAGGCAGTGCTGAGGGCACCTTTTCCCCGGCGACGGGTCCTTCCAGTTCTGTGTTTATGTGCTGCGGTCGGACTCTGTGCAGGTAGCGCCAGTTTAACTCACTAAAAGACGCATTTTATTAAATATTACAGCACAAATTTACTTATCGTACCAGATATTAGCGTCGTTTTCTGTCTGGCTGTGTTGGTGTTCGATAGAGAGGATTAGCTGCGTGGCTGACGGGGAAAATGTAGCGAAGCTGGAGCTTCTTAATCGAATTGCCCCGGTCCACCTTAAAGGCTGCACCAGTAATAATAACGCCCGAAGTACCAGAGTGTAACTGCTGCTCCATTTAAGGTGGAACGGGGAAGTTAAGAACTTGGCGAAAAAGAAGCCGAGTTCAGTCTCGTGAACGGGAAGCATTTGAACAGATTTAGCGTTTATTATGATAAACATTTATCAGATAGTCCATCTGTTTCTCTGCATACTTTGTTAGCCCCCCTTTACCCCGTTCTTCAGTGGTCAGGACCCCCATGGACCCTCACAGAGCAGGTAGATGTAAAGTCAGAGACGATAGCTCATCTGCTGCTCAGTTTGTGTTGGTCATCCTCTAGGCCTTCATCAGTGGTCACAGGACGCTGCCCACAGGACGCTGTTGGCTGGATATTTTTGGTTGGTGGACTATTCTCAGTCCAGAAGCGACACTGAGGTGTTTAAAAACTCCAGCAGCACTGCTGTGTCTGATCCACTCAGACCAGCACAACACACACTAACACACCACCACCACTTCAGTGTTACTGCAGTGCTGCGAATGATCCACCACCCAAATAGTACCTGCTCTGTGAGGGTCCATGGGGGTCCTGACCACTGAAGAACATGGTAAAAGGGGGCTAACAAAGTATGCAGAGAAACAGATGAACTACAGTCTGTAACTGTAGAACTACAAAGTGCACCTATACAGTAAGTGGAGCTGATAAAATGGACAATGAGCGTAGAAACAAGGAGGCGGTCAGAATGTTACTCCTGATCGATGTATTTAATAGTGAGAGGGTTTAGTTTCTCTGTTGGTCATCATTAGAGGACTGTTTCTGTGTTTGTAGTGAAGGAGAACATTAGCTACATGTTAAATATGAGCTTCAGGCAGAATTGAGAGGCAGTTCTGTTTTTTATTTTTCAAAATTTCTGCATGATTAAATGATTAAGATGTAAACAAAGTCATTCAGAGTGGTTTGATGCAAAATGCAGACTCTGAATGGTTCACAGTGGAGATGGAGAGTTTAATGCCCCTTAAAGCTCCTTCACAGTAAGTTATTACACTAAACAGTAGGGGTGGGCGATATGGCAAAAATATTATATCATGATACACGATATGTGCCACGGTATTTCGTTTTGTCTGCGATTTAACAAGTTGGAACAGACAAAATAGAAGCTGTAGTGTCACATAAAATACTACAATAATAATAATAATAATAATAATAATAAAATAATAAACCCACAACCACAATGATTTGTATTCAATGTTTCACAAACTGCACAGCACTAAATACATCCAAACAGGTCTAATTATACTCACTTGATATCTGAGATATTGTTTCACGATAGTTTTGAGATAAGATATTGGTCTAAAATGTTGTTTAAAAGTGCATCAGTTCATGGTGGAGAGGTACATGCAGGATGTTGTGAGGCCAAATAGCTGCCGAAGAATTATTATTTATTTTTATTTTTATTTTTTTTTATTTAGTACTATTTTACCATCATCAAAAGCCCAAAGACGTGTAGTTTCACTGGTGGTTTTGAATAGTAAGTAAATTGGGTGTATTTGTGTTGTGGTCATCACAACCCTTGGTTCCCATCACCCCAGAAAATCTGTCAGTAAGTTTCTCCACATTAAAAACTCTGAATGACTGTTTACAGCTCAGCAATTGAATTATGCAGAAATTTTGAAAAATCAGTGGAATTCCCCTTTAAGCTGCATTTAGTCTTATAAGGACATTGATGGAAACTGCTGTGAGAAAGCAGGAAATACTGTTAAACTTCCTGTCTGCTGTTGAATAGTCAACCAGCACATCTCTCTCGTCTTTCT
>NW_023494806.1:5541253-5733753 GCF_904425465.1 Colossoma macropomum | reverse complement strand
AAAGTCTGGTTCCATTGACTTACATTAAAAGTAAATTAGGTTTTTTCCTTCTCCTGTTAAGTTACCAGCAAGACAACAGCGATGTGTGTGTGTGAGTGTGTGTGTGTATATATATATATATATATATATATATATATTTTTTTTAGTGAAGTGCTGCAAATTTTTAAGCATTTTTATTTATTCTATTACACAAACACACATTATATATATGTATATATACACAAATAAAAATGCATTAAAATTTGCAGCACTTCACTTAAAGGGAGCTTATCAATTGTTACAGGATTAAATCACATTAGAGGTGAGCGATATGACAATATATTATCGATATCATGATGCATTTTTGTTATTGTGATACACAGTATGCTTTTTTTGAGCACATTGTAGTTTCTTTTAAGCACACTGCCCAACTTTCATTACAAAGAGAGGATAATTAATCCTGTTTAAATTGGATTTTATGAAGTGCAGAATGTGAAATATTGTATATTGTGTATTGAGTTTGTTTTTTATTGCAGTTTTTAAATCTGGCACTGTCAGAATATTTTGATGTGTATTGTGTGTCATGAAAATTTCTCCTAGTATTTCGATATGATATTTTTGCCATGTTGCCCCACCCCCCACTGGCCACATTCATTATAATTTTCTCTCTGATATCCACTCCTAGCCTAATACCAGTATGCCATCTCTAATTGTTGCTAAATAGCTTTGGTATCTGCAAATATAATCCAGTATATAAAGGTACACAACAACTGATTTGTTCAGGTTTGTCAGAGAGTGACAGACTTTCTGGTTTGTGCTGATTTGGCTCTGCATGAGGATTTGAATGCAGTGCATTTCTCCACACGATACGCTTCTCGTGCTTCTTCTTGCGCAGTGGCTCGTTTGTTTGCTTTGTGGCCTCTTCACGTTTTTGTGAACAATTGGAGGGTTTTGCCAAACAAGAGTGAGTGACAGCTTGTCACGAGCCTGTTTTGATAGCTCGGGGTTTGTGTGCGGTGTGTTGTCCTTCACGATCCCTCGTGTTCCTCCGTTTGGGTGGCGTGATCTTCAGCGTTGATAATCACAAGTGCACTATTGTGGCTGAGAACAGGGGCTTTAAACTGCTGACTTTAGCTTTACCGAGGATGAGGGGAGTGAAGTGAGTGAGCACTGATACTGATAGCACGCGGTTCAGAAACAGGCAAACCCATAAGCTATAAGTCAAGGAAGACTTAAATGCTCTGTATTGTATTAGTGCTGCTCGTGGGTGCCAACTCTTAGGCCTTAATGAAGGTTTTGGATTAAAAGTTCACTAATTGTATATCTAACAGTCCTGGTATTTCACAGAACAGTGTTTCTTATTTAACCCCTTAATAAGCCATAAACTTGGCAGGCCCAACGTTTTATTACACACTTCTATAACCTAAGAATAGCTCCATTACTTTGCATTGAAGTCCTTGTAGTTACTGAATAATAAGCCTTTGTATGTAATAAACCTGGATTGTTAAGGGGTTAACCTGGATGCCTTAAGCCAGAAATGATGATTGTCCAATAGAAATGGCGCTCAGCTGTCCTCCTGTTGGAGAGTTCTGCCTTTTGACTGAGATATCTGAGAAATTCTGCCTTCTGAAGTGGTGGACACCACACTGATTAGTTTTTGGTAAGTTTCTGGTCTTTAATACAACTAATTTAACTCGTTAGCTGATTATCAGGTTAGAGCAGAGAGGCTATTTCACTGGGCCGTGGGTGGCTGGACTGGGCCTTTTGCTTGAAACATGCAAATATCGCATTTCTCACATAACGGCAGTAGTTTGGCCAAATATTAGATTTACACAATTAGCCAAATGTAGTCAGCTGGCCAACATTGGTGCTGTTGGAACCAAACCTTTCATCTGTGTTATGATATGACAGGATAAAAACGTTCTTAGATAGATAGATAGATAGATAGATAGATAGATAGATTCAACTTTATTATCATTGCTCAGTACAAGTACGAGGCAACAAAATGCAGTTAGCATCCACCAGAAGTGCAAATAGTAGCAATAGTGCAAAACGGACAGTGCAAATGTGCAGTAACAGGCATAAATATGACTTGTCTAGAAATATAACTATGAATGTTATATACATGTGTATATATGCACACAATACTATAAATACAATATATATACGTTATGTCATGTACTGTTAGTGTAAGCAGTTATTAACTCTTAATGCATGGAAGTAATTTTGGACCCTTTTTATAAAATGTACGCACAATGTAAAAGGCTGCTGCTGTTTGTAAAGAGTGCAGAAAAGCGTTATTTAAAACGTTACAGCCTAACAGTGACAACATTTAGTGTCTCTCATTTGCTTCTTTACTTATACCACAGCAAGGCTAAAGTCGCTAACAAGTAATGGAAGCTTTTTAGGGCCTGAGCACATTATTTTGCACAGAACTGTCACATTGCAAATTGTTGAAGACCGAATTTTGTCCATTTCTGTAGATAACGGTATATCCTGTCTTGCTAGAAACCACACAGGCAAGTCTGTTTGAAGACAACAAAGTTTTCTTTGGGTGCTATTGTGCCTAATAACATCCTGCATATATCTCACGACCATCAATAGATTTTTAAAAACACGCTATAGCACAAAATTTCTTTTATCTATTGTAAAACAATGAGTGCGTTTATATGCGCTTAATAATCCGATAACTGCAGAAAATCAGATTTTGTCAGTAATCTAATCTAATTTATATGCACGTGGGTGATCAGATAATGGGGAAACTCCAGGTCTACATGAGTCAGACAGTAATCGGATTTCTGCTTTGCTACCGGCCAATAAACTCACAGAAGAAGACGTGACGTAAACGTAATGTAAAACTCAAACTCCATGCTGCGGCTTTTTTTTTTTAAATCATCACACCTTTTTACCTGAAATTCTGAACATGCATCATCTGGAAGATGAAGAATATTTAAATACTTAATTTTGTCAAGCATGTAGTTGGTTTCAGCGTTGTTCCAAAAGCGTTTTGCTGCATCTCGCAGTGACGCTGCTGCTTATTTCCGGTACCGCAGTCTTTTTTCACACATGCGCAGACTGAGAAATCCGAAAGAAATCAGAGTAAGAGTTCACATGCACTGAGAAATCTGATTACTGACCTAAAATCCAGCTCTCTTTATTGGATTTCTTAATTGAATTTCTAGACCTTACTTCAAACTAACTGGAGTATGCTGTTTACATGACCATTTGAATAATCAGATAACTGCAGAAATCTGATTATGATTGGATTATTGGTTACATGCACTCAATGTCTCAGGCACCAGACAGCATATTCATAACCATCCATTGGTCAGTTTCCCTGGAATGTATTTCACATCGAGCCACTCAGAATGACTTTATTTACATCTTAATTTTTTTATGATCCAGAAATGTTTTGAAATTTTGAGAAAATTTGTAGTTGGTACTTTTGCTTCTACTCAAGTATATTAGTGAGAACAGGAGTCCAATTTTTACTCAGTTACATTTCAGTAGTTCAGTAGT
The DNA here is from genome assembly GCF_904425465.1 of Colossoma macropomum. NCBI lineage: Eukaryota > Metazoa > Chordata > Actinopteri > Characiformes > Serrasalmidae > Colossoma > Colossoma macropomum. The sequence continues at coordinate 5,730,255 of NW_023494806.1, read as the reverse complement.
TGCAATTTTTTCATTGTTCAGATTTTCATTTATTGTGTTTGTTCAACTCCTGGACTCCTTTACTGTTGCTTACTCTTTTCTATTCAGGGCTTTAGCATTTTATCTTAGATCAACACAACATCAAAAATAGAAAAGCAAACATTTCCTGTGCTCATAGATGCTGAATGTACTCAAAGCTCCACTGAAGTTCGACAAGTTACTCAGTCTTGAGTATTTTTTTCACAGGTTGTTTTTTTGGTGGCTACTTTCTCTTCCACTGGCGTCATTATTGCATTGACGTAGTAATAGTTTTAGTGGAGGGTGGCTCTAGGCTCCTCTGCACATCCCCAGCCCTGCTGATGTGTTGTGTTTCTACAGAAAGCAAATGCTTTTGCTGCCATGTCATCATGGATGCTGAAAGCAAGGCGAAAAAAAACGAGGCAAACGTTGCCAGCTTTTCTGTTTTCGGATTCACTACAGGAGAGCGCAGATGGCACTTCAAACAACTCAAACTGTGGCACGGCCAAAGAAAACATAAAAAAGCATTTTGGAGCACCAGGTGAGCTTCTATTCAGTGATTGATACAGTGTAGTGGAGAGTTATCCCATAGCCTCTGTTTTAACCCTTTTCTCAGTGGCCATAAAATGCCGTTTTGAGCTGTTCTGGAAGAGAACGATGCTTTTTTCTTCAGTAACATTGGCAGAAATGTGTTTGATGTACACAGATCAGGCATAACATTATGAGCACCTCCTTGTTTCCACGCTCATTGTCCATTTTATCAGCTCCGCTTTCTATATAGGTGCACTTTGTAGTTCTACAGTTACAGACTGTAGTCCATCTGTTTCTCTGCATACTTTGTTAGCCCCCTTTTACCCTGTTCTTCAGTGGTCAGGACCCCCACGGACCCTCACAGAGCAGGTACTATTTGGGTGGTGGATCATTCTCAGCACTGCAGTAACACTGATGTGGTGGTGGTGTGTTAGTGTGTGTTGCGCTGGTCTGAGTGGATCAGACACAGCAGTATTGCTGGAGTTTTAAACACCTCAGTGTCACTGCTGGACTGAGAATAGTCCACCAACCAAAAATATCCAGCCAACAGCGTCCTGTGGGCAGCGTCCTGTGACCACTGATGAAGGACTAGAGGATGACCAACACTAACTGTGCAGCAGCAGATGAGCTATCGTCTCTGACTTTACATCTACAGGGTGGACTGGCAAGGTAGGAGTGTCTAATAGAGTGGACAGTGAGTGGACACAGTGTTTAAAAACTCCAGCAGCACTGCTGTGTCTGATCCACTCAGACCAGCGCAACACACACTAACACACCTTCACCACATCAGTGTTACTGCAGTGCTGAGAATGATCCACCACCCAAATAGTACCTGCTCTGTGAGGGTCCGTGGGGGTCCTGACCACTGAAGAACAGGGTAAAAGGGGGCTAACAAAGTATGCAGAGAAACAGATGGGCTACAGTCTGTAACTGTAGAACTACAAAGTGCACCTATATAGTAAGTGGAGCTGATAAAATGGACAATGAGTGTAGAAAAAAGGAGGTGGTCATAATGTTATGCCTGTTTTTTCCTTGTGACTCTACTACTGAATGCTACTTATTTCAATTTGAACAAACATTGTGAAAGTGAATTTTAGCAACACCACCCTAAGGGTTAATTTCATCGTCCACTGCTGAGCTCAGTGGTCTGCCTCTGGCTCCTGTGCGGTGTTGGCTGGAGGCTGATAGTCATGGCCTGTAATTCCTGAACTCTTTAAAACCCACCCGCTCATCTTGGCCGTCTTCTTTTCGCGACACCAGCGGTCACAGTTGAGTGTAGGGTGTCTGGTGACCGTCCCTATTGTCGGGGGGTGGGGGGCTCTCGGCTTAATTAGGAAGGTAGGGCAGAGAGTAGGCTCCGCTTGATGGCTTAACATGCACAATTTAACCACTAACCTTCCGAAATGAGCTCCTCTGAAATAGCTAGGGCTCCGGTTTCAGGGACGGGGGCAGGGGTGATCGAAAATAAGCCTGTGCATGAGGGATCTTCATTAACTTTACTGATCCATATCTAAAATCTCTGCTATATTGGTTGCCACTCAAAGAGAGATACTATTCTGTCTCGGTTTGTCTCTCCCCCGTGTTAAGGCTGAGCAATAAAGTAGGGCTGCATGATTCTGCACGATTTTTTTGGCCTAGAATTGAGATCACGATTCTCACTTATGATTCCTCAGTGTTATAACTCCATGACAGTTACATAATCGTTTACTAAATACATTAGTTAATAGGTAATGAATAAAATTGTATATATATATATATATATATATATATATACATATATATATACATATATATATATATATTGCTGTTGTTGGAAGAAAACCTACTTTAAAAAACATACTTTACTTTTAATGTAAGTGAGTGGAACCAGAATTTTTTCCAAGTCATCTTGGGTTTCTATAGGAAATATATATATATATATATATATATATATATATACACAAAATATATATATATATATATATATATATATATATATATTTTGTATATATATATATATATATATATATATATATATATATATATTTCCTATAGTGTTCATGAATTGCACAATAAACTACATTAACACATATTGAGGATGTTCACCTTATACACATATATATATATATATATATATATATACACACACACACATATATATGTGTATAAGGTCAACATCCTCAATATGTGTTAATGTAGTTTTATTGTGCAATTCATGAACACTATAGGAATTATTCACGTGTGAGTACTTATTATAACTTGTGTAATGAATGTAATTAACATATTAATTACATCCCCCCATACTTTTATAGAGTTTGTCAGTCGTGGCACTGAGGGCAGCAGTGACTGTTGCTTTTTTTATCTTTGTACGCACCTTTAAAGGGCAGCAGTGAATAATGTTTGTTTATTTTTGTTAATAACACCTTTAGAGGGCGGTGGTGAGTAATGTTTTTCAACACGCTTAGAGAGGAGTGGTGAGTAATGTTTATTAAATGTTCGTTAACACATTTAGAGGGCAGTGGTAAGTAATGATTGTTTGGTGTTTAAAATATTTAGGGGGTGTGGTGAGTAGTAGATGTTTCTTAAATGTTTTAAACCTTTAGAGGGCAGCATTGAGTAATGTTAGTTTATTTGATCTTTGTTAATGACGCCATTAGAGGGCAGCAGTGAATAATGTTTGTTTATTTGATGTTTGTTAAGACCTGTAGAGGGCAGTAGTGAGTCACGTTTGTTTATTTGGTGATTGTTAAAAGACAGCTTTAGAGGCCAGTAATGGCCTAATGTTTATAATGAGTAATGACTGTTTATTTGATGTTTGGTAACATCTTTAGAGGGTGGTTATTAGTAATGTTTGTTTATTTGATATTTGTGCTCTTGTGTTTAATTCAGTATCTACTACACTGACTTAATTACCATAAACAGACGCTGTACTGAATTGACTGCAGGTGTAAGGAAACAAACAGCAGCATGCAAAGTTGTGATTGGCGTATATGAGCTGATTTGCATATTACTCATCATTATTGCAGTTGGATTTCCGACTAAAGGCGATCTGTTTGACTACTGGCTGTAAACGCACATGGTTAAAATCTTTTTTAGGTAGTAATCCAGGCACTGGACCAGGTGTAAACAGGGTCAGTTAATCAGCCAGTTGTCACTACTTTCTGCCTGTACTTTAAAAGTAGCTCAGAATAACATTATAACAAATCGTTGAGTGGAATTATTTAAATGATTTGCATGATTAATTGTTGGCGGATTTTTCCTGTTCGTGACAGGCCTCTGTGTCTGCGTCTCGCTTGTCGGCTTACTTAAGACGTCCTTTTTAAAATCCGTCACGAAAGTAGTTTTCCTTTCTTTTCTTTCTGTTTTTTTTTTAAAACATGATTTGACATTGACACACTGTTTCCGCCTGCGTTGTTGTGGTTGGCGGCATTTTTTTGCGCGGCCCACCCTACAGCCAACATGAAACACCCGCACGCTCCTGAGCTTTCAAAAACCTGCCACTGGTCCCGAAAGAAAAAAAAAAAACACAAAAGGCAGAGTCTTGGCCCAGCCTGTTTACAGTAATTAAACTGTCTCCTGCTGTGATTCATGACATATTGAGTAAGAGCTGTTATCGTGAAGAAGAGGGAAAAAAAAAGAAGAGAAGTCTCATACACCTTGCTTCCACCTTAAATACCCGCCGGCTTTATTTTTATTTACAGTTTTCTCCAGTGAATCCCCCGACGCTAAGGCAGTGCTGTTTGAAAATGCTTAAATGATTAGCAATCAGAAAATCTGGGCTTTCTGTAGAGGAAAAGCGATTTTTCGAAGTTAAACTGCTACAGTTTGTTTGTGTAAGCGCAGATGAAGACGAATGTAATGACTCGTTAAAGGCACATTAATAGGAGGCTCATTTAGGCTGCGCAGGCTTTCCATTCGGGTGGAGTAAGGGGCTCGTCGGAAAGCGGATGACCGAACGCTCTGGTGCTGAAACTTCTGCCCGCTGGTGGGCCGGCACCGTAAATCACCCATTTTAATCTACTGGTTTGAAATTAATCAGCGAGAATGAACCGTAACTCAACCCTCCTTATGTCCGATAATGCATTCGTCTGCCAGCCTGTATATTTACATTATTAAAGGTCTTGGAATCAGTCGTACACAGACTAATTTTGACTGCAATGTTTTGGGTTATTTTTCCAGGTTAGAGTCTGCTAATGTGTCCGGCTGATGGATCTTGGTGGTCATGGCTTGTCCTCCCCCGGACCCTTTGTTTACTCTGAGGGGGTCAGCGGCCCCCGTTAACACGCTCCACTTCCACTGCAGCAGGGCGGGACGTCCTTTACTGTACTCGGGGTGAGCACCCGCCAATCACTTTCCTACGTTTCCTACGTTTCTACTCTGGATGGAGCTCTTTAGTAAAGGCAGTGGTTATATATTGAACCGTGAACACGCAAAGAAACATTTGAATGGCTAAATTTTTCCCTGTCTGCGTTAGTAGTTCTTCTCTGTGATGGAACACTTGTTGTGTACAGTTTCGCTGCATAACACCCTGCATGTACCTCTCTGCAATAAATGGATATAAAGAAACACATTGTAGCCCAAAAGTCGATGTAAAACTATCATAAAACAACGTCTCAAACATCAGACAGTGCATTAATAAACATTTCATATAATAACTTTCTGTGAGGGAGCTGTCGCACATTCAGCTCTTCAGACGTCTGGTTCCTATCACCACCACTGTGAACAATTCTGACTCTAAATTTCTCGTTTCACATCTAGCAACTCTGAATGACTTTGTTTACATCTTAACTATTTGATTATGGTGCACGTTTGAAAAATCATTGGAACGAGTGAAAGCTTATTTAAATCAGTATTAATAACAATGTGCGTCTTTCATGGAAACTACTGTCAGTGATCAAAACTATGCATTTTGGCACATCCTAAAAGAGAAAAGTTGGCGGACATGGCGCGGGGCTTGTGCTGTGGGCACACCCATGCTCAAATGACAGGACTTTTTCCTGAAGTCGTTTATATGGGTAATTCTATGGGTTGTGATGTTGAATAGTTGATTTTGTTACGGGACGGAGCAGCAGGCCCTGAAAAAGTTCTGTTTGAGGAGTTTCATCTATCTGAGTCAAACCGATTTGTGTAGTGCATAATTAGAGCTTTGTAGAACCAAGATATTCAAAGACATAAAATATAAAAATATTATAAATATTGAGTCACACCCCTCAGAGTCACACCGCTAGTATGCAAACAGTCCTGGGGGAAAAAAACAAAAACAATTTTGGGACCTATGTCCTAACATAACAGACTCACTCTGATCATACTGTAACTTCCATCTAGCAAATCACTATCTGCGCATATAGACTGACATCTTGTACATCTTCTAACCATATCTGATATAATCTGAAATATATACACACACACACATGTAGGTCAGTGGAACCAGTCTTTTTATCTAAGTCATTTTGGGCCCTTTTTTGGTCCATTCATTGTGAAATTTACATACAATGTAAAGAGCAACAGGCATTTTCAAATGATAGCTATATAAAAAATATAAAAAATGGAGATATGAGGTTTCCTCCGACAATAGCTATACATATATATATATGTATATATATATGTATATATATGTATAGAAACATTTGAATGGCTAAATTTTTCCCTGTCTGCGTTAGTAGTTCTTCTCTGTGATGGAACACCTGTTGTGTACAGTTCTTTAGAGAACCTTTTTAAGATCATTTTGAATTTTTCCAAAAAGGGCTTTATAGAAGTGTTTTGTGTGGCACTAAAAAGGGTTCCACTGTTGTTAGAAGCCATGATATATTTTTTGGTGAACGCTTTTTGAGTTTAATTTCTATACAGTGGTTGTGATAAGAGCCAGGAGTCGCCATGTCTTCAACACAAGTACAGCCATTTTATTTACTGTCTAAAACCAGCAGTGAACCTTCTGAGTTTTATGTAATGTTAATGACAGTAAATTGTGGGAAAATCTGAAAAAATATGCTTTCTTTGGGGACTCTTTCGCTGCATATCTGATATAATCTGAAATATATATACACACACACACATACACATGTAAGTCAGTGGAACCAGTCTTTTTTTCTAAGTCATTTTGGGCCGTTTTTTTGGTCCATTCATTGTGAAATTTACATACAATGTAAAGAGCAACAGGCATTTTCAAATTATAGCTATATAAAAAATATAAAAAATGGAGATATGAGGTTTCCTCCGACAATAGCTATACATATATATATGTGTGTGTGTGTGTGTGTGTGTGTGTGTGTGTGTGTGTGTGTATGTGTATGTGTATTGTCACATCACATTTACACAGGTGTGAATTAATGTTAACATATATATATATATATATATATATATATATATATACACAATATATATTTATATATATTTTTATACATTTTTGTTAATATTAATTCGCACCGGTGTAAATGTGATGTGACAGTAAACATGATTTGAATATAATCAGTGTTACTCTGACTCCTCTGTATCTAAGCCCACTGATGCTTTTGCACAGCTGTGTTCTGCTTATTCTTAGACTCACAATCAGCTTTAACCTTTCCAGACATGATTATGACAAGAGACTTAAATATTATGTTCAAACAAGCCCTGTTTTGTTGTTGGTGGATCTACTGTCTTACAGTTTGTCATTGATAATAAACCAGCAAAGCCAAATTGGAAATATTTTCATGTATAGTAGTTTTATAGAAGCGTGGTGGCAGAATAACTGCTGACCCCTCTCATTCTAGACATCACCTGTTTCAGCCACTTCCTTCTGGTGGACGATTCAGGGCAATCAGAACCAGCACAACCAGACATGCTAACAGAGTTATAGCACTCATCGACCACAGTGGACACCTCACACGTTAAACTTAAACCAGCAATCCTCCTTACTGTATTACAGTAACTCCTCTGTAACATAAAGCTATTTGCTCAGATGTACAGATGTATACATTTCTGCACATATTTGTATCATTGGGATATAATGTATAATAGTTTCATAGTATACGTCATCAGACCTGCATATGTACAGATATTCACACATCTCTTTAGCTCTACTGCATTTATTGTGTTTTTATTTGTCCCTTAGTTAAGTACATGTTAACAGTCTGTGTGCTTGTCTGGTCTGTTTAGTGTGTTATATGTCATACATGTGACTCGCCAAGACAAATTCCCTGTAAGGAATGTGTAACATACTGGGCATAATAAATTGGTTCTGATTCTGATTCTGTGGGATTTTGTATCTTCATATGAATATGCTATGATGTTTGTCCTCTATGCTTAGCACAGAGCTTAATGCTAACACTGTTCTTTGTTTTATTGTAGGTCAGCGAAAGGTTGCGTCCATGTGTGGAATCTAAACAATCGGAGAGCAGAGCAAGTCCTCGAAGGTCATGATGGAGCTTCAGTCATCTGGGTCAGCACTGTCAACTCCACTGACGCACTCCTCAGGTAGATTAACATTCACCTGGCATCACTTGGCTTCCTGAGAATCGGATACAATATAATACCCTGTTATTACATCGTAATATGTTTTTTTTTAAAAGAAATTCCGCCAAATGTTCGAAGTGTTTGCATAATTTAGTAATTGCGATGTAAATAAAGTCACTCAGAGTGATTTAATGTGAAATGGAGAAACTTACAGACTGTGATTTCTTTACAGTGGTGGTGATAGGGGCCAGGGGTCTCGATATCTAATAATGATATAGCCATTTTATTTGCAATGTAAAATGAGCAGTGAACTTGCATATGTCTTCTGAGTTTTTATATGTAGTGTAGATGATTGTAAAATAGCTGTAAATCTAAAAAAAAAAAATAAACAAACAAACATTTCTTTGGTAAGTTGTGCCTCACAGTGTCTTACAGTGCCATGAGTGGATTTTAAAGTGTTTTAAACAAGGATTTTAAGGCCACAAAATTGTTAGAAAACAATGTCTGTTATCAAACAGCATAACTTTCTATAAGGTACATTACAAAGGCATTCAGTTCTTCAGACGTCTGGTTCCTATCATCACCATTGTGAACAATTCTGACTCAGTAAGTTTTTCTAAAATGGAGCATTTCACATCAAACCACTCTGAAGGACTTTGTTTACATCTCGATCATTTAATCATGGAGGCTTTTGTAGAATTTCTATTCTTCACTCTTGTAACTACTCACATTGCATAGTAGAGTGTTTGTAGTTATTGAGTGATTCATAGTATTTACTGTATAATAAAAAGTGGGGTCCAAAATTCTGGAAACACATGGAAATAAACACTCTTAAAATTTTCTTGCACATTTCTAATGTTGGCAAATTTGTGACGTTGACTGTGTTAAGGCCTTGTTTTTTTAGTCTTACCTCTTCTCTTGAAGCTTATGTTCAGAAAGCTCTCAGGTGGGTTTGATTTGCTCATCAGAGGCTTCTCTCTCAGATTTTTAAAATAATGATAATATATTTTGCAATGAAACATATTTAAAGCTGCACTAGGTATGTTTTTGTTGGAATTGAAAGAAGCATTGCTGAGTAACATGCGATTATCCGCTCTGGGAAGGGGTCCGAACGTCAACCAGCATTACAGAATGTTCTTCTGCACGTTGTGCGCAGTTGCACATTTCCACCAGAGAGGTCTCCAAATCCCCAAAACTTACAGAGAATGGAGAATAGGAGCATTTTCACGAGTGGTCTCAGACTTTTGGACACCACTTTACCATCAGATTAATAACTAAGTGCTCAGTTTAAGAGGTTAAAGATATTGATTGATTTCAGGTTATTGATCAGATTAGATAGAGTAAGAGGATTTTGAGTTTGTTTGTTTGTGTGTTCAGTCAGGGTCGGGACATGCGAGTGTGCATGTGGGATTTGCACGAGGGCCGCAACACATTAACACACTCTCTCCACACTGGAAGCGTCGGGTTCTGTCAGTGCAGCCTGCTGGAGGCAGAGACAAGCAAAACCCTGCTGGCGCTCCCAGCAGAACACACGGAGGAGGTGAGTGGGACGAGAGGAGTGCTCTCATTTTATTCTGTAGAAAAAGATGTTATGGCATCCAATCAGTTATATCAGCAGTTAGGTTAACTACCAGAAGGTCAGAAGTTAAAGATTACTGCAGGTTTTCAGTAATGACTTTGTTCACCTCTTCTAGTAATAAAGTTGATATTATTATTATTATTATTATTATTATTAATTTAAGCTACATAGTACTTTAATACATATAGCTTGAAACGCCTCACAGTGCAAATAAATAATTAAAGAAAGAAACCTAAGAAGACCATGATATGTTTAATAAAGTAAAAAATCCAGAAATCACTTAAATAGGAAAATTGGGATTATGAATTAAATCAACTAATATGATTATTTAAATAATGTATTACAAGAATAGTTATTTTTAATGTACATATGTATATACATTAAGTATGTATGTATATAATCAGAATCAGAAGCTTTATCGGCCAGGTATGCCTACACATACAAGGAATTTGGTTTTGGATACAGGAGCTCACAGTGCACAGTGACAAACATTTTACAGTATTAAATAAAATACAAATAAATAAAAATAAGAATAAAAAAAGAGTGTGCGTTCCTACCACACACGTGGACCATCACACACACACACACACACACCTGTGAACCTGTATGTATGTGTGTGTATATATATATGTATATATATATGTATATATGTGCATACATATAGGTCTACAGGTGTGTGTGTATGTGCGTGTGTGATGGTCTACTTACAAACAGGTGACACATTTTGAAACATAAAGCATATGTGTTGTCCTTTAATTTCTTATCCTTCTGCTATTACCAAACACAATTCTAGTTGTTTATAGCATAATATCACCTATTTTAACATGATTCATTATTTTGAGTATGTATATATATCAATATATAATTTACTACAGCTGTAAGCTGCTGGAAAAGCTTGAAAATGGATCTTGAAAGTGCTTGAAAGTGCTAACTTTACAGGAGAAGCCAAAAACATACTTTACTTTTAATGTAAATCAATGGAACCAGAATTATTTCCAAGTAATGTTGGCCCGTTACTTTTGGTCCATTTATCATGAAATTTGCACACAATGTAAAGGACAACAGGCATTTTCAAACTATGACAAAAATGGAGATACACAGTTTTGTTTATATATATATATATATATATATATATATATATATATATATATATATATATATACACTTATGTACAAAGCTACTGAACAAGCATATCACTAAAATGTACTGTGACTTTAGTGGCGCCTAGAAATCCAGTATCTCCTCCTCCAGTCTTACAGCCGAGTGTGAAACTCCACCTAGACAATTACTTTGATGAGGCAACAGTACGCAAATTACTTTTTATGTCTGCGGATATTAGAAACAGAAACAAAGCTGAAAGGCTTGCTGGTTAGACGAAAAGCCTGGAGGCAGAAAGTACTGTCAGTTTCCTCCTGAGCTGTCAGAGAGAGAGAGAGAGAGAGAGAAGAAAAGCAAATGGCAAGGTAATACCACACGTCAAGTACTACTGTGCACTTTTCTTTTTTATTTTTTCTCTTTGTCTTTGTTTCCTTGTATCCTTTTTTTGTCTTGTTCTCTTTCTCTCTCTTGCTCTCTCATTTTCTCTCTCTTTCTTGCTCTCTCATCTCTCCCTTTCTCACTTTGTGTCTCTCACTCTGTTTATCTCTGTTTATGTCTCTCTCTCTCTCTCTCTCTCTCACTCACACACCCACACACACACACACACACCTGAGGGGATGAAACCTCTGCTCTTAAAGCCCTCTTTGTTTACAGTGGGGAGGTGAATGCAGCTCCAGATGTGGTTCACTGTTAAAATATGAATAGGCTTTTAATAAGAGCTGTTCAATTGAGCTCTTAATGAGGATGAATCTTGATCGTCCTGGCAATCAGTTTCAGACCTAAAGCGCTGACCTGGACCGCTCCATCATGGCTGTCTTGAGGGTCTGTGGTTCTAATCAGACCGTGTGCCAGTTGGCAGGCGGTGTTTATGAGCGTGTGGGTGGTATGCCTGTGTGTACGCTACCAGTTCGGGCGCACCATCTCATGAAAGGTGTCCCTTATTTTTACTGCTTTCTGTGAACTGTGAAGTGCTGTGTATGGAATTATGCTGTGACCATAATCATGTTCTACAAGTCAGTCTATGCTATAAGGCCAAAAATATTTGGACACCCCTCTTAATTATTGAGTTTAGATGTTTCAGCCACACCCATTGCTAATAAGTGTATAAAATCAAGCACATAGCCATTTAGTCTCCATAGACAATTGCTGGCAGTAGAATTAGTCATACTGAAGAGCTCAGTGACTTAAATGTGGCACTGTGATAGGATGACACCTCTGCCACAAGTCAGTTAATGAAATATCCGTCCAGCTAGATCTGCCCTGGTCAACTGTAAGTGCTATAATTGTAAAATGGAAGTGTCCAGGAACAACAGCAGCTCAGCCATGAAGCGGTTGACCATGCAAACTCACAGTGCAGGACCACCAAGTGCTCCAGTGCATAGCGTGTAAAATACCCTATCCTCTGTTGCATCACTCACTACAGAGTTCCAGACTGCCTCTGGAAGCAACATCAGCACAAGAACTGAGTGCCAGGAGCTTCAAGAAATGGGTTTCCAGGCCGAGCAGCTGCACAGAAGCCTAAGATCACTATGTGCAATGCCAAGCGTCGGCTGGAGTGGTGTGAAGCGGCCGCCACTGGACTCTGGAGCAGTAGGAATGTCTGACAGTCTAAAAGATGAATCTAGGATTGGTGGATGCCAGGAGAACGCTATTTACCAGAATGCATAGTGCCAGCAGTAAAGTTTGGTGGAGGAGGGATAATCATCTGGGGCTGTTTTTCAGGGTTTGGGCCCTTTAGTTCCAGCTACCGCATACAAAGACATTTTAGACAATTATATGCTTCCAACAGTGTGACGCAGAGTTGACCAATGACTTGGAAGTCATTTTTATTTTATAAATCTGAAGTGTATAAAATACTGCGCTCTTACATCATGTCCAAAAATGCATAGACACTTTTCATCCAGCTTTTCTTCTGAAATAAAATAGTATTAATAGTGAATTTGCCTCCTTTGCTGCAGTAACAGCGTGTACTTTTCCGGGAATGCTTTTCTGTGAGGATTTGATCGCATTCAGCCACAAGAACATTAGTGAGGTCAGGTACTGATGTTGGATGATAAGCTCTGGATCACTCCAATTCATCCCGAAGGTAATGGATGGCACTCCATTTATACAGAGTACACAGTTCCACTGCTCCAAAGCTCAGTGCTGGGGGGCTTTTTGCTCCTCTAGTTGATGGTCCGCATTGCTTTTTGTGACCTCGTGTGCGTCATGAGCTCGAGTGTCCCAGTACTGGCACTGCTTTTTTTAATGGAGATTAGGCAAACTGTGTGTGAATCACCGTTTTATCTAGGTAGATTATAAAGCCTAAGGTGAGGATTTTATTCAGTGTCTTGTTGTACAAGAGAGAGGTTTATTTTCCTCCCATTCTGTTCTACAACTCAGCTGTTGTCTGGCCTCTGTTTTGAGTGGAGGAAATCGTGTCAAGACTTGATGAAGCAGAGAGCAGCGCACGCCTCTGGTGATCATCCAGGCACTACCAGTCAGCCTGTAAATGCAGCGGTAGCAAACAAACAGGCCTGACAGCACTGTGACTGTAGTGGTTTAGATACAGCGTTAAAGTAATAATTGAATGAAAGTCACTAAGTCACCATTTAGAATCTAGTTAATCTCATTAAAAGGTGTTATTTTCTTATTCTTCCTTACTTTCCCTTTGTAACCAAAAGCTTCCAGTTTTTGACATGCCTATTAAATGTCAAAACTGTGGGACCAGCCTGGTGTTAAAGTGAGCTGCTAAGAAAGCCACCAGTTGCGTGTGGTTGATTCAAATGTGATTCATTTTGAAAGGAGAGAGTTTTTGCATTTTCGGGATGCTAAACTTAGCAAATAAGTAATAATTGTGCATTAAAATGTGCACAAGTGTGTTCTTTGTACAGAGTGTGTTAACCTATTTTGGCCAATCTTATTTATTTATTTATTTATTTATTTAAAATTTCCAGCTGCCCCTTACCTGGTGTTAACATTTCATGACAAACAGACCAAAAAATTTACCAAAATCGTTTATAACAAAATCTTGTTACATTAACTTTGAAAGTGCGCCGATAATGATTTTTTTTTTTATAGCTTATGGATTCTGATCTCTTTACAGCCCATTTGGCAAATTTTATCAGAAACTCACATTGTGTGGGCGTAATGAACACATTAAGCCTTAGTTGCAAAGCATAGCATTTTATTAGCTCTTTTATGACTCAAGCTGGCTTTTGAAATTCATAAAGGGGTTTTATTCCAACAGCAATTATATAATTGATGTAAGCATCAACACTATTGATATACATGTCTGCTCATTATACACATATATATGCTATATGTGTGTTATAATACACTGAAATTATATTTTGATGAACTAAGCCTGTAATGTGCTTTACTGTGTATGTTTTAGTGTTTCAGTAAATTCTTCAGTAAATGCTTCAACTTGAAGCCTCACTCTTAACACTGGAGGGGGCTTGCTCAGAGGGGACAAATACAGCTTATGAGTTGTATAATGTGTAATGCATTTTTGTAAATATTTATAGCCATGTTTATAATGCCTTATGAATGCATTATAACATGTTTATAGATGCTTACAAAGGTGCCATTCATAGAAAGTGTTACCCCTCTTTTCTCTTCTCTTGCAGATTAAAGTGATGGAGTTGGACAGTCAGACCCCAGTGTGCTCGTTAATTCCAGACCCCAAACGGGGCATGCTCATGTGTATGAAGATGTTTCAGGTAAGAACCTGAATATCATCTGGATCAGGTGTATCAAATCAGAAAACAGAAAAAAAAACCTTTTAGTAAAGAATGATGTTTAGAGTTTCACCGGTTATTTTACAGTTAAATCAATTTGCCTGCAATCAACACAACACAGCATGCTTATTGACATCTAGGTTAACCAAAGCAGTTTTTCCCGGATATTCTAATTGGTTCTGTGGTGGTTTGATTGGTGTTGCAGTGCTGTACTCTTGCTCTGGTGTATTCTATGGGAAAAAACCTTCTTTACACTCTTTGGTTATTGCAGTTCCTTAAGGCCTCATCACTTTCGCAGCTGAACTAAACACACGCCAAGTTTTAAGACTTCATTCGCATTGAATCCAAAAGTACCAGACTGCGGCAGTCCATAAAATTCTTAACAGTGGCCATCTCGGTATTCTGTGTTGTACGGATGTGCTAAAAATCAGGCTGACCAATCAGAACTCTGTTATCATGGTTACAGTAAAATAAAATGTGTCTAAGCGTTTGGACTCTTGCAATTCAAGAGCTTATACGACAAGCAACATGCCGACTATATCGCTGTTGTTGGATCAAAACCTCGTGTCTCCAAAATGGTAACTTTACAGGAGAAGGAAAAAACCTTCTTTACTTTTAATGGAAGTCAATGGAACCAGAATTTGTTTCCAAGTCATTTTAGGACATTTCCTTTGGTCCATTCAACATGAGATTTACAAACAGTGTAAAAGGCAACAGACATTTTCAAATTACGTCAAAAACTAAAAAACGAGATACGAGGTTTTGTCCCAACAACAGCAATATATAGAAATGTGGAGGTTAAAGAAGATATGGCAAACCATCATTGAAAGCCTTGTTTTCTAGACACATCCTAGTCTGATTTTTTCCTCATTTCCTAATGATTTTCTAAGTAAAAATACACCGATCAGGCGTAACATTATGACCACCTCCTTGTTTCTACACTCATTGTCCATTTTATCAGCTCCACTTACTATATAGGTGCACTTTGTAGTTCTACAGTTACAGACTGTAGTCCATCTGTTTCTCTGCATACTTTGTTAGCCCCCTTTTACCCTGTTCTTCAGTGGTCAGGACCCCCATGGACCCTCCCAGAGCAGGTAGTATTTGGGTGGTGGATCATTCTCAGCACTGCAGTAACACTGACGTGGTGGTGGTGTGTTAGTGTGTGTTGCGCTGGTCTGAGTGGATCAGATACAAAGTGCACCTATATAGTAAGTGGAGCTGATAAAATGGACAGTGAGCGAAGAAACAAGGAGGTGGTCATAATGTTATGCCTGATTGGTGCAAGTTAGCACATCCTCTACTGTGAACGCACTGAAATATGGCATTTTTCTGCCAATGTTTAGTGTGCAATACCTGTTTGCTGAGTTTAACATATTAGAAAAAAAGAAAACATAATATATGCCATAACTTTTGCATAGGCCACAATTTATGTATTTTTTTTTCCCTAATATGTTTAATTCAGCAAATAAACAATAACTGTGCATAAAAATGAAGTGTGTTCTCTGTAGAGGATGTGTTGTTTTTACTTAGAAAATCCACAAAAAATAGAATTCAAATGGTGCTCAAACTTTTGCATGCATCGGTGTGAAATGACCGATACTCACATGCCTCACAGTTTAAGGTGTGACAATTTAAATAGAGTATTGAACAATCAAAAAAAATCTGTGTTCAAAACACTGTATGAAAATATAAATCTGTATCACTGATACTGCCTTCAGTCTCTCCTGAGGGTCTCTCCTTTACCGTCTTCTGTGAAAACAACCGTCATTGATCAAAACCAGGAATCAGAATGCATTCAGTCAGAGTAAAGTGGGTGGGGAGTGGGCGGGGCTTATGCCCTGCACACACTCACACTCGAATGACTGGGTGTTTTTTCCTGAAGTTGTTTAAAAACTCCAGAGGTTGTGATTTTTGGGGTTTATTTTGTTAGAGGGCGGAGCAGCAGGCACTGAAAACGTTTTAAAACCTTTGTTTATCTGAGCCAAACCGACCTGTGGAGTGCATAATTAGAGCTCTTTAGAATCACGACAGTTTTTAACATAAATCAAATTGATTCTTCACCTCAGAATCGAAACTCGCATCAGGACTGAAAATGTGTGCATCGTTACTCCACCACCTTACAGCAGCTGTTATTTTAATTTACATTTAACGTTCTTTGAAAGTTTTTTTTAAGAAACTACAGAATAACATTCAAAGAAATGTTTCAGAAGGTGATTTTTGAAGAGAAGTGGATGTTCAGATGGTGGTCTGCTTTTGCTGAAGGTTTCATTGTGTAAATCTTACACACTGTTACACAATGAGACCTTCAGTAAAAGAAGACAAATAGGAAAAAAAAAGAAAAGGAGTGTTTCTTTTAGGATTTGAAACATTTAAAAAAAAATACATTTGAGACATTTAATTAAAAATATATGTATTATTAGTAGTAGTATTTTTAATATATATTACAATTCATTATTATTAGTATTATCATTATTATTATTATATTTTTCTTGGTCATTATTTTTATTGAATTTAATTACATTATAGTGGTATTTATTTATTATTATTATTATTATTATTATTATTATTATTATTATAATCTCAAGTATCAAGTCTCAAGTCAGGCTTTATTGGCATTCCAGCTATACAAGTACACAGTGAAATCAAACAACATTCCTCCAGGACCAACACAGGAACACAAGTGTGAGACAATACAGTAAACACAGTGCAGACAGTACAGTACAATAAATAAATACAAAAAATTAAAACAGAACACAGGCAGAACACGATACTGAGAGTATACTATGAGAATATACTATGACATACTAGCAGCTTAGCAGGTAGTCTAACATATATGAGCATAGCAGTCACTGAGGTAGCAACCAGAACGGCAATATACAGTATACAGTATTTGGTTGAGACAGTAATTCTAGCAGATAACATTGTTAAAGTGAAATAAAATGTGCAAAAAATGCAACTATTTAGATCAACAGTCTATTATTAATATCTATTATTATAATTATAATAATAAATAATAATTATAATAATAATAATACATTCATTTTTTAATTTTTTTTTAGTTTCTTTAGTTCTGTTTGATAACTGCATTAGGAAAAATAATTCCTCAGTTCCTCCATATTCCTCCAAAACATTTGACTGTTTTTCCTCGTTGTTGTTGTTGCTATCCAGTAGACTGGCACATAACCATGCGTATGCAGAGCAGCAGCTCGTTGAGTGATTTACGATGCGACCGTGTCCTGGGCCGGGACGCTTTTCCAGCCGCTCTCCCCCAAATTCTGCCCTGTTCCCAGCCCTGTAATTACAGTGCCTGGAACCACGGCGGCTCACAGCCATATATCAACCATCGACTCCGCTCTGCATCCAAAAGCTCGCCCACCCGCCTGCTTGTGTGTGTGTGTGTGTGTGTGTGTTTTGTAAACACTGTTGAAGGTTTTATTTTCCCTCATCATTAAAAAAAGAGACCTGTAATTATTTTCATGCTTAATTAATATCTCTTTTTGTAATGTTTATGGCTTTTTCGTTTCTGACTGTGAACTGAGAATGAGTCTCAGTTCATTTGGCAGGTAGAGCACAGTTAATTGGTGAAACTAATCAAAGCAAACGAGAACGAGTGTTTGACTGCAGGCTCTTTGGGTGGCTTTACCAATAAAACCAAATTAAAAGGCTGCCTCTGTAATAATGTTTGCTTTTTTTTTTACTGAGTCGCACTATTTTATGTGTTGTGGAGCTGCTTGGCTGTGGCCTCATTAATAAGGGCGTGTCGTTTGCAGTGTGTGGTGGGAGATCAAAGTGCGGTATGGCAGGTGATGATGAGTCTCTGCAGACGCCAGGACGTCAACAACTCTGACAGATTGATCTGTAACTGCTGCGGTCAGAGCCAGGGAATTTCTCCATCCCAGAGTCCTTTTAGCAATAATTTGGAAAAGAAAACGGTCAAATCATTATTTAGGCAAATACTGCGGTGTAGTGGTGTCTGGAGAGGCGGGACTAGCGTGCCTTCTTACCGACCCCCTCCCCAACATATTTGCATCCACACGCTGTTATTTTGTTTACACTGAAAGGAGTAGCATTACTGGATCAAGGGGGAACAAAAACAGGCTAAAATATGCTGCGTGTGCACTATTGAGGTGCCCTTTAAAGCCTATAATGATCATTTAAAAGTCAGAGGCAGTTTTTTGGACTACATCATATGTCTTTACGTGTTAACGTTACACACACAGGCTCAAAAAAGAAGATCCAGCTTCATGTTTAGATCTCATATGTGAGATTAACGTTATACTGATGAAGATAATTCCCTCACATCCTCGGAAGACGTCCTTCACCAAGTTTTGACGGAGTTCTTTTTGAATGCTCTCTCAATGGAACCGCAACCATCAGATTCATCTGCTCAAGGAAGGAGTCCAAATCACAACCCGCATTGCAAAATGTTTTTCCTTCGTGTGTGTGGCAGTTGCCTGACCGACGGGCACCGACGATGAGAGAGGGAGTAAAGGTGGTGCCCAAGCCTCACTGCCTTCATGCCTCTCTCGGCTGTCGTCGCTCTCCTGCCCTCTTGCGCCGCTGACGTCCTCCTCCTGCTCTCACTTATGGCTCTTAAGCCAGGCGTACACGGGATTTTAGCCCGTTTATAAACCTGATTTGGTCAGAGCCGACTGAATTTCATGATCGGGCGGAATTTCAGCTTCATCGGCCGTCGTTTGCCGTGCAGTGTGAGAGGAGAATGCCCGATTAACTGCCCAAACGAGCTCTGATTGAGCAGTTGGATGATCGGGTGGATTTCTGACATGTCAGAAATTTTGGTCTCTTGTCTCTCAGTCTGAGCAGCCTCACGAACCGATTTCTCAAAGTCGCACCCAAAACCACACACAACCACAGTCGCCGCTCCTACACGGAGGCAAAAAAGTCCACATTTGCAGCACCAGCATCTGTATATATATGACGGCTTTGCTCTGTTTGACTGAGTTGAATTCTGAAGTGTAAATAAATAAATAAAAAAATTTTTCTTTGTCTTCATAAACCTGTCTGTAGACCGTCTGTTCTTTAGCTTGAGCGCACAGTGTGGCACAAGCTCTTGTAACGGTTTGTCAATGGCTGAATCTCAAACAGCCCTCTACTTCCCATGCAGTGCCCCAAGTTTTGGCTTCTGCACCAAAATAGTGCAGAATTGTGCACACGTGGCTGAAGCTCAGAAGGCTATTTATTAGAGATGCACTTTGTAAGTGCAGGAGCAACTATGTTAATATGTGGTGCACTATGTAGGGAGCAGGGAGCCGTTTGAGATTCAGTCAGTGTTTTTTCTCAGAAAGGTGTCTCTAGGCAGAGCTGTCTACTGTGTGAGCAGCAGTTTGAGCACCCACGTTGCGTCATGTCAGTCGGAGCGAGTGTTTTCGTACAGTGTGAGTATATAAATCGCAGGCTTTGGCTGTACACGATGGGTGACTCACACAGTGTGAGTCACCAAAGAACAAGATTTCTAAAATCGCACAGTGGATGCCTGACCAACATGCGAGGCTCAGACCCCCCTTCCCACCTTCTCTTGCATGGTGCTCATGGGTCGGGCGACTGCCACAGCATGCAATTTCACATTTCCACCAGAGAGGTCTCCAAATCTCTGAAACTTTCAAAGTGAAGTTGTAATACAGTGTACTAGTCTCTGAAAAAGATGGTTCTTCAAGGGTTCTTTAGTAAAGGGAATGGTTCTAGTTAGAACTATGAATTCTACATATTACCATTTTGTGCTTAAATGGTTCTATGCATGATGAAATGGCTCTTCAGATTGATGGAGAATGTGTGATGACAAGCTTGCAAAAGTGACATTATAGAAGAAGTAGAAGAAATCTTTTTGGTGCTGTTTGATCCATTTTTAAAAGGGTTCTGTATAGAACCATATACACCGTATACACTGTAAAAAATGGCTCGTCAGATCAACCTAAAAAAATTACTTCATGTAGTAAAGTTGAACTATTTTTTTTTTTAACTTAAAAACCTACTTTGATTGAAAGAATCGCTATTCAAAGTATTTATTCAGGTTGAATAAAACTAGTTTATTTACTTGTTACCACATGAAGTAAGCCATTTGTTACAGTATACAACACATTAACCATCAATCTGAAGAACCATTTTACCATCTGGAAAACAAGCATGAGATGGTTCTAGCTCATGGTTCTGTATAGAACTATTGCCTTTACTAAAGAACACTCAAAGAACCATCGTTAAGAGTGTATAAGCCAATATAGTTCTATGAAATTAACATTTTGTTATTTTACATAAGGGTATTCACTTATATATCACCTAAGCTCATCAAAAGAAATAAAAGATAATACCGTCATATAATGAATCTCAGAACTGATTTATTGGACTGGAGCGCGGCTGTTAGTGTTACTGCTGTCGTCACTGTTTCATAATTTAATTTGGATGTGTTCATATCATTCGTACACTACTGCCAGCGTCTGTAGATCACAATGGCAGGAAAAGGGACGACTGAAAACTCCACGTGCTGGTTATACGACCTGCAACTGCATGAATCTGAAGCACATCATGCCAAACAGGTCGTTTCACACTGTCTCTGGCCAAATGGCTTAAGCAGCCTTGGACAGTGAAGTTTATGTAATGTTTTTAATTCCTTTCTTTCTTACTAGATTAAGGGTTTTTTGGCAAAATTAAAGATGACCTACGAGCACAGTTATTGCTGAAATGTGCTTTTATTGGGTTCATTTGTTTCACAAATATTATGTTTGTGTTGTATCACTTTCTTTGCTCTCGCATCTACTTCGGAGCTCAAAATTACCAAATGAAAAAAATTTCATTTTGTTGTTGATCATTATTATCATGATTATCAGATGGCTTAACTGTTTAACTGTTATTTTCCACATAAATACCTCATTTAGAGGACGCTCTGTTAACAGCACAGGCCTAATTGAAAACTTTACTCTGACCAAAATAAGAGCGCTACGAAGGAACTGTTAGCCTGCCAGTTACATGCTCTCATCCGAGCGTGACTTTGGCCGGGAAAACGCTGTGAGAGATTGACAGAGTGTGTGTATTAGACAGAGAGAGCATGTGAATGTGAGAGAGGCAGGCTTTGCTCAGTATGGGCACTCTTCACCCGCTTCGACTGTCAGTCAATAACGAGGTCTGTCTTGTTATCCCCGTGATCCCTGCTGATTCAGACAGCTGCTCCTTCATCCTCAGTTCTGACGGGGTCCTTATTCTCTCGCAGCCTGTTAGACTTTCAACAGGCCTCTTGTCTCAGGTTGGCGGTGGTACTGAAAGTGGATTGATTGAAGATGGCTTCTTAGAAATATGACAATATATGGACCATTCTGTTCAGACTACAGGCCAACAGTAAAAACTATTTAAACACACAATTAAGTATTCAGACCTTAGATATATACAAGGACTGCTATGATCTGTTAAAACCCAAGGCATTCATTGAGATAATAATAAGCTAAAAATATTTAAAATCATAAATTATAGGGTGCTTTCTCTCTCCGTCTGTCCCAAACCCTAAATTTGTACTTGTAAAAATATTTTTTAAAGTGTAAATGAAAGATTTAGATAATAAAAACTGTGTTCGCAAAATGCTGTTCCACGTTTTCATGTCACTACCAAAACACAGAGTTTTAGTCCATAGGTGGGGCCTTATTTTAGCCACACCCCTGCAGTAAAGCAGGAAGTGGCCTGTCCGTCATGGCCACATGGTGAAAAGTTAGATCCTATGGTTTTGAGTAAATGTGTCCCAAAGTCTGAAAATCAGTGTGGAACATGAAATTGTCACTTCCAAAGCAAATATTTTCTGCAATTAAGTATTTTTTTAATTGCAGAAAATATATTGTGTTTTTTTTTTGTGTGTACAACTGTTCAAAGCTGTGGTTGCAAGTCTTGTACTGGCTGGTATTACTGAGTTATGCTCAAAATTATCCAAAATTGTCACTGTTGAAACGTTTGGTAAAGTTTTGGTGGACTTACGATTGTTTTGGTAGTGACAAAATGGAACATTCAATCATTTATTTTAATAAAATAAACATAATTAACATATAGGGTCACTCAAAGCAAAAGGATTTTAGTCTAAAGTCCAAGTTAGTCCTAATTGACCGTACGGTGAGCAGTTAGATCCCATTGTTTTGAAGTAAATGTGTGCCAAAGTCTGAAAATCAATGTGGAACATTTGTCACGCATTTTCTGCCATTTGGATTTTAAAGGAAAATATTACAATTTCGTTGTGTACAAGTGTTCAAAGCTGTCTGCTAGTCCTGTTTTGGGTAGCATTTCAGTAATGTTATGATTGTTTTGGTAGTGACAAAATGTAACGTTCAGTCTCTTTTTTTTTTAACAAAACATACAATAATTCCAGTGCAGTATCAATTAAAAGGATTTTAGTCTGAAGTCCAAGCCAGTTAAAAGTCCAAAATGTGTTTTGAACTCTGGCTTTAAGTACAATGATCCATATATTAAACTTATATCTGACTTTTGAAAATTGAACAGTGTTTGAGATTTATCCAGTCAAGATCAAGGTTGCTGATTTCCAAATGAGGTATATTTGCCTGTTTATCAGCAGGTTCTGGAAACACTAGCTGTCATTACCACCAGCTCGTTTTTACCAAGCGCACTTGAATCCCTGTTTTTAAATTCCCACCTCATATTTTGACCACGTCCAAACTGGCTGTGATCGGCAAGAAAATATGACTGATGTCCCTTGAGAAGAAGACTGGTTCCGCAGCAGTAGGACTCTGGATTCAGGTGATATTGACTCATGAAATTCAGTGGCATTTTCTCTCTGGGGAACGGCTTTTGTGTTTCCTTTACATTGGGAAGTTCTCTCTGTCACGGCTGAAGGGAGAGAGCGCAGCATGTGGATGTACGTGCTCTGAGACGCTGCAACGTTTAAGGTTGTCAGTGCAGAGGGAGAGAGAGGCTGGCGGTGAAGAGGAAATGTTCCTATACAGATATCCATCTCTCTCAACTCATCGCCTGGCCAAACCATGACATCACCCTTCAGCAAACGTCCTGCGATTGGTTCCGTATGTGCAGCCCGCCCCTGACGTTCCAGTTCTGGAACACTGAAAATGCCATTCTCTCTTTCTGGAATACATACAGTTACCCTTCTAGAGCCCTTATCCTAGAACCCTGCTTCTGGAGCCCCATTCCTAGAGCCCTATTGTGTGGTGCTGGGTGCTGTATTTCTAGAGAACCCTGTTTCTAGAGCCCTGTTGTGTGGTGCTGGGCACTATATTTCTAAAGAACCCTGTTTCTAGAGCTCCATTCCTAGAGCCCTATTTTGTGGTGTTGGGTGCCATATTTCTAGAGAACCCTGCTTCTAGAGTCCCATTCCTAGAGCCCTATTGTGTGGTGCTGGGTGCAATATTTCTAGAGAACCTTGCTTCTAGAGCCCCTTTCCTAGAGCCCTATTGTGTGGTGCTGGGTGCAATATTTCTAGAGAACCTTGCTTCTAGAGCCCCATTCCTAGACCCCTATTGTGTGGTGCTGGGCGCTATGTTTCTAGAGAACCCTGTTTCTATAGCCCTGTTGTGTGGTGTTGGGTGCAGTATTTCTAGAGAACTCTGTTTCTTGAGCCCCATTAATAGAGCCTTGATTCTAGGTCCCCATTTCCAGAATTGATTCTAGAAGCCACTTTTTTCTGTCCTATTTTAGACACTCATTTCTAGAGCCAGTTCTTTTCTCTTTTCTCTCTCCACTCCTTTTCTCTTTGTTCTGTTTACTCCTCTGTCCCACTTCTATCCCTTCAGTATCCCTCTGTTTGTCTCCGTTCGTCCCACCCTTTGTGTCTCCTCTCCTTTCCTCCCTTCTTCCCTTCTCTCTTTGCCTCTTTGCTACATTTCTCAGTACCTTTCTCCTCTCTTCTCACCTTTTTATAACATTGTAACTTTTCTGTATTCCTCTTTTGCTCCCGTCTCCTCTTTTTAGCTCCTGCCCTCCTTTCTCTTCTCACTTTCATTCTCCTCCTTCCTTTCTCCTCTAGTCCTTCCATAATTCCTCCTTTGCTCCTCCTCTTTCTTCTCCTCTCCTCTAGTTCTCCTCCTCTTTCTTCTCCTCTTCTCTAGCTCTCCATCTAGTCTCTCTCTCCATTACTTTCCTCTCAATTATTTACTCTTGTGTCCCACTTTTATCCCTTTGGTATCCCTCTGTTTTCCCCTCCTACCCTCTTTTCTTAGCTCCTGCCTTTCCTGCTCTTCCTCTTTTCTCCTGTTCTCTTTTCTCTCCTCGACTCCTACCCTTCTCCTCTCATCCCTTTCTTCCTTCTCTCCTTCCCACTTCACTCTGTGTCTCTATACTTTTCTCCTCCTCTCCCAGTTTCGAATTTGTCTCAATATCTCTGGTGCTTTCCATTCTCTGTCTATCTATCTATCTGTCTCTCCTCTGCTCCTCCACTTCTCCTGTTTTTTTCTCTGTCCTCTCCTCTAGTCCTTCCATCTCTCCTCCTCTCTCCACTCATTTTCTCTCTACTCTTCTCTGCTCGACATCTATCTCTTCCTGCTGTTCCCTTCTTCTAATGTTTTCGTCTTCTTTCTTCTTCTTCACTCTGTCTTTTCTCATCTTTTTTCCCCTCCTCTCCTCCCTTCATTCTTTTTCTCCTTCCATCTTCAGTCCTTTTCTCTCTACTTTTCTCTAAATTCTGAGGTGTCCCTCTCTTAGCTCCTGCTCTTCCTTCTTCTCCTTCGCTTACCTCTCCCTCCAGTCCTTTCATCTTTCTTCCCCTTTCCTTTCCTTTTCTCTCCAATTGTCTCTTCTCTGCTGCACTTCTCTCCCTTCATTATCTCATTATTACACCCATCCCTTTATTTCTCAGCTCAGCTCCTTCTCCTCTCCTTCCCATCTCTCCATTCCTCAACTCTCTTCCCCAGCCCTCCTCTATCGTTCTCTTATCTCCTCTTTGACCCTCCCCTCTCTTGCCCCTGTCTTTCTCCCTTTTACACTCCTGTTCTCCTGTCTTTACTCCTCTCTTCATCTCTCTTTCTCCCCTCTCTTCTTCTCCTCTTCTCTCCTCCCCTCTCCTCTCCACTCTGAATGACTCTGAAGCAGCTGTTGGGATGATGAATCTTGGCCTCCAGCTCGAGCCGTAATCCCACTCAAGTGCTCTTCTGCAGGCCTGGCCATGGAGGATATAATGAATTAGGTGTCTACTCGGGGTTCCGCGACCTCCGACCTGTGACATCATCAATCAGGGAGCTCCTACACTTAGCTGAAGTGCGCGGGCCAGAGGGCAACAGACGCAAACACTTACCAACTGTCTGTGAGGCTTGCGGATTGATTTCCACTTGTTTTGTTTTTTATGTCATCGTAACGCCGTCCGCTAGGGATATGTTTATATGGGATTCGTGATTCTGTCTATAATTTGTTTAACCATCGAGGAAAAAAGAAATATACCGTTCCCCGGGAGGAAGACCTTTCAGGGAGAAAAAGTGGGAGAGAATGAGAGAAATGAATCCCCACATTTTGGCCTTTGCACATATGGAAGGGATTTTTCATTGCCAGCTTTGCTGATGGTGGGTACACTACTTACTACCAAAGGACAGATGATTTGCAGAGCTTCCTCAGCCTTATGGAAGTCGGTAGGGATGGAAAGAGAAGAGGAACTGGGATGATCCAAAACCGTTGCAACTAACATGGACACTGTGGACACTAGAGTGTAAAAACTTAACTATGGTGTTTGACCCTGACAGCTTGGTGTTGCTCGATGCACGAATCCACATCATTAACTATGTTTTATTCGAAGTTTGCATACAGAGTGGGTGGAGCCGGAAAAGGTTCCTGTGTGGTTATTTGCAGGAGATGAATAGTCCAAGTTTAGGGGTGGGAGTTTTTTTCCTCATGTGTGTTTATGGCTTAGAGAAAGATTGAATATTAGTATATGTGCGTGCTTGTGTTTGGTTTTTTTTGGGGGGGGCGGGGTGGGGGGGGGAGCTAGACTGGAAAAATGGGCTGTACAAGATTCGTAGGTAGCCATGAAAATAGTTTTGTTTTTCCTCCTCATCTTGGCAAAAAGTTATGTTGCTAAGCAATAAATGTTTTTGCCAGGAAATGCTATACGACATTACAAATAAACAAAAATACAGTAAGTAGCAAGATTTGTTGGTAATCCTATATTTTGAAAGCCCACTGTAGATTTTTTATAGATGCTTAACTTGATTTTCACTTACATTTAGCTAAAAATCATTTAAATACACCTTAATTGTCCATAATCCTGACCCTACACTGTCAGAAAAAGGTGCTGCACAACATTTTTGTTCACCAAGCTACACTTAATATAAATGTGTCCTCAAAGGTACAACAATAGTATGAGGTCCATGTAACTAACTGAAGCCTACCTGCAGTGAATTATGGTACAGTTATATTTCCTAACTAAAGATGCTGGAGACGTAATCCAGTGTATCTCCGTAATCGTAACCCTAATCTTCACTTCAACTCAAAATCTAAACCTAACTCTAAAGTTAATCTCAACCCAAAACCTAACCCTAGTTCTAAAACTAAGCCTAACTTTAACCTCAAAAAATCCAAACTTAAGGCTAACCCTGGTCCTATGCCAAACCTTAACTTCAACTAAGAACCTAAACCTAACCCTAACCTTGGTTCTAAGCCTAACCCTAAAGTTAACCTCAGCCCAAAACCTAACCCTAGTTCTACAATTAATCTAACCTTAACCTGAGCACAAAGCCTAAACCGAACCCTAACCCTGGTCCTATGCCAAACCTTGACCATAACTCAGAACCTAAACTTAACCCTAACCCTGGTCCTGAACCTAAGCCTAACCTTAACCTCAACCCAAGTCCTAAATCTAAGCCTAACTCTGGTTCTAAACCTAAGCCTACCCTTACACTCATCTCAAGTCCTAAATCTAAGCCTAACCCTGGTCCTGAACCTAAGCCTAACCTTAACCACAACCCAAGTTCTAAATCTAAGCTTATCTCTGGTCCTAAACCTAAGCCTAACCTTGACCTCAACCCAAGTCCTAAATCTAAGCCCAACTGGTTCTAAACCTAAGCATACCCTTAAACTCATCCCAAGTCCTAAATCTAACCCTAACCCTGGTCCTAAACCTAAGCCCATTCTTAATCATAACTCAGAACCTAAACTTAACCCTAATCCCTGTCCTAAACCTAAGCATAATCTTGACCTCAGCCCAAGTCTGAAATCTAAGCCTAACCCTGGTCCTGAATCTAAGCTTAACTCTGGTCCTAAACCTAAGCCTACCCTTAAACTCATCCCAAGTCCTAAATCTAACCCTAACCCTGGTCCTGAACCTAAGCATAACCTTGACCTCAGCCCAAGTCTGAAATCTAAGCCTAACTCTGGTCCTAAACCTAAGTCTACCCTTAAACTCATCCCAAGTCCTAAATCTAAGCCTATCTCTGGTCCTCTGGTTGTTCCATAGAATCACTAGTTGGTTAATAATTGAAACGCTTGTAGATAATCTTCAGGAGGTTGTCCAAATAAGCTGGAATTTATTGTTATTAGTATTATTATTATTATTATTATATATTTTTTATTTATTTATTTTTTATTGCTGAAATGTCTGTTAGAGGAACGGACTTCCTGACTTCTCCCTGCACTCCAGCTGTTGCATGGATTTGTCCAATTCGATCAGCAATACCTGATTAATTTAATAAGGACATTTTTAAATAAAGTAAGTGTTGGATGTTAACTGTAAATACTGGACTGGCTTTGGAAATGGTTAAGTGAACACACTCATCAAATCACAGTGTGTGTTTGTTTATATCTCATTTTAGAGTGTTTTTTTTATCAGATACATTCTTTCTGCCCAGATAAAATGAGTTACATATTTTCTCAGGAGTCCTAAGACTTCTGCACCGTCCTGTATGCTGTATTTTGTGTGTGTGCGCGTGTGGTAAAGCGCACCTCAGCTGTAAATCTGGCCTGTAGACAGTAGGCCTGCAGCGCTGTGGTGAGTTATGGCTGTGTGTGCTTTTATCAGCTGGCTCTCTCGCTGTGTTTTTATCCGCTGGGCTGATTTATGAGAGGACCTACTGCATGTAGCCGTTACTTGTAACTGCGGGAGCTTCTCCCGTAACCAAGCCAGGCAGCGTGGAGCAGAGCCTCCGGGATAATCACAGGTCACAGAGTGTATCTTTAAAGTGTGTGTGATAGGAGAGGAGGGTGGTCTCAGAGAGGATGTAGAGAAGGCTGTGATAGTGAAAGGGGGTTTGTTGTTTCAACGCGGATGCTTTTAAATTCTGTGTTGATGAATGAGAAGCTTAAACTTATATTTGGCATTTTCTCTGCAAAGTTTGATGCCTGGTTTCTATTTATTTGCTGATTTCGACATTTGAAAATTTGAACTTCACACAGGCCACCATTTATTTTGCCCCCCCCCCATTAAAATGTGCAGAAATGTGTTTGAAATTACTTTATTTAGAAAATCATTAAAATGTGTAATTTGACCGGGGTGCCCAAACATTTGCATATGAGTGTGCACTGATAAGCCAAAACATAATGACCACCTGTGTAATATGTTGTCGGTCCTCTGCGTGCTGCCAAAACAGCTCCTAACTGCTGAGGCATGGACTCTACAAGACTTCTGAAGGTGCCCTGTGGTATCTGGCACCATGACTTTAAGTACAGATCTTTTAAATCCTGTGAGTTATGAGTTGGAGCCGCTGCGGATTGGACTTCTTGTTCCAGCACATCCCACGGACGCTCCATTGCATTGAAATCTGGGGACTTTGGAGGCCAAAACAACACCTTGAACTCTTCATCATGTTCCTTAAATAATTCCTGAACATGACAAAGGGTTCAAGCATGCATTACCCGCTGAAAGAGGCCGCTAACATCTTGGAATACCTTTGCCTTGAAGGGGTGGACCTGGTCTGCAATGGCTAAGTAGGTGGCACGTGTCAAATTGACGTCCACATAAATACCCGGACGCAGGGTTTCCCAGCAGAACATTGGCCAGTACGTCATACTCCCTCCATCAGCTGGTCCTATTCCAGTAGTGCATCCTGGTGTTGTCACTTCCCGAGGTAACTGGTACACATGGCAGTCCACTTGATGTAAAAGAAAATTGGACTCATTGGACCAGATGACCTTCCTGCATTGCTCCATTGTCGAGTTTTGACTCTCATGTGCCCATTGTAACGCTTTTGATAGTGGACAGGACTTAGCATGGGCACTCTGACAGATCTATGGGCACGTAGCCCCACATGCAGCAGGGTGTGATACACTGTGTATTGTGAAACTTGTGCCACAGTAGCCCGTCTGGCAGTTCGAACTAGATGGGACAGACTTGGTCACCCTTGTTCATTGATGAACCTTGAGTGCCATACCCTGTTCGCCAGTTTGTGGTTGGTAGTAGGTACTCACCACTGCTGACCGGGATCACCCCACATACCTTGCTGCTTCTGAAATGCTTCGACCGTTCAGGTCTTCACACCTGCCCATATTTCTCCATTCAACATGAGACTACAAGAACTGACAATTCACGTATTGTCCTAGACCTTGACGTGCACCATTGTTCTGTGGTAATTAACTTTATTCACTTCATGTGTGAGTGGTCATAATGTTTTAGCTCGTAGGTGTGTACATATGTATAGAGAACTGAATTACTGGTTACGGCATAAAATACAGTGCAAAGTGAAGCCACTTGTTGACTAAATTGGTGCTTCCTCTATGCACGGTAAAATGAATGATTGTCTATGGGCAAAATGTCAATATTCTCCCAGAAAATACAGATATAACACAAATTCTGAGGTGTACTGTTTTCCTGCAAAAGTGTCTAATTTATGGGCTGTGACATTTTAGACATTTTATGGGTATGTATCTACATAACTGTTTTATCTTTTGACTTATATAACCTATGTTTGGCTGTCTGATCCATTATTTCAAGGTAACTTTTAAAAAATTGGTGAAAATAAATGGTAGTCTACAGGGAGCACTTAATGCAGGGGATTATGCAGCTGTCTTCAGTGGTGCACCCTCCTTCGTCAGTCTATGTAAGTATAAGATTAAGTGACCCTTATTAGTCCCACAACCTCCGCATTTTGACCCATCCATGCAGTGAAATACCACATACACACAAGTGAACACACACACACACTAGGGGCAGTGAGCACACTTGCCCAGAGCGGTGGGCAGCCCTATCCACGGCGCCCGCGGAAGAGTTGGGGGTTAGGTGTCTTGCTCAAGGGCACTTCAGTTGCGTACTGTCAGCTCAGAGGATCGAACCGGCAACCTTCTGGTCAAAGGGCTGGTTCCCTAACCTTCAGCCCATGACTGTACAGGATGGGGTGCATCGATATGAGAATTGTGGGCCGCCTGGATTTGTCTGAGTGCAATAAAATTCTGGGAAGCTCCAGAATCATGTTAATCGGTAAAGCTTTTGGAGTATAAATGAAAATTTCTAAATATAAAATTCTATTGGCCAGCATTATTATCGCTTATTGGGAATTTTTAGCCTCTTAAAATTGGTATCAGCTGTAGAATTTTCTTATCAACCGTGCCTTAATATAGACCAAACACACAGTTTCAGAACTAAATCCAGGCCTAAGTGGAACATTAGAGAGAGATAATCTGAATAAAGGTCAGTCTTTTTTTCTATTTTTGACGTGATAGTGGTTTCGGTCTGGCACGTGCATAAATGAATAGCGCTGGGGTGAAAAAATGCACTACATCATGTCCTTTGTGACAGCATGGAGAAGATAAATAGGTTTTAAAACATGCAAATTATAGTGTGCCATTGTTCTCACGCATATGAACATCATTCTTTTCGTTTGTCCATGTACATATGTGTGGGTTGTTTCCTTGTACTGGAACAGTAGGTATGCACAGGAGTTTCTGTCTGAATTGTGAACTATGTATGTTTGAGGCTGTAGGCATGAGCAGTGAGTGTGTGCCTGCTTTGGAAGGAGTTCGTCGGGACACCAGTGAGATATTTGTTTATGTAAGATTGTGCTTTTGTGTAGTTTGTGTGTGTGTGTGTCTGAGTCCTAGACAATGTGCAGTACTGAGCAAAAGTTAAAGACCACCTTTTTTGATTACTTCCCAGTGAAAAAAGGCCATTAAGTACAAGTTATTCATTTCCTAGGAAATATTTCTGAGGAGATTAGACATAAAAATGGTAATCCTTTGACTACTTTCTAAAAGCTCCAAAAGGTAGTCCTTTCCAAAACTAGTCTTCAAAAAATTAACCACAACTGTCCTTGTCAAATGAAGAGCACTTAAAAAAAAAAGCTGCTTCTGTTCTCAGAACAAGACTAACCACCCCAGAGTCCAGTATGTGTATGTATCTGTGTGTGTGTGTGTGTGTGTGTGTGTTTATGTATATGTATATCCTAACAATGACATGGTAGTGGCCATGATTCATAATTCATGTACTTTAATAGTGTTTGATAATAAATGAAGGGTGGTCTTGACTTTTGCACAGTACATTATGTCTTATATGTTATACACTGTGCACATGTGTGCTTGTATGTGTGTTGGGGGTTAGGATAGGTATGCACCGTATATTGCAACAAGTCTAGTGAAAGCGGAAGAATATAGATGAGGAGTCATGTGATGAAGGCTATAATTGCTGACAGCACCAGCAGCAGCTGATGAATGTTGTGACTCTGCTGAGCTTTAACAGCCAGATAACCCTTACTGATACACTCCGTAATGGACTTCTGTTCTACTACAACACTGCTACAAACCTATTTTGTGCTATAATACTGATTTACTCCACCGCCATAGATTTCTATTCTACTATAACATTGCTATAGACTTCTGTTCTGCTATAACACTGCTTTAGACCTCTACTATTACACTAGTGTAGACTTCTGTTCTGCTATAACACTGTTGTGGACTTCTGGTCTACTGTAGCACTACTATAGACTTCTGTCCTACCAAAACACTACTGTAGACTTCTGGTCTACTGTAGCACTGCTGTAGACTTCTGTCCTACTAAAACACTGCTGTAGACTTCTGGTCTACTGTAGCACTGCTATAGACTTCTGTCCTACCAAAACACTGCTGTAGACTTCTGGTCTACTGTAGCACTGCTATAGACTTCTGTTTTGCTATAGCACTGCTATAGACGTTTTACTATAACACTGCAAAATACTGCATTTGATATGTTGTTTTGTTCTATTTTTACTGAAAAAGGGGTTTAAATGATTTGCACATCATTGCATTTTGTCTTTATTTACATTTTGCACAGCGTCCCACCTTTTTTGGAAATTGGGTTGTACTATAATACTGCCTTAGACATCCATTCTGCTATAACACTGCTATAGACTTCTGTACTGCTATAACAGTGCTATAGACTTCTGTTCCACTATAACACTGATATATATTTCTGTTTTAGTATAAGTCTCATACGCTCCACTGTTATTCAATGGTCTATTGTGCCACACAGTCTCAGCTGTTATTTATGATAACATGTTGTCATTTTTCAAAATAATTGCGTTCATTAGCTGAGCGGTCGTTGCTAAATAACAAATTGCTTTATGCAGCTTACAGTTAGTAGGTTTCTACTTTATTACATATAAAAACAGAAAATGGATACATTATATTAGTATTTAATCTGCAATCCTTTTGGTCAGATTCTGAAAATGTTAACAGCAGGACTATATCAAATTCTGAACCTATCGTTGGATCTGAGCAAGCTTTTTGGTTAGCAGCTGTTACAAGACAACTAAACAAACAGAATTAGCCAGAAACAAACAGAATACAAGAGGAAACATGCTTTGCAGACTGACAGGAACAAAACAGCTATTAGGCTCAAGCTGAGCTGAACCTGATATTGCGATGGTTTTGTGGCTCTGTCTGTACAGCAGGAGGGTACTACTTTTTGGGCAAAAGAAATTGCCAACATTAAATTGTATTTGATACAGTTTTTGTGGCTTTGTTGCTTTCCTTTTTTCTTTATTTTGGAGAACTGTGAGAACTTTCGAGGTCATCATGGCTGCGATGATCAGCGGCTGAATCACTGCTGTGATGTTATTTGTGATAAAAACTCCCCGTCTCATGTTCTGTTGGTTAAACTGATGCTCTCCGCTGCTGTAGACTTCTTTTTTGCTCTAATACTGATATATACTCCATTATAGACAACTGTGGGCAATATTCATCTCTCTCTCTCTCTCTCTCTCTCTCTCTCTCTCACTATAGGCAGACTCAGGTCCTCTGTTGTGTGCTGGTTACGAAGACGGTTCTCTGGTACTTTGGGATGTATCTCATAGGCGTTCTCTCAGCTGCCTAAAGGCCCATCCAGAGCCAGTCATGTGTCTGGACTTTGACACAGACAGGCAGAAAGGCATCTCGGGGTCCTCAGACAAGACCCTGACCTCCTGGACCATCGACAGCCAGCAGAACCTTCAGGTTTTCTTTTTCTTTTTTTCTCATTTACTACAGTTCTGTTTATTTCAAACTACTTTCTGAAAGAGCTACATCCTGTAGCCGGCACTTCATCCTTTTCTTTTTTGCATCTTCTGAACTAGTTTGATAACTATTCTGGAATCTGGCTGGTATTTGACTGATAAAAACACTGCAAGACTGCAAAATTAAAACACTACGTCCAGTAAAAAAATAAAAAAAAAACACTGAAGTACATTTAGAAATGTAGGTGAGGAGCCCAGGAGTCCCCCACATGGGCTGCTACTGTTTTACAGAGGGCAGAGCTGTCTCATACTATCATACTAAGCTTGATACATAAAAATACGCAAATAAAGCTTGTTTGCTTTATTACAGCTAATGATATTTATACGAAGGAGGCTTCTTTTGTCGTTAATGTAGAAATAATGTAGTTTTTTGAAGGAATAGTTCAGTGAAAAATCACATTTACAGCACTTCCTCTTACCCCAGATATAGTTGATCAACCAAACAAACAATATAACTTAATAGTCACCTAAATAGCCCAAAAATACCTCTCCAAAACCTCTTTCAACCTCTTTCAACCTACTCAAACCACATCCAGCTCCTTATTAAGGTTGCGTAGACTTACCGGTGTGGTTTAGAGCACAGTATGACTTACTCTGAGCTATAAAAATGAACAAAACACCACCGCTGTGCCAGCCATTTCAGACAAAACCAGGGCTGGTATTCACAAAGCAGCATGATTCTCCATACTTGTGGTGGTCGCTGGCACAAACGCTGATTCCAGATCAGCACTCCGACCCCTGAGGTGGTTTGTGAATTCAGACCCTGTTGTATAAAGCGGCTTCCCACAGTTTTGGTCATTTTTCTAGTTTACAGTAAGTCACACTGTGTCCTAAACCACATCGACAAGTCTGCGCAACCTTAATGAAGACTTGGATGTGGTTTGAGAAGCTTTGGTGGTGCTTTTTACAGAAGCGATTTGGGCTCTTTGAATGGCTGTTGAGTGCTGGTGTTTGTTAACAGTTTTAGCTTTGCCACTTCAGTTCTAAACTAAAGGCGCTAAATTTGGACACCAAACAATATCGAGCACCCTTCACACATTAGCTACATCTGGGGTAAGATGAAAATTGGATAAATTCTGATTTTCAACTGTTCCTGTAAGTATTTAAAGCCATTATAACCAACAGATACATAAACTTTGGTCATTTATGAGTTGCAGTGCACGTTTACTGACCTCACACTAAATAAACACATTTGTTATTTATCCATTGCAATAAAATGCAGAAAAGTGGAGAGTTGAATGATCTCTGGTTTGCTGTCAGTCCAGCAGTGCTTTGTTTTAAAACTGCCTTCAGGAGTGCTGGTTAAACTTGATCGCTAAACTTTAGATTCGTGTCAAGTCAGCAGCAGTCATGGAAATACAGAAGAAGTAAAAGCCTTTAAGCGGTCATATGCCAACAGCATGTTTTTGTTGGAGAGTATGTGAAAGGCAACATTTGGGCTAACCCAGGGGTCAGCAATCCAAATGTTAAGCCATTTTGTCCTTTCAACAAAAATCAAAACACCTTGGGAGTCACAACATTTTATGTCCATCTTACCATCTTGCCTGTAAATATGCCTCCGTATGTGGTAATGCGCTGGTATAGGCTAACAAATATAAACGAAAATCAAACTTACTTTGCTCTGCTTTAAGCTTTAGTTTAGCTATAGCCGTTTTTCTCAGATCTCTGGCAGGAAACTTTTCAACAAAAGTAGAATCGTTTCTTATAAAACGTCTCTTAATGTTCAGTTTTTTACGAGCCTGAAGTCGTTTCTCATTCGGCAACTTCTTTTTCGAATTTTCCCGTTCCACCTTAAATGGTGCATGAGGTGCCAGAATGTAACTGCAGCACCATTTAAGGTGGAACGGAAAGTTCATATCGATAAGCTATTTTTAGCTAAGCGTCTTTTTAGTATTTGACGGATTCTCATTGCCGATTAAACGTATCAGGAAACCAGCTGGAGTGATTATGGATGCAAATAAGTCCATTCGCCTGCTGTTTATCGATGTTAGTCTTAAATCTTTCTCTTTGCTTTTTCGATAGCTATTAGCTAGGCAAGATTGCAGATTGTTGTCTGCATTGCTATGGCGATCAGCAGTCTGTGCGCCAGCCTGTAGGGTTAAAGGGTGAATTAGCAGTTCTACATTAACTCCAGCGTTTAAGACCATCGTTTTTACTTCTTACTTTGCCACAAACAGAAAATGGACACTTTTAAGATCACATTTGACCGATGGCTGATTTGGTCAGACTGAAGATGAGACGACACTAAATTCCCAAACTGTCGTCACCACTGAGCAGCTTTTCAGTCGGCAGCTGTGACTGAAGAACAACTAAACAACCTGGAATCAGCCAGAAATTAACCCAACACCATTCGCCAAACTAAATGGGCTGTAAGATGCTTTACAGACTGTCTGGAACAAAACATCAATACTGATCTGGCAAAAATTGACAAAACTGAGCTAAACTTAATATTGCGGCAGTTTTATGGCTCAGTCTTACTTCAAAAGGCGAGGCTTACAGCAGACTGAGCAGCGAGTGGGCGGAGCTCGTTACTCTGATGCAGCAACAAGCTGCTCGTTAAGGAACTATAATTTGGTGAAGGAACTGCGAACATTAAAACATATTAAACGCCGCGTTCACGACCCAGTTTATTAATTTATTACTCTAATTATTTAACTGTTGTAGAAAAGCAGTAGACACTCGAGGAGTGTGTTATCGCGAAATAACATCACGGCTGTGATGATCTACGGCGACCAAATCACAGCCGTGATGATATTTCGCGATAACACACTCCCTCTCGTGTTCTATTGCTGAAGTAATTATATAAATAACTCATCATATTCTATTTTGCTGTGATAATGACATAAATATCACGAGATCTCAAGAAAACAAATAAAAATTAATCGTTATCACAGAAGCACATGCAAATCCATGGCCCCGTTGGGATTCCGTAAATAAGGGTTGAGAGACAGCGGAAACTTCTCATTCACAGTGTATCCTCGTTGAAACCCGA
Organism: Colossoma macropomum; assembly: GCF_904425465.1. Lineage (NCBI taxonomy): Eukaryota > Metazoa > Chordata > Actinopteri > Characiformes > Serrasalmidae > Colossoma > Colossoma macropomum. The sequence goes on along the minus strand of NW_023494806.1, from coordinate 5,693,538 downwards.
TCCGTCATAAAGCCTTCAGGTTTTCGTACATGCCACACAGCACCGCACGCTCGACCACACGTACGTTCAGACACACTGGAAAAATACTACATGACGTGGAAGTGTGTCTTCAGGCCCCCTCAGGGTGATAAATCAGTCCAGCGTGATCGTGATGTGACAGCTGCTCTAACCACCTTCGTTCTAGCGCTGTGCCAAATTGTACCTATGGTCAAAAACCTTCTCCTCTCCCTCCGCCTGCTTTCATACGACATGAAAAATACCCTTCATGCTAGGGACATATTTTATCTTACGTAACACCTAGCTCATCTGAAGGTTAACGGCTCGTTAGCAGCGCTCCTCTCCGCTGATTTCGAGAGTTAAAGAGCCATATTTCACACTGAAGCTGAAGAATCTGTGTTTATAGAAAAAAAAAAGACAGACTGATATACACTCGTGGTCTGCGGAGGGAGTTGTTGTTCTTTCCAGCGCCTTTTACACTTGAACGGACGGATTAGAAATATTCGCAAACCCCCTCGTATTATTTCTAGCTCGCAAAAATGTATCTGCAATAATACTGCGAAAGCATTTATTCAATATTTCTCAAAATAGGAGCTGTACGGGCAGCGTGGTTTACTTTTGCTCACGCTGAGGGGGAAAAAAAAGTTTTGATTTAAAAGGCGATTCTTGGAGGTTAGGGCAGAGCGAGCTGGGAAAAGAGTCAGCAGGGGCTTTTAAATTAGCCTCAAGTGCAGCGCAGTGTGACGTCCAGACAGCCACTGAGAACTCTTCCCACAGAAGTGTTATTGTGTGTGGCAGCAGAGCAGCAGAGAGAGAGAGAGAGAGAGGGGAATCTGCTGGGTGACTGCCTCTCTCTCTTTCTGTCTACCTCCCTTGCCCTCTCTCTCTCCCTCTCTCTCTCTCTGTCTCTTTTTTTCTCTTTCTCTCTCTCTCTCTCTCTCTCTCTCTCTCTCTCTCTCTCTGTCTCTCATACATATAGTTTCTCTCTCTCATACATATAGTTTCTCTCTCTCTCTCTCTCTCTCTCTCTTTCTCTCTCTCTCATACATATAGTCTCTCTCTCTCTCTCTCTCTCTCTCTCTCATACATACAGTTTCTTTCTCTATCCCTCTCTATCCCCTATTGTCTTTTCTCTGTCTGTCTGTACCTCTGTCCATCTTTTGTTTTTTCACTCTTTTACTCTCTCCTCATCTCTTGCTGTCTCTGTCTCTCTCTGTACATCCTTGCATACGCTCTGTCTCTCTCTCTCTCTCTCCCTTATTTTCTAATTCTGTCTCACTCTTTCCATCTCTTGTTCTTTTTCTTCTCTTCGCTCTCTTCCTCTATCTTTCTTTCTCTCTCTCTTGTGTATATAGTCTTTCTCTCTCTTCCTTGCTCTCTCTTCTCTCTTTCTCTCTTTCTCTCTCTCTTATACATATTGTTTTTCTCTCTCTCTTTTTCCTCGCTCTCTCCCCCCTCTCTTCTTATTCTTTCTTTCTGTCTCTCACTCATTCCATCTCTTGAACTTGCTCTCTCTCTCCTCTCTCATTTCCTTGCTCTTTCTTCCTCTCCCCCCTTTTTCCCTCCCTCTCTCTCTCTTTCCTTCTCTCTCTCTCTCTCTCTCTCTCTTTCCTTCTCTCTCTCTCTCTCTCTCTCTCTTTCCTTCTCTCTCTCTTTCCTTCTCTCTATCTCTCTCTCTCTCTCTCTCTCTTTCCTTCTCTCTCTCTCTCTCTCTCTCTCTCTCTCTCCCCCTCCCTCCCTCCCTCTCTCCTGCTGATGAACGACCCGTGAGAGATAATAAAAACATCAATCCCTCGCAGGCTGCTAACCAAACAAAAAACACATCTGCAATAAAATGAACAGTAGTTCTCAGTGGGAGGTGGCAGTAAAGGCTAAAGCGGGAGGAATGGCTGTGGGCCCTGACGCCCGTCCAACAGCCCACGCTGAGCTCAGACGCAGAGAAACTTTACCCTCTGAACCGGGGCTGTGACTAACAGTGATTGCTATAATTACTTAATCTAGAAAATAATGTTGGATTATTTAATTATTAATCAAAATTAGGCCTTCTGCATGTTCCTCTTCCTTTGCTTCAGAGTTTGGTCTGTGTGACTAACTATTTCATCTTATGTGATGTAATGAAACCATAAAAGTCATATCGCCCCCTATGCATCCTGTAGTGTATTGCAAGCTGTCAGAATGACTGTGTGCTTCGTATGAATGTTATAGAGTGCTTTTATTTTCAAGTTAACTTTTAACTTTTTTGTAATTGATGACTAATTAGCTTTGTTGACCAAAGGTTTTGTTGACTAAAGCCTATTTCCTCGCATCTCAGACTGGGATTCAGGGATGCTATGGGTACAGTAGATCGTTGCAAAAGGCCTAAGGAACCCAGAAGTCGTCATATCCTTAAAATTCTTCAGAAATAATGTCAATTAGACCTGGGCGATGCGGCAAAAAGTAATATTGTGATACTTTAAGAAGTTTCTGCAATAAACAATGTCGTGATATTTGGTTTTTCTGAGACCTGGTGAGCTGGAACAGAAAATATAGTGCTACATTTTAAAAAGTACTATCAAAAACTGTGAATCCAGCCATTTGTATCTAACATTTCACATACTGTGCTGCACTAAATCCAATCAAACAGGACTAATTAAGCTTTTTTTGTAATCAGACTTGCTCAAAAGTGCTGACAATATCCATGATGTGCTCAGAAAAGCCCATTGTGTTATAATTGATTATGATAACTAAATACTGTCATATTGCCCACCCCTAAAAATAATTTAACCTTTACATGTCTAGAATTATTAGTGCAGTTTTTCCCTATAATTTATATTACATAATTATTATATGCAGTGTCTAGGGCTGTCAAACTATTTAAACAATTAAATGTGATTAATTGCATTTTTCAATTTAAAATGCAGTGTATTTTGTCTTATATGAGTGAATAAAATAAGCTTCATCACTTTCAAGTATTCAGTAGCGTTATTTTCATTGTTTAAGGCCTAAATAGCTGGTTACATAATGAATTACATTCATATTGAGTTTTCATTGCATGTTGTCAGTTTCTGTTTATTTTGGTCTTTGTCTGTTTTTTTTTAAGCTTTTTCCTTTATTTCAATGTCATTGACAAAAGCATGGCAAAGTTGTAAAGCATTTTTTTCCCTACAAAATGTAAGATGTAGATACACCATGGGGGTCCTAAGAGGGTCAAGATTTGTGTCAAGCCTTAACTTATCAGGACTGCTGAAGGGTCCCCTGGCATAATACTCAGAGAAACTGCGTTTGATGGAAGCCAGTGTGGGGTGTGTGTGTGGGGTGTGTTGGCAGGGCTTTAGTGGAAGTGATGGAGGAGTGGATGGGAAGCAGCTTTTATCAGCAGCAGATAAAGATATCCAGGCTGGACGGCCGCTCCAGTCACGACGCACACACTCCACATTACTGGGTGTCTGTGCTGGGGGGGAGGAGAGCTGCTGTGGGTGACACCGGGTTGACTAAGAGTAATTGCACATGCATATCACTTTGCTGGTGTGCATGTGTGAATGCAGAGGCGTGTGTGTGTGTGTGTGTGTGTGTGGGTAGAGGAGGATTGCCGATCAAGATTTGGCTTTTGACCAGCTCAAGGTTGCTGAGTGCATTCTAGTCTATCTACAGGCAGACAGAGAGAGAGATGAGCCGCCCTAGTGTCTGTCTGTGTGGGAGTGTGTGTGTGTTAATATACATATATATATATATATATATATATATATATATATATATATATATATATATACACACATAAATACATATATACCTCCTTGAATCTGCACTCATTGTCCATTTTATCAGCTCCACTATATATAGGTGCACTTTGTAGTTCTACAGTTACAGACTGTAGTCCATCTGTTTCTCTGCATACTCTGTTACCCTGTTCTTCAGTGGTCAGGACCCCCACAAGACCCCCACAGAGCAGGCATTATTTAGGTGGTGGATCATTCTCAGCACTGCAGTGACACTGACATGGTGGTGGTGGTGTGTTAGTGTGTGTTGCGCTGGTACGAGTGGATCAGACACAGCAGTGCTGCTGGAGTTTGTAAACACCTCAGTGTGACTGCTGGACTGAGAATAGTCCACCAACCACAAATATCCATCCAGCAGCATCCTGTGACCACTGATGAAGGACTAGAGGATGACCAACACAAACCGTGCAGCAGCAGATGAGCTATCGTCTCTGACTTTACATCTACAAAGTGGGTCGACAAGGTAGGAGTGTCTAATAGAGTGGACAGTGAGTGGACACAGTGTTTAAAAGCTCCAGCAGCACTGCTTTATCTGATCCACTCATACCAGTGCAACACGCACTAACACACCACCACCACATCAGTGTTACTGCAGTGCTGAGAATGACCCACCAAATGAATAATACCTGCTCTGTGGGGGTCCATAGGGGTCCTGACCACTGAAGAACAGGGTAAAAGGGGGCTAACAAAGGATGTGTGGTTGATTTAAGTGGCTGGTGGGTGTACATAAATATATACGTATGGGTCATATTACATATAGATATATGCATGGGGCATATTATTATTACATATAGATACTTGCATACAGCTTAAACGCATCTGATCAGATTCCATGTTTTGTTGATTTTCTATGCAAAAATATGTTAAAACATCCTCTACAGAGAACACATTGGCTAAGTTTTAACCTTGTTTAACTTGCACAAGACAAAATTGATCTTGTGTTTATTTATTTCAAATAAGCAGTAATTGTGCATTGAAATGTGTAGAAGTGTGTTCTCTATAGAGGCGTATTGTTATTATTATTATTATCATTATTATTGCATATAGGTACTTACATATTCAGTGCAGTGCCAAAGGTTTAAGTACTTGAGAAAGAAGATTAGTATTAAAAATGCCATTTATTTAGATATATTTTTCACTGTGGAGTCATTGGCTGTGTTTGTTTTTTGTTTTTTGCCAATCTGCTTGAATACATTCCCATTATGTATTAAAACTGAGGTATTTATATGTCCAGAAGGATAAATGGCTTGGAAAATGTGTGTGTGTGTGTGTTTATATGCTCACTCTACTCAACAATCTGCTGAAAATCTCCGTTTACATTCACACTACAAGTATTCTGATCCAAAATCACGTGCATGCGTAGAGAACCACTTAGTTTAGATGTTACCTTGACAACCAGCATCACAGGTCCAGTCAGAGTGAGATGAGCAGCAGTGAGCAGCGCTTGTGTTTTTAACTGCTTTAAAATGATGTCAGACTCAGGAAAACGTCCTTCACATGTCCTTATTAAAGACGGCCGAGAGGAAGACGTCGTGTTCTGAGACACGTAAGCTGGACGTCCGTCCCACCGCCGTCTTTTAAAGATCAGAGCATAAACTTCGTCTCCTCTCCAGACCAGTTTCTGCTCCGCCATGTTGAACGTTATAAACTTTCACTATGACGTGACGAACATGATCAGAACGGACTTAAACTTTCCGATAGGGAATGTAATCAGATACTGACATTTACATGGATATTATTCTTCTGTTTAACAGATTATTTACAGGATTACCCACCTCGATCAATCAGATAGAAACTGTATTCTGAATGGCCTCAATCGGACTAGTCTGTTCCGATTGAGGTGTTTACATGAGTGTATTCTATTTCATTTGAGCTATTAGTTGGATTATCAGGCTGCATGTAAACGTGGCTACTTTGGAGTGGGTGTGAATTCAGTATGGAGTCAGTACGAAGTCCGTGTGAATCCAATATGAATTCAGTGCAGATTCTGGTGGCCTGAACTTTCTTGCCGCTGCTGCATTCGAATGGTCTTCTGCACCTGTGCCAAGAACGGATGGCGGCGTGCGTTTTTATTGGCACCTGTGCAGCGTAACCCCGGGAAACGGCTCAGGGCTCCTCTGTGGATTGAAGGCTGAGACGAGTCAGGACTGTTTGGGGTTTTTGGCAGGCGAGCGTTCGCGTGTGTGCGTGTGAGTATCTGTGTGTTTGGCTCAGCCTGGGAGGAATACTCGAGCAGCAGTATGAATGATGGGTCCTAAAGAATGATGTGTAAAATGGTTGGAACTTCGCTGCAGGAGAGTTTGCCGCGTCTCCCGGGACAGAGCTAACAGCTTTTATTAATGACAGAGCAATAGCTAATGATTCCTCTGTCCTCAGTGGAGGAAGTTCCTCTTGGAAGGTGCTGTGGTGAACTTCAAATCACCGTCCTCTAATGGTTATACGCTATCAAGAAGTCAAAAAGCGGAAGGGGGGTGGGAAGAAAAGGGAGAGGAGTACAGTCACATTGCTTGCTGTTTAAACACTCATTTACTTTCTTTAATGGTTATACGCTATTTAGAAGTCAGAAAACAGAAGGGGGAGGGGGTGAGGCTGAAGAAACGAGAAAGATACGGTCACGCTGGCTTTGCTAGCCTTTAAACACCGAGTTGCTTTTTTCTTTTACAATTTTTTTGTTTAGTTTTGTTTTATCATCTTGGTATGTTCTCTTAATTAACTGGATGTATTTCCCTGACACAAACTACGGGAAGCAAAACAAACACAGATAGACACATTAACCCATCATTATCAGCAGAGTAATGCAGACCAGATGGGTGTTTTAGGGCCGAGCATACCAGCTTCAGCTCCGAGCGATCCATCTCACTCTCCATTCCACGCACAGTCTCCTTTCTGTGTGAGAAAGTCGCTCACGGTCTTGTTCAGACGACATGCTGCATTCACGAGTCTGTCCCGTGCTTGATCGCAGTGTGGCCTGTCCTGCGTTAAAGTAGTAGTATGAAGAAGGAGTCAGTTAGGATAGGATTCAGTTCTTCAGTTTGAAATTTCCTTGACTTTCTGAACTAATTCAACCTTTAGAAGTCTGAAGTTTTGCTGTACTATTTAAACTTAATCACATAATTGCACAATCCATTATAATTGTTATTATTATTTATTATTATAAAGCTGAAAAAACTGACAGAAACGGTTCTTTATATATATTATTCGCTGAGAACTGACAGATAACTGGAGGACTAATTTCATTTCAAACAGCTTGCGAAGTAATATTAAACATTTAACCTCTTCAACTCCTTGGGACCACCGGTGGTTCCAAAATGTACTTCGTCATATTTTTCATAACTCTCATATTTCATAAGCTACATTCAAAAGGTGGGTGTCGTATGAGAGCTGTAACTGTCTTCTTTCCAGTCAAATAGATGGGTGATGTAATTTTAAACCCTTATAATAAAAGAAGCTGAACTCAATTTTTTTTGCTACTGAAAGTCGACCCATTTTTCCACAAATCTGGGCTATAAACTATAAACAGATGGCGTCTCTTCAGTGATCTGTACTGTAAAAATTATTTTTATAAAATAATACAAAGAGCGTCTGAGATTTTTGGCTTTCAGCAGTAAATTGTAAGCATATAGCACAATTTCTGTTAATTTAAAAAATTAAATAAAAATTTACATTTATTTCATGCAGTTACTGAATACTGACTTACGATTTGGTCATGTAAATTCAGATGGACAAACCAAAATATACCCTGGTCAATAAGAGGTTAAAAGTTGTAGAATTGGGAAAATATGATGCTTCATGGTTCCACAAATCCATCTAAAGTGCCTCCATTATTTACTTAAAATACTTTTCCTGCGCATGAACGTTTGGAACCTCACGTCTAGCAGTCTGAAGTTTCTTCAGGAGGTGGCGATATTAGCTCCCAGGTCACTGTAGTGTTTGTGATATAGAGAAGAAACGGCCACAAACCTCAGCAGATTCTAACAAATGCACCATTTTTCACTTTTGACCGTTTTCGACATGCTCCAGTTTTGCACTGAACTTTTTTCTGTTTTGATATCAAACAATGACAAACAAAAATGTAAACGTACATTTTCTTCTTTCTGCAAAAAGAACCCAGAAAACATTTGATCAAATCATAATAAAATGTCTCCTTTTCTACTGACAAAGACAAATGTGGTATCAGCTGAAGACTTAAAAATCCACATTGTTGATACATTGAGCTACGAGTGAGAAAAGCCATGTGCAACATTGGGCACATATGAGGTTTAACATAGGCTTACAAAGAGTTAGTGCTTATAATTATTGACTGTTGATTTCTTTATATTTCTTAAGTGGTAATTGCACTGATATCTGCATAATACAGTCATTGAGATGTGAAGAAAGTCATTCAGAGTGATTTGGTGTGAGATGCATTCTAGAGAAACTTGGACATGGATTTCTTTACAGTGGTGGTGATGGGAACTGGGAGTCACAATGTCTACAACACAAATATAGCCATTCTATTTACTATCCAAAACCACCAGTGAACCTACATGCATCTTCTGAGTTTTTATACATAATATTGATGATGATAAATTCACGGTAAATCTTAAAAACAAGGCTTTCTCTGGCCTTGCAGTGGCCTGCACATGCATGAATGAATGAAAAGTCCAGGCGAAATATCTAAAAACTACTGTAAAACAATGTAAAGTGGCATATTTGTGGCTATTCTATGTTACAGCATTCTGTGAGCGAGCTTTTGGAGCCATTCAACTCTTCAGACGTCTGCTTCCTATCACCACCACCATGAACGTTCTGATTCAGACAGTTTCTCTAAAACAGAGCATTTCACATCAAACCGCTCTGAATGACTTTATTTACTTGTGAATGATTTAATTATACAGACATTTTGGGAAATTGCTGGAATTCCCCTTCAAGAAATTAAATCCAAGAAACAACGCAGTTGTAACTTTAAATGCTCTGAACTTTTTACACAACTTGGCTTGTGTGAAATGTGTATTTGGAAAGGTGAGTCTGTATTATCATGTCTCTGAGCTGTCCTCCTCTTGGAGAACTAGAGTGATGTTTGCAAGCGTTCCTAACATAGGATGCTTTTTTGCCAGTGCATTCCTCTCTGTTTCGCAGGCTGGGAATACCTGGCTGGTTTATATCTTCCACATGCAGGCCGGAATGGCTCTGATTTTGCGAGCAGGAGCCGGAGCACGCCGACAAATCCTTCACTGTCTCCCCACACCAGGGCCATCCGTCTCTTTGGACAAAGCTTATGAAGTCAATTTTACGCTGTCCCGTTTGATTCCAGCTCCGGGCCCAGATGCCTCCTGTGGAGACACAAAACACACACGCACATGCATACATGCAGTATTGATACACACATGTGCAGTGCTGTGTAAAATCAGAGACCACCTTTCATTGATATGGCTTCAAGTCAAAACAGCCATCAAGCGCAAGTTGTTCAGATATTTCTGAGATTAGATATAAAAAATTATCCACCTGCATAAGGAAGGAGAAAGTCAAAGGAGAACACCAAGTTTCCAAAACAGATTAAAAGGTAAAGCCCACAACCATGCAAGACCTGGTAGACCACCAAACAGTCCCTGTCAGACAAACAGCACTTAAAGCCTTCATCTTTGAGAGATCTGAAAACATCCGCAGCCATCCTTCCACTGTGAGAAGACGACTCAGCGCTATGGGTCTGAAAGGATGTGTAGCTGTCAAGAAGCCCTTACTGAGAAAAGGAGACAAAGAAGCTGAACAATGGACTGACCACCCCAGAGTCCAGACCTCAACATCACTGAATGTGTGAAAATATATAAACGTTTTACTTTGGAGGTGTGGAAAAATATCCCTGCTTTTTTCTTTGAGAAACTGGAAGACAGTTTTCTGAAAAGAATGGAGGCTGTAGTAAAAGTAAAGAGAGGGACACAATAAATACTGAGAAAAGTGGTATTATATTTAGTTGTCGAGGCTTCTGTGTAACTTTTCTTAATATCTTCTTTTTTGTGACACTAAAAAATGACTAACTTGTAATTGATAGGTATTTTGACTGGAAATCAAATACATGGATGGTGGTCTCTGACTTTTGCACAGTACTCTACATCCATGTGGTCTGTTCTTACACATCTTCGTGTATATATATATATATATATATATATATATATATACACATAAACACACAATACACAGTGTACTATATATATATATTCAGAAACAAAACCTTGTATCTCCATTTTTGACATTTTTACAGTTTTTGACATAATTTGAAAATGCCTTTTCTCCTTTACATTGTGTTTCATGATGAATGGACTAAAAGAAACAGCCCCAAATTACTTGGAAAAATCTCTGGCTCCACTGACTTCCATTAAAAGTAGAGTATGTGTTTTCCTTACCATTTTAGAGATGGCAGCAGCGAAATATAGATATATTGTATATTGTGTATGAGTCTGTCTATATATATATATATATATATATATATATATATGCAATATAGATTGTGTTGAATACACGTACATATATATAAATATATATATATATAGTCCAAAGAAAAACAAGTATCCGAAATGGCAGCTTCACAGGACAAAGCGAAAACATTCTTTACTTTTAGTAAAAGGTCATTTAAAGAGCCCATTCATTATGACAAAATCATTTTAGGCTCAAATGATATAGAAACATGAAAATCACAAAACTTGTGATACATGGGTTTTTTGGACAAATTATATATATATATATATATATATATATATATATATGTATATATATATATACACATATATATATATATATATATATATATATAATGTGTGTGTGTGTGTGTGTGTGTGTGTGTGTATTGTACACACATTTTTCTGCTTTTGAAAAATGAGGCATTCTATTTTTTGGTCATTATGGAATCTTCTGCAGCTCAGTTCATCATTCTGGACACATCTAACATCTTTTTTAATTTTAACCTATGAAGTTGCAACAGAGCTAACGCATCTCAATTGTTCTGTAACTGTTTTTGCACCAGAATTGGTTTTATTTTCTTAAAAAACGCTGATTGCAAACTTTTGAACAGTGGTGTACATTTGTGAGGATCATTCATGCTCAAACAGACGCATATATTACACATATTTACATAGTATCTATCTGTGTAGACGCAGACTTGCATCATCCCACTATTAACACAAACACGGTGAACGAGTGTGGCCGTTTCTGCAGTACATACCTTTGTGTCCTCACAAATGAGAGAGAGAGTGCAGATAGCCATCTCCCTGTGATACTTTGCAGTGTGTCACTTTGTTGCCCATTACGGAGATTTATCTGGTCTCTGAGCCACTGTAGATCACAGAGGTCCCAAGGAGGGCTAATCTTCAGCAGGCAGGCGTTACTGCCCTGTATTTATTGGGTCCCTTATTCTGTTGACCAGAGCTTTCAGTGCAAAAGTAACTCAGCAGAGACGCCTTAGCAGCACAAGCTTCGCAAAAAAAGACTTATTCAGAGGCCCTTTTCTTTTTCTCTCCCTCTCTCTCTCTTCACAAGTGACAAAGGTAACTCAGCCAAGCTATTAGGCTCTCAAATCCAAACCAAATAGTCATGTGAGCAATGTTTCGCTCACCCCCTTTCGCTCCCCAAATGCTTTTCGCCCGATGATTGAAGCTCCCGAGTCGTGTGCAGATTTCCTCTGCCAGGTTCAACAGCCATCGAGCCATTGGTTTGGGAGTCCGTCATCACATCAGCCGATGGTTTGGAGATTGCCGGGGGAGGGGTTGAGGCTGCGGCCCTCCGCTTTGTTCTTTTTATGGATGTGAATTTACAGTAACTTGAATCATTAAATAACAAGCTCGTTTGTCTCCGCATGTGCAGATAGTTTAGGAGTGGCAGAATTTAAACAGTAAATCCTTCTTGTTATCCAAGATGGATAACCGGAGCATGTTGCTGGGCACCGAAGCGTGGTTCATTTCGAGTTTGCTTGAAAGCAGAGACTAAATTCGTTTACCACTTCACCTGCATGGTGCAGGTTTTGGCACCGAAAAGGCAAGATGCTCCGCTAATTTGAGCCTGCTGTTTCAAAATGCATGCTATGCCCATCTGCATTCAGTTTAACTCTATCTGTACTCTATAGTGCTGGAAGCATTGTTTCTGTAACTGGTCATTCTGTTGACCTGTTCTGTTGTAACTACCAGATGACGGAAGTGCTTTTGGTTTAAATTTAAATTGATGCATCAAAGAGTTCTTTTTTTATGGTCCATTAAAGCAACAGAAGTCTATCACCTCCAGCACTTCCTGTAGTGTATTGCAGTATGTCAGAATAGCTGCACGTGCAACCGTATGTGGCACCCTGGTCAAATTACATGTTTTGTTAATACTTCGTCTACAGGGAACTTGAAATGTTTGCATTTTTCTGGAAAATTTGGTGCACGATTTCTGTTTATTTGCTGAGTTTAACGTATTGGAAAAAAACATAACATACATATGCTGTCACTTTTGCCAAGGCCATGTTTTATCCCAATATATTAAATTCACCAAATAAACAGTACCTGTGCGAAATGTGTAGAAGTGTCTTCTCCGTAGAGGAGGTGCTAACTTATTTTCACATGGAAAATCAACAAAACATGTAATTTGACCAGGGGTGCCAAAACTTTTGCATATGACTGTATACTCTGGATATGATCATTACAATAGGGAGAGAAAATAGGGAGAGAATAGTGAGAGAAAAAGTCAATACAGTGTAGCATCACAGTATTTTCGGTTTAAAGTAGTATAGAAACACTCTGGCCCAAGGATAGATATTTACTTATTCATGCTTTAAATGTGTATTGGTCACGTTGTTAGGCCATTTCATGACCAAAATCTCCACGTGATGCTACCCTATTTCATTGTGAAATCAAGGCTTCTCTCAGTGGTTGAATAGCGCACTGGATAACATGTTCGCCCAGGACTTGAGAGAAAAGGGTACACGTAGGAATACAGTAACATCACTATAATATACCAATAACAGGCACTGGGCTGGACACCTAACATTACCTTAACCTGCCATTGTAAACTTTTCTATCGCTGCTGTCGGAGGAAAACCTCGTATCTCCATTTTTGACATTTTTCAGTTTTTGACATAATTTGAAAATACCCTTTGCCCTTTACATTGTATGTAATTTCATAATGAATGGACTAAAAGAAACGGCCCAAAATGACTTGGAAAAAAGTCTGGTTCCATTGACTTGTGAAAGAGCCTATATTGCACATTTCTTGTATTTTATTTTTCTGAGGTCCACATATTACATTTGTTTGGTTTTGTGTACCTCAAACAGTCATAATTTATCACTTGCTGTTGTGGGAACAAAACCTTGCATCTCCAAAATGGTAACTTTACAGAAGAAGGAAAAAATACACTTTACTTTTAATGTAAGTCAATGGAACCAGACTTTTTTCCAAGTCATTTTGGGCTTTTTCTGTTGGTCCATTCTTCATGAAATTTATAAACAATGTAAACGGCAATGGACATGTTAAAAAAATGGAGATACAAGGTTTTGTTCCGACAGCAGTGATATATATGTGTGTATATATATATATATATATATATATATATATATATATTTATTTACGGTGTCCTTGGATATCTTGAAAGGCACTTATAAATAAAATTCTATGATTTATTGTTATGATTTAGCACTGTTTATATACCACATCAAACTCATATAAACACAAAGTGAGGAAAATTCAGTTTTTGGTGAAATGTCCCCTTTTAAATATGTAAGAATGACACCTGTTTTGAATCTTCTTTGTCTGTTTTTTTGTTTGTTGCAATAAATAAGATCAAAGTGAGATGGAAAAAGTGTATACTTTATTAGATACAACAAATTTTTCTTTTGGATAAATAGTTTTCACTCAAAATAAACAAACTGCAGTGCACAGTACGTCACAGTATGTCATACTGCAATATTAATAGCATAGCATTTCGCATATCTTTAAACACTGTAAGGAAATTGTATTATGGCAATGATACTGTGGGCCTATTACAGAGCATCGTGGGAGGCTTTCTGTTATTAAACAACCCATAAACAATTAAAATCCATGTCAACATTTTTCCATGATGAGTTACCATTAACTACCTGTTGCTGCAACCGTTCTTCTGAAACAGCCAAGCTATTCTTAAACTCAGTCCATGTGCTTCCACAGATGCAGAACTCAGTGCTGCTGACCAATCCTGGAGTTTCCCAGCTGTGCATACGTGCTGATGGGAAGATTGTGGCAGCGGCTGGCTGGGACGGCAGCGTGCGGGTTTTCGGCTGGAAGAGACTGAAGCCTCTCGCCGTCCTGCAGCACCACAAGGATTTGGTTCACAGCGTGGCCTTCTCAGACCATCCCGAGCCCTCGCAGAGACTGATGGCAGCAGGATCCAAGGACCAGCGCATCAGCCTGTGGTCTATTTACAGTGAAAGCTGAGTCCAGGTTTTGGAGACTGAGCTTCAAAGTGTCTTCTCCTTAAATCCTGGTGGTAAAATAATATTAAAAGAATAAGGTACAGCCTGTTGGCTGCCACACATATTAGCAGTTTGACTTTTGAAGGGTTCCTGCTGATATACATCACATTATCATGCACTGGGTACCTTAAAGGCCAGGCTTTTTTACATGGCTGCATGCCATCTCGGTCACCTCGGTTTCTTCTTATGGTGAGAACCAAGCTGTGCTAGTTAATATAGGCTGCTTACCTAGTTAGTGAGTAGTGTTGACCATGAAGTGCAAAAGTTCAGCACTTTGAAAAACATGACAATCTTCATCCCTTGGCTCTAAACCTCTATGCCTGTTGCTGTAAAAGGGAGGCTTCTGGTTGATTAGGCTTCACCTGCTGTGGTATATGAAGCTGAAGTTGGCTTCGTATTACACTATTTAAGGTGGAACGGAAAATTCCAATAAGAAGCTGATGAAGAAAACGCCAGCTTGTTCTGGTAACTAAGGTTAGCCAGGTAAATGTGAGGTCAGCAGATGTAATATTAAGTGTTTTCCTCTCATTATGGTAATGGGGTGGGTACCTTTTTAACGGCTTAGCTACAGTGAAGTAGGCTAGTTGGCAATCATCACTATAGTGACGTCTCTGGGACATACTTCAAGCGTACTGGGACATACTTCAGGCTTGCTGCCCCACTGCGCAGTCTACACATTTATAACTCTGAATAAAGTGGATTTGTTACCCAGCACAGAAGCATGAATAATCAGCAATAGTCAATTCAATAACTAGATCAGGGGTCGGCAACCCAAATGTTCAGAAGAGCCATTTTGTCCTTTCAACAAAAAATCCAACGACCTTGGGAGCCACAACATTTTATGTCCATTTTACCATCTTGGCTGTGAATATGTCTTAGAATGTGCTGATGTACTGAAATAGGCTAAAAAATATAATATTAACAAACACGCAGACTTACTTTGCTCTGCTTTAAGGTTTCGCACAACTG
The DNA here is from genome assembly GCF_904425465.1 of Colossoma macropomum. NCBI lineage: Eukaryota > Metazoa > Chordata > Actinopteri > Characiformes > Serrasalmidae > Colossoma > Colossoma macropomum. Next base: position 5,678,369 of record NW_023494806.1, on the reverse strand, counting down.
TAGCTGCTTTTCTCACATCTCTAGCAGGAATCAAAAGTAGAACGGTTTCTTGTAAAACGTCTCTCAACGTTTGATTTTTTAATGAGGCTGAAGTCGCTTCTCATTCGCCAGCTTCTTGTTTGAATTTTCCCGTTCTACCTTAAATTGCGCCTCAGATGCCAGAATGTAACTGCTGCACCATTTAAGATGGAACGGGAAAATTCAAATAGGAAGCTGACGAACGAGAAGCTGGCTTTTTAGTGTTTGACAGTTTTTCTTTGCGGATTAAACGCATCAGGAAACCAGCTGGAGTGATTATAAATGCAAATAAGTCCATTTGTCTCCAAATTATTGATGTTCTCTTTGCGTTTCTTTAGCTGTTAGCTAGGCGAGATTGTTATCTGGGTTTTAGGGTTAAAGCTTGGTGAATTAGCAGCTGTCGGTTACATTAACTTCAGCGTTTAAGACCATTTATTGTTAAACTGTGTTGAACGATCAGCAGAGCTTTATTTTACTGTAAAGGAGGTTTATTTTATTTTTACCTAAAAAATCGAATTCTGCTGTGGAGCCACAACAGGGCAGTTAAAGAGCTGCATGTTGCCGACCCCTGGACTAAATAAAGAAGTGATGCCTTCAACACTTGGAGACCATATATCCATTCGTTCAAGCCATGTGTTCCAACTTGGCTCGCGTTTCTTTGTGTTTATCCACGGCTGCTGAACCTAACGTGTGTATGTGCCGTATGCTGCAGGCGTAATCCAAGTCCTTGAGCATGCCAACCTGGCATTCCTCACCAAAGTGTGCCATTCCTGTGGTTGTTGGGAGTACCTAGAAAGTTCTTTCCTTGTTCACACTGGTTCATTTGCCTTGTTGTTTTTTCCCTAGTACTCAAGACACCTGCTGACCTTAAAATGGGTTGTATGGAGAATGTTTGGTCAGTGTATCCTGGGCTTTATGGTACAAACCACCATAGTGCACCATTACCATTGCTCTGCTGCTACATCAGTAGCTCTCTCAACCACTTTGCCCCCCATCACCCTCCTCATCCATCCTCATATTAACACTCCCCTGTCCTCAAAGGTCACAGTCCCTACTGGATTTGGTGCTTTTATGTTTTTGAAAGGTAATAAAAATCAAGGTTTCTGCATAATTGAAGAGTTAAGATGTAAACAAAGTCACTGAGATTGATTTGAAATGCGCCTTTACAGGGATGGTAATAGGAACCAGACATGTAAAGCCTCTTAAAGCTCCCTCACAGAAGGATATTGAATAAAATGAGTACGAATGTGCTGCCTGATGCCCGAGATGTTATTTTGCAGTAGGTTTTAGTGAAGTTTTTGGTGTCGAACATGTTCTTTTAAATCAGTTCAGGGCAGAGAGGCACATTTAAGGCATTGTAAGGCAAGATAGTCCCCAAAGAAAACGTATTTTTTTAGAATTACTGCTGTTTATCATCATCAGCATTACATATAAAACTCAGAAGACATGTATAAGTTCACTGGTCATTTTCAGTAGTGGATAAAAAATAGCTGTATTTGTGTCGTAGACGTTGTGACCCCTGGTTCCCTTCACCACCACTGTAAAGAAATCCGAATCAGTAAGTTTCTCTATGATGAACCATTTCACATCAGACCACTCTCAATGACTTTGTTTACATCATGAATTCTTTAGATGTTGAAAAAAGTATTTTTCGTATTATTTAGAAATCCTTTATGCTTCATTCCTATGGAGGAGCTCAGCGGTCAAAAGGGCTCCAGGCTGCACGTCTTGTTTTAATTCATCACCGAAGGTCACCTCAACTCCACACACACAAACCAACAAACCCGAGTTGTTTTAATCCGTTATATTGTCATTCTCTGAGCCGGGCCTTTTTCCGTCCGCGCGCTGTTTGCTTTGCTGCTGGGAGATGTGCTTCAGTAGACTTGTATTTGCGCTATGAGTCGCACCTGAGCGACAGTGTGTAATTCACGGCTGTTTTTCCAAACGTGCTGGTGAGCTTAAACGCTGCCCTCTGGACTGACCCGGCCCGCATTCATCACTACGGGGCTAATCACTAGCGCGCGGACAGGCCTGTTTGTTAACAAGATTCATTGGGCCGGCTTAGCGGCATTTAATTTGGTCTGTAACAAAAGCCTCCTTTGGAAGCAGCTCTGCTGTAGCCAAATTAATTGCGACATTGTTCGTGTTGTTGTGTTTGTTTTACTAAACCGAGCTCTATTAATTGAATGGGGAAGCACTGACGTGAAATAATGAACTGGTTTAAACTAAATAAATGGGTTGTTTTTATGTGAGCGTGATTAATTTTTATTTGCATATTCAGTGATGTATACTTCTTCTTTAGGGACAAGGAGTACTTCATTCAATCCTGACTCGTGGGCAGCCTCAGAGGAAAAAATAGAGCTATCATAAACTATAGATGTGTTTCTGTCTCACAATGTTGCCATAGAAATGCACAAAATTGTAGTTCTGCAGTTTTATATCTCATGACTGTAACTAGGTTTGCCTGTGTTTTAATTAGCTAAAACTAATGTTTTATAATGAGTCTGTTTGTTGCATACGTAGCAGGTTAAATCATTCAGCCATAAATGGAAATCGAGTCAATGAAACCTTTTTATCCCATTGGGCACAGATTTTTTTCTGTTTGACCAAAGTAGCTCAAATTTGGTGTCAGGCCACTTTGTGGCACTGCCTGTCCAATGAACGTTTGAAGTTTTTAATTACTCCCATATTTCTAATATTAACCAAAATAATTCATATCTCTAATATTCAGACAGCAATTTCTTTCCAATTTCTTACCTGTATTCACAGTTTACCTGTATATTATTGTCATTTGACTTGTTCTGAACAATGTGGTTATTCATACATGTGTATATGTGCGTATATATCTCATATTTGTGAGTACAGAAAAAGAGAATTGGTGGATTTATGATGGAGGGAGTTGTTAAACTGTTATACCTCAAAGTGGCTTCTGACATCATGAATTCTATACAGCACATTTTTTTTTTGACGAGTGTGTAAGATATGTTGCGAAACTGTTGAGATTTTGGCTTATTTTATCAGTTTATGACAACTGATCAGATCAGAGATACACAATTGTTCCCTAAAATACATCAAAGTTATTAAAAAATAATAAGAAGAATTAACCTTTTGGACCAAAGGTTAAAAAGTACAGTCAGACAGTCGGACACTGTGAAGCTGTAAGACCAGCTGCAGAAAAGTACAATTAAAATTGCAGTATGAATATAAATGGATTAATAGCTTAACCCCTTAACAAGCCACGGGCTCAGCAGCAGGGCCAGAGTGTTATTACACACTGCTATAACATAAGAACAGCTCCATTAGTTTGCATCGAAGTCCCTGTAGTTACTGAATAATAAACCTGGATTGTTAAGGTGTTTAAGTTGTTTTGACAGTTGTTTACAGTAAGGATAAATTACCAAGTACGTTTTTAGGGCAGTGAACGTGTGGCCTATATTTACACTATCCCATATAATTTGATGTCACAAAATACCTGAATCTACCCCTGATTCCCTACTCGAGAGAAGTCAGAGTAAAACATTAGGCTATGATTCATAATAAAAGTCTTTTGTTTTTGGCTCCTTTGGGTCACGAAGCAATTTGCAGTATCATTTTAAGTGTAGTATTACAATATTACAGAAGCAGGAAATATGGGTTAGCATGTTTGGCAATATGACACTCACAGGGTCCTGAATGATAAAGCCACTCTTTTCTTCAACCTCTTATTGACCAGGGTATATTTTGGTTTGTCCATCTGAATTTACATGACCAAGTCGTAAGGCAGATTATTCAGTAACTGCATTACATAAATGTCCGTTTTTATTTAATTAATTAATTAATTTATTTATTGTAAAAGTTCCCCTCAAATGAACAGAACGTTTTATGATCATACACATATTGCTTTATGCTTACAATTTACTGCTAGAAGCCAAAAATCTTAGACCCTCTTTGTATTATTTTATTAAAGTAATTTGTACAGAGCAGATCACTGAAGAGACGCCATCTGTTTATAGTTTATAGCCCAGATTTGTGGAAAAATGGGTCGACTTTCAGTAGAAAAAAAAATTGAGTTCAGCTTCTTTTATTATAAGGGTTTAAAATGACATCACCCATCTATTTGACTGGAAAGAAGACAGTTACAGCTCTCATACGACCCCCACCTTTAGAATGTAGCTTATGAAATATGAAAGTTATGAAGAATATGACGAAGTGCGTTTTGGAACCACCGGTGGTCTCAAGGAGTTGAAAACGTTAAAGGGCAGTTACACTGATGAGTGGTCACGATGTCTACAACACAGATATAACTATTTTATTAACTATCCAAAATCACCAGTGAACCCACACGTCTTTTCAGTTTTTATATGTGATGCTGATGATGGTAAAATAGTGGTAAATCTTAAATAAATAATAAATAAATTTTCTTTTGGGGACTATTTTGCCTTATTAGGTCCTGCATGTACCGCTATCATGAACAGATCCGAATATATAGGTTTCAGGCCAAAACTACTGAAGTGAAAAATGTCTCGTGACCATTTTGTTTAATTACTTTCTGAGAAGGACCTTTTAGAGGAATCAGACTCCTCAGACTGTGATCGGAGTTTCTCTAGGACGTATAATGAGCCTTTTCACAGTAGTTTCGTTTACCTAATTCAGGAAAAATAAGTAAGAGCAGAAATTGTAATGAACAGTCATGTCTTAAAGTGTCCCCTAACACCTGATGGCCTGTTGAATGCAGCCTATTGTTGGACGGTATAGAAGCTAATAATGAGAAGAGGGAGGCAATAACAATCGCCAATGAGGTCCAAGTGAACTCTTTAAAGTGGAGGAAATGGGAATCTTCCCATCCCGTCCAGTTGCCCTCCATATGACGTGAATCCATCATGAAGCCACGCGGGGATTCCACAGAAGATCAAACGGCACGCGGCCGTTCTGCCCCACAAAAGGGCAAGTGGCCTTGGGATATCCCATTAGACTGTACAGGATGGGGGCTGGTGGAGGGTGGAACTGTAGAGGCCATCCTCTTAGAGGAAAATAACAGCAGGCGAGTCGCCGGTCGGAGAGGAAGACAAAACAGTTCGTGCCACCCTCGGCCTTCGAGAGCCCGGCCCTCGTCGTCCCTGGACGTCCCATTGGAAGCCTTTGGTCCGTGACCTCTGTGGTGAACCGTCTGCATGGCAACGGCTTCCTACATCTCCTGTAGACTTTGAATGCACAACAAAACCAATGGTTTTCTTAGGGGGGCCGTCTTCCGTCCGCTGGACCATAAATCAAAACGCCAAAGATTTGTGTTGAAACCTCTTAAATCACCAAATAATAGATCACTGAAGGAAGTCAATAAAGACAGAGGCCCTGCTCCAGCGCTGGATTGCATTCCTGTTTGTGTGTAAAGTCTTTGGCACCGTTATTTTTGGGCAGTTTTTCTATTTGGCTGCACCACTTAGGAACACAGTCACTGCTACAAAGAAACACTGAGTCTAAATGAGATTTTCACCGGTTCTTCAAGATTTCTGAGTAATTCCCACATCATTTGGATGTGAATGGTGATGGGAACCCGGGGTTGTGATATCTACAACACAAATGCAGCTCTTTTATTTACCATTCTGGACAACCAGTGAACCTACATATGTAGTGTCTGACTGTATAGATGTAATATTTATGGTGGTAAAATAGTGGTAAAATAGTGTAAATTATTAAGGCATATGGCACTATTTTGCCTTATAACTCATTGCACGTACCTCTTCACCAAAAAAATAGATTTTAGGCCAAAATGTTATTGTAAAACTATCATAAACATGTAATCGCTTTCTGTGCGGGAGCTTTTCGAAGCATTTAACTCTTCAGATGTCTGGTTCCTATCATAGGTTTCTCTAGAACAGATCATTTCACACTCTTTATGACTTTATTTATGTCTCAATTAATTGATTATGTGGGCTATTATGTGGGCTATTTTGCCTTATTAACTCAAACTGGATGAGATTAAAAACCTTCACTCTTAAAAACAGAGGTTCCTAAAGGAACTTTTCAGTGGTATAGAACATATACATTATGTGGAAGATCTTTCAACTTGTAAAAGGTTCTTGACGCACTCACGTGATCAAGATATTGATTTTACTTTGCTTGATTTTGTTCTTAATAATTGGTTAATTGTAATTAAATGTTTGGTATACAGTTGTGTCCACATGTTTATACACCCCTTTATTAAAAAAATCACGTTTTGTTGATATTCCAACTGAAGTATGGCACATTTTAGAGCACGCCTTTTCTTTATTTGCTTAATTTAACAAATATATAATATAAAACGTGGCATAACTTTTTCACAGGCTCTATTTTTCCCTATATGTTACATTCAGCATATAAAAAGTTGTATAATGTGCATTAAAATGTGCAAAAGTGTGTTCTCTGTAGGGGATGTGTTAACTTATTTACAATTAGACCAAAAAAAAAAACAAAAAAAAAATGTAATTTGACTAGGGGTGCCAGAACATTTGCATACAACTGCACTTATACTTTTTAAAACATTAATAATCATTAATTGGACCCCTATTACATATTATAACAGTATTATTACACATGTATACCTTTTCAAAGCTAACTGTGCTTTTTATAGAACAAAGACAGGGTGCTTGATGTCAATTGCAATGGAATATGTTTAAATTTATGTCTCCTAAATAAAGCTACTGAAGACCCCTGATGGTACCACCACAACGACATCCTTTGTGTCCTAAAAGATGCAGTCTGGCAGCTTTTTGCTGAAAGTATACAGCCAGTACTTTTCTAATGCTAGCTCGTAATTGCTGTGTTAAAACTGCATGTAAAGCAGTTACAGTAAATAAAGCTCATTGAACTGAAGTGAAGAACTGAACTCATCCTGTCACTGTTATCCTGTTTTTCACCAGACCTTCATGATGGACATGATGGGCTAATGGCCGGCCTCAGTGTTTTACCGTGTTCCAGTCAGATGCCCTTGGGCTGCTGTGGTCAGACAGGTGGAAAGGATGGTGGGTTTCTTTGCTGATGAATGATGACCCCAGGGCTAATTTCAGGCCTGCGCGCTCTGGAGAGAAACCGAGGCCTCATTTTTGTCGTTTTTGTCAGACAGTGCAGTCGTTTAGACGTTGGCGAGCTCGTTGGAGGAGAAATAATCTGTGTTTGCTAACACGGCCCTGGTGCTGATGTGTTTTTATATTCGGCATAAAACGTCCGTCAGTGACGGCAAATGGATCGTGAACAGCGCTGTGGATGACGAGGCCAGGGAGAAGCGGTACGGGGAGCGCGGCCTTGCTTTAGCTTGTCTGGGTGACCTCAGGTTGGCTTTTATTTACTTTATCCGTCCTGCAAGAGCTGATTCTGTCTCTAGATGTGCCAGGCAGCCGAGGTAAGCCTGCACACACACTGTAAAGGGAGCTGTAAAACTGTAATGGGTTTGAACTCTGTGAGTTCTGTTGAGTTGAGCTTTGTGGAATGGTGGTGAGTCCTCCATGCCCCTCTCTCCCTCCCTCTCTCTCTCTCTCTCTCTCTCTCTCTCTCTCTCTCTCTCTCTGTCTCTCTCTCTCTCTCGTTCTGTGTGTGTGTGTGTGTGTGTGTGTGTGTGTGTGTGTAGGCTGCTGTCGGGGCAAAAACACAGGCCTGCATGGGGCGCTACGCTCTACCTGCCCAGGCCTTCCACATTTCAGCAACTGTTCTCTTATTGGCAACAAGTGTATCAGAGTTACCAGACAGGCCCATGACTAATTTCTTAATATAGATCATATATCATATGATACGATACGATGATCATCGTACATGTATCTTATATCACATCATATCACATAACCAGCATTTTTATAGATAATACATTTAAGAAAATAAGTTCATAAAGACATCCCACCTTTTTTTAATCCAGAGGCCAAAACATACATTTATTTATTTACTTATTTAGTTAGTTGGTTGATTAGTTAGTTCGTTCATTGTGTTTGTTTGTTTGTTCATAAGCTGTTTTATGAATGAATGAGTGAATAAACAAATAAATAAATAAATAAAGCGTATTATGTCATTATAGGATTTATGAATATAGGCTCAAACAGATACATCCAAAATAATATACATATTGCGTTTACTGTTTGTCTAGCTGTCTTTATTTATTTATTTATTTATTTATTTATTTATTTATTTGCTCTGTTTGTTTGTTGAACATCACCAATTCTTAAATATAGAGATCATATCATATATTGTTGTAAAAAAATTAAAAAAAAAGTTATAAATTCATACATCACATCATATCTATTGTGTCATATCATATACTGACAAATAAATAAGTACATAAATAATAAAGTGTATGTCATAGCATTTAATATAGGCTCACACAGGCATGACCAAATTAATATGCATAATGTATCCAGCAGCCAAAACTCATAAAGTGTTACTATTAAACACATTCTGTTTAGCAGGTTATTCATTTCTATATCTGACTAATACTACTGCTAATAATAATAATAATAATAATAATAATAATAATAATAACAGCAACAACAACCATAATAATAATAATAATAATAATAATAATAATAATAATAATGGGACATTATATCATAATATATTATATTATATTACATAATATTATATTATGTATAATATACGTAATAGATATTTTATATATTGTACTATTTTTATTTTATCATCTGTAGCTTTTTAAAGTAGTCATGCAGTGAGTGATTAGTAATTATGAAGTAATGTTGTCCTGCTGAAATGTCCTTCAGTGTTTCCTGTGAGGTCACTTCTGTCCTGTGGGTTTCAGTATTGTTACCCATGAAGGAAATCCAGCTAAAGCTGCGCTCAGACGCTGGACATTCACTGTAAAAATAACAACAATATGTATCTCTAAAGTGGTGACTTTACAGGAAAAGAGAAAACATTCTTTAAGTATTCCAAGTATTTTCGGAGTGTTTCTGTTGGTCCATTCATCTTCACACAATGTAAAGATAAAATAAAATAAGATAATGGCATGCTTGAAATAGATTAATATATAAATATCAATCGCATTACCGCACATCTGTATAATATAAATATATAAATACCCTCATATAATCACACATTTATATGATTTATGTTTATATACTATCTATATTAATACTCTTCTTATAAGATACATGTTTTAAAGTGACATATTAATGCTAAGTAATATTAATACCCTTCAGATCAATCAATATGTATTTGTTTATTTCCCTGATAATTATAGCAGGTTATAACTGCTTTATAAATGTAGTATTATCAGGTTCTTTCATATTTACCTCTTTGAAGAAACCTTTTGCATGAATAAGCGATGTGGTTTATTCATTCATTCATTCATTACTGAAAAATAAAGAGCTGTGATTTTAATCTCAGTTTGTGCTTTGATTTTTATTGGTTCTATTAAGTTATTTATTCATTTATTTTGTTTTTAATGCTGTTTATTTAGGTGCTCTGTTTAGCTTTTAGCCTTTTTTTCTGGTAGAGCAGCGGTTAGTTATGGGCCGCTGTAGCTGGAAATGCTGTTTAACCTCTGAACCCTCTGAAAGTGGTTTTGCTGGCAGAGGTCAAACGCGCTGTGTTCCTGTACTGTAGACGCTTAATGGGGGGAAAAAAGAAAAAATGAGCTGAAAAAAAGAAAAAATGAGCTGAAAAAAAAGAAAAAATGAGCTGAAAAAAAATGAGCTGAAAAAAAGAAAAAATAAGCTGAAAAAGGACAAAATGACCTGAAAAAGCTCATTATTACAGCGTGTTCAGTGTTCAGCCGGGGGCTTAGCCACAGTCTTTTCAGGGGGTGCCCAGGTTAGACCCAGCGATTTTATTGGGGGGGCAAACTAGAAAAAGATGTAAAGTAACTAAAGAAAGTTCAGAAACTTTATGTTAACTTGACAAAGCCAGCTAACAACAAAAGATAAAGCAGTTTGCAGAACACTGTTGATTTTGATAACTGAATTGGGTTTATATAGTCGTTCCAAGTAGTTGCTATGAGGTTGCTATGGTATTCCAGCTTGTTGTTGCTCGGTGGTTGTCAGGTGGTTGCTAAGGTGTTGCTACGCTGTTGCTGTGTTATCCCAGGTGGTTGCCAAGTTGTTGCTAGGCCATTGCTATTCTTACTCTTTTGGTTGCTAAGGTGTTGCTAGGACATTGCTTTTGTATCTCCGCTGCTTGCTGGGGGTTGCCAGATTTGCGTCCTCTGTGTGTTTGTAATTTGTATGAAAGTTTGTAGTGTGTATTTAGTTTATTACTAAATAAAAAAAAAAATAATAAAAATAAATAATGTGTTTTTCAAGCCAACGTAATTATGAGTAGGGCTGAACAATTTGGGGAAAATATTTAATTGCGATTTTTCCGATTAATATTGCGACTGCAATTTTAATTGCGTTTTTTTTTTTTCTAAATTGAGATTCAGGCCTGGTTTATTTTGGCCAAGAAGACCAGAATATCCATCTTTTTGGCTTGAGGCTCGACCCCTGAATGCATTGTGCCAAACTGCCAGTCGTGGTTGTGATGTCACACCAAATGGAGATTTGTTTGCATCTGATTGGTCTAACTTTTCTACAGGCATTTCAGTTTCCCCTTTTTAAATAATGCTTTTGCTAATGTACACACTTAAACGGTTCTCTAGTAAAGACATGGTTCTATATAGAACCATAAACACTCAACAACCCATTTACATGCTTAAAAAGTTCTTTGCATGGTAAAATGCTTCTTTAGATGGAGAGTGTGTTTTATATGGTTCTATGTAGCACCTTTGTGAAAAGGGTTCTATATAGCACCAAAATGTTCTTTTACTGTTACGAGCTTGGTATCATAACAATAGCAGAACCCTTTTGGGCGCTATATAGAACCACATGCAACACATTCTCCATCAATCTGAAGAACCATTTCACCATGCAAATACCCATTTGAGCATGCAGATGGGTTGTTGAGTGTTCATGGTTCTATATAGACTGGCTGTCTTTAATAAAGAACCTTGAAGAACTATTGTTTTTAACAATGTAGGTTATTGAAAAAAATGCAGCTCTTGCAATTTGAAAATTGCACTTAAATTGTCTTAAATTGTGATTTCCATATAAAAACGATTAATCTTTCAGCCCTAATTATGAGAGAGCAATATTTGATTAGGTAACAGCCTAATCTACTGTAGAATACTCAGCACTGTATTCACCTCTGATGAAATCTAGCCTGCATCATTAAACACACACGTGTACTCAGCTATTAAGAGTATTCAGCTTGCATTATAAATGATAGCTGTTACTTTACAACAGTAAATGTTAGTAGTTGCTCATTTTTGGCCTCAAATTACCATCGACAGCCTGCTTCATATGACGTAGCTCCCACAGCAGCACTGCTGAATGTACTGGGCAATTTTTTAGTGGGGTCATAATTCAGAAGAAAACTAAATAACAGCAGTATTTACCGGTCACTCTGGAAAACAAAGTGAATTTATCCTGTTTTCCATTATGTTATATGACAAATATTGCTTCCTGTACTGTTTCTACTCTCTGCTTAACACAGTAATCTTCAGTTACAGTAATGTTACAGTAATCCACATAGAGCAGAAAAATACTGTAAAAACAAAGATGTAGGGATTTGCTTAGGTGCTTATAAATGTAGACAGCCAGTGTTGCTTTCTTAAGCAGAACAAACAAGAATAATGTGAAGGTTTTGAGCTGCAGTCACTCTCCTGTGAGATAGCTGGTTACTGATTGTCAGATCATAGCTGCTTGGTAACGGCCCTGACGGCGGATTTTCACCGTCAAACTGTTCACACATAGTAGCAGAACCTTTCTGTGGTGACTGCATCATTGATAATAGCTGACTGTCTCAATATGTTTAGCTGAGGTGGTCGTGCCTCATGGGTGGGTGGCCCTGGCCCCCTCTGACCACCCTTTGGCTACTCCCCGGGTTTCAGCTTCAGAGTGGTGCTGCTTTTGTTTGTTAAGAATTATGGAGTAAATTAGCCTAAATGACGTTTAGATCAGATTTTATGTCCTTTTCAAAAATGAAATTTGATTTAAAGGGGAATTTCACCGTCTCAGAGTTCCCACATGGTTAAATGGTTGTTATGGACAGAGTCTTTTAGAGTGATTTGATATGAAATGTTCCATTATAGAGAGACATGCTGAGTCAGAATTGTTCACAGTGGTGGTGATAGGAACCAGACGTCTGAGGTGAATTTTGGTTTTCCTTTTATTTTAAGTGAGCTGCGTAAAATCTCTTCAGAGAAGTTAAATATCAGCACTTAACTTAAAAGTTTAAATGTACAGTTTTAAATTTGTCTCATTAAGCATTTAAAAACTTTGGTAACGCTTGAAGGATGTCAACGTAACACATTCACAACATCTTACATAAACACTTCATAACATGTTCATGAACATTTAAATCAAAATTCAATTTTAGCATGATATTAATACAGACTATTATGACACTTTACTGAGAGACATTTTTCAAAATAAAAGTTCTCCTTTTTTATTTTGAAAACCTGTATTATTTTCAGTGAATGCCTTATTTCTGGACAGCCAAAATAAAAATGACCCTGCTTTACCCCTTTGGTCATTAAGTGCTGTGACACTTAGACACACCACCATACCAGCATTCAGTCGAATGATTGTTCCTAAGCATATTTAACAGTAATTTACTGTGCATGTAGTAAAGTCACATGCAAAGCAACAACTGATTAACAAAAAACAGATAAAAAGAAACTGAAAGTATAGGTGACACGTGCCTGAGTGTCAAGGCACGTAACGACCAAAGGGATAAAGCAAGGTCTTTATTTTTGCTCTCCACCAATGAGGCGTTTTACTGAAAATGATATACTTTTTCAAAATAAAAAACTAAGGATTGTTATTTTGAAAAATGTATCTCAGTAAAATGACATAGTAGTCCATTTTAATATTATGTAAAACATGAATACTTGATTTAAACATTCATTAACATATTATGAAGTGTTTATGTATGATGTTATGAATGTATTATGTAGACACCCTTCAAGTGTCACCAAAAGTTTTTGTTTTATTAAAGTGGCCAAAAAGGTTTATATCTCCAAAAGCTTTATCACAAAAAATTACAGTATACAATGGCTGCATGTGTTGCCCGAGGCCTAAGACATTGTTTTACAATAGTTTTGAGAAGAATTTGGCCTAGAACACACACACACACACAAACACACACACACACACACACACACATTTTCTAAGCCGCTTATCTTTCTGGGTCACAGTGTGGCCTAGGACATATCTTTTAAAATCCATTCATGGTAGAGTAGGACGTTGTACGGCAAAATAGTTCCCAAAGAAAACAAATTATTACTAATTTATTACTATTTACCATGATCAGCATTACGTATAAAAGCTCAGATGACGTGTGTAGGTTCAGTGGTGGTTTTGGATAGTAAATAAAATGGCTATATATGTGTTGTAGACATGGCAACTCCTGGTTCCTATCACCACCACTGTAAAGACATCTGAGTCTCTACAGGGAACCATTTCACGTTAAAACACTCTGGAATGACTTTAACATCTCAGTGATTTCGTTATACAGAGTTTTTGAAAAATCAGTGGAATTCTTGGTGGAAGTATCTTGTAGTTTTGTTGGTTGGTTGATTATTTACTTATTGGCTTGTGATTTGAGCTTTAGGCCTCAAGGCCTTCGCTGTTGTTCAGTAAACGTGTGTGATTGCATGATTGTATGACTATATAAATCGGTCTGATAGAACTGTTGTGTTGTTTCTACAGAATGTCTTCATGATGAATCAAAGCAGCTTTGTTTTTACCTTTGCATTCCCAAATTGAAGGTGTGCAGATTCTTGTTTTGCAGACGGAAGCCGAGCAGAATCCATGTTTGAAAAATGTAAACACACATGTGCCGGCCTGCAGTGGGCAGGTGCACCAGCGCTGCTCTCTGACGCCTCTGCACGGAGCGATCACGCTAAAACTGTCAAACTACTGTTTGTGCAACTCATCTTCACTCGGGGTTTGCTGTCCAGAGCAACATAGTGGGCCTCTCTATCTCTCTCTATCTCTCTCTATCTCTCTCTCTCTCTGTGTGAGCTTAGGGGTGAGCAACATGATGATATTTTATTTTTATTTTGACAGATATTGTCAGCACTTAAAGGGCGCATATCCTACATTTTAGCTGCATTTTATTTTTTACACCCTTAGGATCCACTTCTGATATTTGTGTGGGTTTATATATTAAAAATAGTCAAAGTCATTTTTACGTGACATTTTTTCTTTGAGACTGGTTTATGCAAATGAGTTCTGATTGGCTGCCCACATTCAAAAAACACTGTATAACTTCAGTGTGAATCAGCAGGGCTGAACTGTTTTAGGCCAAATAGGGAGGTAAACGTAAATGTATTGGTTTTCATGACGTCACAAAAACAGGAACTTCAAAACGGCCTGTTTTTGTAGTCTGATTTCCATATATGGAGTGTGTGGGCTGGTGAATTATTGGGGAATAATGACTCTAAAGTGAAAGTGGGAGTACTGTTGCGCAGTTGTACTCAATTAAAAGTGGAAGTAAGGAGCCAAAAATATACTAATAGAGTCAAAATGTGTCTACATTTAAACTACTCAAGTATATAAATGTAAAATGTACATGTTTTAATGAGAAAATGAGAACAGGGCTGCCCAAAGTTGGCCTTTGGGGAAGTTTGATTTTTGTTTTTTCAAATTTTTTGCAGAATTTAGTCACTGAGATATAAACAAAGTCAGAGTGGTTTGATGTGAAACGTACCCACTCCGTTTTCTTTACAGTACCATTGACTAAAGCAATAGGTGACCATGTCTACGACATATTTTATTTACGATCCAAAACCACCAGTGAACCTACATGAGTCTTCTGAGTTTTATATGTGACATTGATGATGATAAAATAGTGTTAGATCTAAACCAAATAGGTTTTTGGGGGACTATTTTGCTTAAAACCCACTTTGGCGTATTCATAACCATTTTGTGTGATATCTCCCTTTCAGAAGCGTTAAACTCATCAGACGTCTGGTTCTTATCACCACCACTGTGAACATTTCTAACTCCGTAATTTTCTCTAGAATGGATCATTTCACCTTTAACCACTCTGAAAGACTTTGTTTGCATCTTAACCATTTAATTATGCAGAAATTCTGACAAATCAATGGAATTCCCACTTTAATTATAGTAATAAAGTACAATTACTCAAGTACTTTCCACCACTGAACTGAACCAGTTCCAGAAAACTCAATATCGTGATATATATAGAGTATCTTGAAATTGAAGATATCAAATATCATGATGTAATGTATTTTTGCCCCATTGCCCACCCCTGGGTGAACTGTCTGTTTTTATTGAGCAAGTCGACTGTAATTTTATGAATCTGGGCTGTGCACCACAGTCCCAGACTAACAAGAATGTAATCATGGATTTGTTAAAGTTTCAGGGCTTTCTTTCCAAATCAAACATGTATTAATCACATTCAAACACACACACACGCACACACACAGAGCGCGAAGGAGCCTTTTTCACCCCGGATTCAAACGCTGTGGTGTAATTAGATAAAGCTCTTGGGGAAACTTTGACAAAGATTGAAAAAGGTAATGGAAAACGATGTTGAAAGTAAAATATTTAATGCTTATTTTACAGGTTCGGCTAGGTCATTGTGTCCAAATTTATTTTGAATTGCTGTAAGTCAGTGCCATGGTACAAGCTTCTCAGAGTTGCTTAAGATGGCCCAGCGTTTCCAACAACGCTCAGTTCATAATCAGGAAAAACACAAAACAAAATAAAATTTCAAGGCATTTCAGCACCTTTGAATCAGCGCAACATGCAAATGCCCGGTCTACCTAGAAGCTTGTCGGGCTCAAGGATATAATATAACTTATGGCTTTTTAAAAGCAAAAAAAAAGTGCATCCAACACAAAAAAAATCTGTTCCAGTCTGCAGTAATGCATTGCTTGTGTTAGGAAGGGCTTTCCTTCTTGTTGTGCTGGCCTTTATACTGTAGTCTCCGGCTCCTCTGGTGCGGGTCAGATACAGTGACAGTTCTCAGGGAGCCAAAGTCCAGTCCAGAGCATTCGCCCACACTTCGCGCAAGTACTTTTCTCCGTGTAATAAATATGGCAGTTCATTTCTTCGCCGCCCTCCGCCTCACAGGTCGCGCCCCTTTCCAAAACTCCCTCAGCTTTGGACGTGGACAAGCATGTTTACGTGTATGAGAGAGATATAACTGATAATACTCTCACGTAATTAATTTAAAACTGCACTTGTGCAACTCGGGCATGTCAGTTCTAGACCCTGAGGTCAGCAGATGTACATTACGCTTGAAGTGAGGCCTCCAAAATGTTTGTGTTTTGTCTCTCGATGCTCTTTGCTGCCACAAACCCATATTTGAGTCATTATCTCGGCCCATAGTCGTAATTAGCCGGCCCGCTGGTGGCTGAGTACATGTTTGCTGTGGCTGGGTTCATGTGGGGGTGGTAGCCGTGCCCCCTGATGCTGGGTAAAGGGTACGGGGACGGCCGGGTTTTGGCCCCCAGGTAGTGTTCGTAGGTGGTGGGGTATTTGTAGGGGTGATGGTGGAGAGTATCAGGCGGCTGCGGGTGCAGTTCATGGGGGGGACTCCTGGGTCCTGCTGTAAGGGGCACGGCATGGAGGCCACCTGGGACAGGAAGGGCGGGGCTTAGGACACGTGACATCAGCTGGTGGGCAGGGTCTGCATGGATGGGCGTCCCACTGGGGTCACGGTCATAGTCTCGCCGGCTGTCCTCTGTGAACAGGAGAGGAACAGGTTGTTATGATGGATACTGTAACAGATATGCAGTATATTTACAGTCGTATGCTAAAGTTTGGGTACTCCTCGTTACGTTAACGTTTTGTTGATTTTCTAAGTGAGAATAAGTTCACACATCCTCTACAGTGAACACATTTTATTTAATGCACCTTTGCTGAATTTAACATGCACTGTAAAAAGTGTCTCGTCAGATCTACCTAAAAACATGACTTCATATGGTAATAAGTAAACGAACTTGTTTTATTCAAACCTAAATAAATACTTTGAATGAATGATTTTTTCAATCAGTGTAGTTTTTTTAAGTTGAATAAAACTAGTTCAGGTGCTTTTTACCACATGAAGTAATTTTGTTAGGTAGCTCTGATGAGCCACTTTTTACAGTGTATTAAAAAAAACATATGGTAAAGCAAATAAATAGATATTGTGCACTACAATAGGCAGAAAATGACCTATTTAGCTTTGTTTCCTGTAGAGAATGTTAAAATATTTTCACTTCAACTATATATATATATATATATACATATGTGTGTGTGTGTATAAAATCAATTGATGTATGTATCGCTCATGTATGTTAATTGATGTACGTAACCTCATATCTCTAAAAAGATAACTTTACAGGAGAATGAAAAATGTAAATGTTTTGCACTTTTAATTGAAGTATATGGAGAAATATTTTTTTCTGAGTAATTTTGGACCATTTGTGTTGGTCCATTCATTATGAAATTTTGATTTTGACACAACATTAGGGGCAATGTATATCCAATTATTTATTTATATATATATATATATATATATATATATATATATATATATATATATATATAGCAAAAAAAAGAAAACATATTTAACATACAGTTACACAGAATTTTATGTGTAATATTGTTAATGCTAAAATAGTGGTAAATCTAAAAAAAATTCCTTAAATGCCTAAAAAAATAAAAAATAGGCAAAAAACTTGTTTGAAAACTGTCGTAAAACAATGTCTCAGTCATCAAGCAGTGTGTTCACAACCATTTCATGTCGTGTTAACTTTTTGTGCGGGAGCTTTTAGAGGCCATAAACTATTCAACGAACAACGTGAACAGAGTGAAGAGTTCTGGCAGTTTCTCTAAAATATACGTCACATCTTCACATCTTCACACTTCCATTATGCAGCAATTTTAAAAATTTGTGTTGAATCTTTCTTTAACATGTCAGTTTTAGACCCTGATGTCAGCAAATCTACATTAACCAAAGAGAAAGTTCCAAATATTTGTGTAATTAGATACATAACTGATAATTGGCTCCTGTAATTCATTGAAAAGCTGTAATGGTAAAACTGGCACGTCTGTTACGGACCTCGAGGTCAGCAGACGGACATTAACAGTTGCAGAGAGGCCTCCCAAACGTTTGTGTAGGAAAATCGCAGCGCGACTCTCAAATCTCCAGCGTTTTCTGGAGCTGTTTTAGTGTAATTTGCTCTGCTGATTGGACTGGAGTGTCCTGCGAGTGATTGGCAGCGTGAGTTATAGGCCTCTTCTGCCAAACAGCCTGAATCGCTCAGGAAATCGTTATACGCAGAGTTATGAGTACACGAGGAAAAAATGGCAGAGGCGATGTTGCGGTGTGTGTGCGGCGCAATGTCCTCCGGGCGTGCAGCTGTTTAAACCTCTGCGTATTGCAATCTGCAGCCCTCAACTGGAAATGGACGTGTTTGGCCCTTAGGAGTGTATTTTTCACAAATTCAATGCACAGGTGGCCAGTTGCAGTCACTCCGTTTCATGCACTGCAGTGCAGTTTGGATTGGATTTGTGCTTTTCTGGTTATTTTCAAATGACTTTTACTTACTGAGGTCAAGGGAGAGTGAAGCACGAACTAACTTGGAGTAAAATCTCGCACCAAAACAGAAGAATAGCTCCTGTTCTGCGAAGAATCTTTAGTGAAACTGCCTTAAATCTACTTAATACATCCAGAATTTCTCATTGAGATTGTTGCCAGAATATTCAACTTATTCAACTGATTTCTAGACGTTTTACTAGTTTTGAGTCATTTTTGATCTTATCTCATTGTTTCTAGCATCTTAGTCCAATATGTTGGACAATCTTAAAATCATAATACAATCTCAGAGTGAGAAATATTTGCTAGATTGGCTGATTTAAGATGCTTTTATAAGCCAGGAGGTTTGCAGTGTATTGAATTCCAGTTCCTGGTAGATGCTGGATGTACTAAGACGTTCCACTGCAGCTCCACTGGGAACTTGGCACTGGAGGAGTTTTTGGACCTCACAAGTCGGTTTTTGTAGCTACTTTTACTTCTTCTTGAGTCGTTATTTCATTGCAGTCATGATACTTTTACTTCAGTGTGGCTTTAGGCTGATTAAATGTCACCAGCAGGCCATGTGGTCTACTCTGACCCCAAATCACAGCGATGATTTCTGAATGATTATTACATCCATACTTGCTAGTAATTAAACAGCCCAAACAGTGGAAGCTCTTGCAGATGTAGATTGTTTTGGGCCGCCTGTGCGTAGCCATGAACCGAGGGAAATTACACGTTTTTAAAATGCTTTATGAGTTTTCGCAGCGCAGAACGTTCGGGGGAGCTGGGCTGTTGGAGAATGTTATTAGGGACTATTTTAAAGCTCATTTTCTGAGCTCCTGAGTTGTAAGCTGAGTTGAGCAGATGATTATCAGAGCTGGAGAATGAGGGCACATACCTTTCTCAGTGCCATTCTGCTGCGTGGGAGAAGACATTGGGTTCCTTGTGCGAGCGAAAGCGCTGATGATGGGCAGCGAGCCGGGCCTGTGATTCCTCGGCCTGAAACGAACAAGCAGCGCGAGTGTAAGGTTCACCGTTTACCTGTCTGTACCTAAACACAACCTATATATAAACGAACCACAGTGAATGGGGAGACGCCATGCATTAGTCCATCAACTAACTGACACAGCTATGGTGCACCAAACAATCTTTTCTGTTTGTTGGTGTTTGCTTGGTCAGTGTGCTCTGGACTTTAACCTCTAAGGGACTGTATGTGGGTCCACACTTCAATTCCTCACTCCCATAAGTTACATTACACATTAGTTTCATAGCAGTTACTAAATAATTCATCGTAGTTATTGAGTAACTGATTGTAGTAACTGGATAATTTAGAGTGGATACTGAATTATTAATTGTTGAAGAATTTATAGTAGATACTGAATAATTTGTAGTAGTTACTGTACATTTCATAGCAGGTAGTTCATTGTAGTTACTAAATAATTCACACTGGATACTGGATAGTCTGTAGTAGTTATTGAATAATTCATACTGGATACTGAATAGTCTGTAGTAGTTATTGAATAATTCATACTGGATACTGAATAGTCTGTAGTAGTTATTGAATAATTCGTACTGGATACTGAATAGTCTGTAGTAGTTATTGAAGAATTCATACTGGATACTGAATAGTCTATAGTAGTTATTGAAGAATTCATACTGGATACTGAATAGTCTATAGTAGTTATTGAATAAATCATACTGGACACTGAATAGTCTGTAGTAGTTATTAAATAATTCGTACTGGATACTGAATAGTCTGTAGTAGTTATTGAAGAATTCATACTGGATACTGAATAGTCTATAGTAGTTATTGAATAAATCATACTGGACACTGAATAGTCTGTAGTAGTTATTAAATAATTCGTACTGGATACTGAATAGTCTGTAGTAGTTATTGAATAATTTGCACTGGATACTGAATAGTCTGTAGTAGTTACTGAATAATTCATACTGGATACTGAATAGTCTAGTAGTTATTGAATAATTCGTATTGGATACTGAATAGTCTGTAGTAGTTATTGAATAATTCATTACTGGATACTAAATAGTTTGTTGCAATTATTAAATAATTCATACTGGATACTGAATATTCTGTAGTAGTTATTAAATAATTCATACTGGATACTAAATAGTTTGTTGCAATTATTAAATAATTCATACTAGATACTGGATAGTCTATAGTAGTTATTGAATAATTCATACTGGACATTGAATAGTTCATTGTAGTTACCAAATAATTCATAATGGATACTGAATAGTTTGTAATAGTTATGAAATAATTCACACTGAATAGTAAGTCTTAATAACCACATATATAAAAGCCTATATACTGTAAAAAAAAAACATTTTTAACCTTAACAAAAAGCAAGTAACCTTGTTAATTTTGTATCGATTGAACTTCATATAATATTTTTTCTTCTGTTAACCTTTTTTAAGTTTAAAAGTTGCACATTTTTTTAATGTCAACACTGAACGCACTGTAGTTTAGCAGTGTTTCTGAGAAGTGTGTGCAGCTGTAGATGTGATACATCCGTCTGAATGCACCAGTATTCAAAAGTTTGGAAACTCCTGTCATATTAATAATCACTCATCATATAATCACTGTAATTTCATTCAGTAGTATCTTACTTAGTGTGGATTGAAATTTTGTAAGCTAGTTACCAGGACATATTAAAAGATGTTTTATTCAGTAGTTCAAGTTATTTTGGAACACTAAGAACATTAATTGATGAACAATCTAATCACTAATTTACAGTGATTGCTTGATACGTTATACGCCTGAGCTTTGACCAGATGTTGTTACAGAATGATCTAGAGCTCTGTTCATCATTTTAGACACATCTAACATTTCTTCATTCGCCAGTGTTTGTTTATCAGTATGTTACGCAGTAAAACCAAACATCAGTCAGACAGTGCGTGTGTGTGCAGGCGTACTCACCAGTCCTCTGGATCACAGTCTCTGAAGCCCTTCGCGAATGGATTGCTGGCGATTTTTAGCTGAGTTATCTGAGAAATGCAACACAGAAATGTCAGATTACTCACCAGCTCATTATTATTATTATCATTATTATTATTAGTAGTAGTAGTAGTAGTAGTAGTATGTAACCCGTTTCACCAACACTGTAAGAAATACACTACCCAGAAAGTAAATGCCACTGTAAAACATAATAATTGCACTAACTTAATTTTTTGGTTTACTGTACTAATTACTCATACATCTAGTAACACATAATATACATGATATTAATTGTACAGTGCATAGGTACTGAGGCTAATCTAGTTAAGATCAATTCATTTGGATCAGTCCTACAGACTGAAGAGCCTTTTGCCCAAAAAGCTTCCCAGCATTCTGAGCAGCTTTGTTGGTTTCAGTTAATGAACTCTTATTTTTTCTAACTTATAAATATTATTCTCTTTGCAAAATGTTACTTTAGGTCAAATGTGAAGTTTGCATTTTACATATTGTTGTTATTCTCACCATGATGGCGTTTGGTGTCCAGTTCAGCCTGGAACCGTGAACGCTAACAGAATGGCAAACATGCATTAAGCTATCAGATTCCTCAGGAATGGATGAGTCTTATCTGAGCCATTCATTACTATACGAAACAGCTGGTTTAATATGATGGACTTGGTTTAATTGATGCCGGTGTATCACTCAGGGGAGAGTACTTGATTAAAGTTTATCTAATTCAATAGTAAGCAGACCTTGAAAAGGCAGAGTAAGCCAGCTCAGTGGACACCATTTACAGTGATAGTGTTGTTTGAGTAGTTGAGAAGTGTGGATTACTGAAAATTAGAAGGTACTATGACTGTAGACTCTGAGTCTATAACTCATATATGAATTTATGTAAGCTTGAACCTGTTAAGTACCATTTGTTTGGGGGCAAAAAGCTTGTATGATTGTATTGTCCTATATTAAATACTTAAATATTACCCAGTAATTTACTGACATCTTTTTTGCTTGGTGTCAGTTTGACCCTAATAATATAAACCTCTGTGAAAGAGTTCTGGTGGGAATTAGGTTCCCCTCCCCCATGTTGGGTGAACTGTCAATGGTTCACGCGCTACTACAGGTGTGGTTCTCTTAGGTTAGGGCTCTAAAGCAGAGACCCCAAAGAACGTTGGTGATGCGTACAGAAAGTGTACAGGACACTGAAAACACGTAATCATGACCATTTTTTGTTTACCCAGCTGTCCTCTTTAAATTAGGGAAGGTCGTTAAATATGAAGCGAAAAATGATGTCAGTCTCTTATTTAGAGACGCTAAACATCGAATAGGATCAAAGATAACAGGAGGGTTGAACTTGTAATATTAATAGTAGAGTCATTTGTTATGTAATTATCAGCTTATTTGAAGTTCAGTGAACTCAGAATTTCGAGTTAACCTGTTTACTGACTTTTAAAAAGCTGCAGAATTTTTACAGCGGACTTTAACAGCAACAGCGACGACGACGTTGAATTAGTTTGAATATTTTCTAGGTTCATGTCTCTGGTTGTTTCCGTGGAGCGCGCGAGGAGAGTGGGCCTTAGCAGTTACAAGTTGTGAGTGTGTAATATAATTAGAGAAACGCGTCTAATGTTCATTATGGAGACATGAACCGCGATCATAAGTACGTCGCTGTTTTATGTGTTTGTTTTTATTGATTCGAATTCCGAACGCCGTCGCGCGCCTCCTCAGCTGGCTGAAGAGCTGCGCGCGCTGGAAGTTTGGAGAGCACGAGGTCAAACCGATAGGCAGAAAAAAAACAGAGAGAGAGAAAAGAGAGAGAGAGAGTGAGAGTGATCAGCTAAACAGATTTTAATCTTCATTTTTATTACTGATTCATTTATGTTTTGAAATTTTAGATTATTTTTCTATTTTGCTTTCAATGTAAATATTATTTTCTTTCTGAAAATTTAAACGTCGCATCTGTACATTAGCGCTGTTGTTTATTCGTACATTTTATTTTTCACATATATAGCTCTCTCTCTCTCTCTATCTCTCTCTCTCTCTATATATATATAGGCTGTTTTAAGGCGTTGTAAGCGCTCTTAATCTGTGGTTCTGGTAGGCCGTTCTAAGGCGTTCTAAACGCTCTTACTCCGTGGTTCTAGTAGGCCGTTCTAAGGCGTTCTAAACGCTCTTACTCTGTGATTCTGGTAGGCCGTTCTAAGGAGTTCTAAGCGCTCTTACTCTGTGGTTCTGGTAGGCTGTGACGGCTGTGAACCGGGTCTCCTCGAAAACGAAGGTCTTGTAATTCTCCTCGGCGTATTTCTCGCTGTCCTTCCGGGGGTCCACATAGACCACGTGGAAGCGGGGCTGGTATCTGTGCATGGAGTTCAGGATAATCTGCAGAAAAAAACAGCAACATAGTGAGGAATATTTGCATTATGATAATATAATAATACATATTAAGACCTCATAGAGTTTCTGTGAACTCCAGCAACACAAACTGACTCACAGCATCAGCTCTATTACTAACAACAACAACAACAACAACAACAACAACACAGCTAAACAGACAGAGATGTACTTTATTTGTCCCCAATGAGAAATTTAGTTTAAAAATGTATAATAATAATAATAATAATAATAATAATAATAACAAAAATAATAATAATATAGATAGATAGATAGACAGGTAGACAGATAGATAGACGTACTTTATAATAATTATATGTAATTATTAAGTATATGTACTTTATAATAATAATATATAATAACTTCTTAATAATAATAATAATTGTAATAGACAGACAAACTGGGAGACAGATTGATTAATTGACTGACTGATTGATTGTTTGAGATACTTTTTGAGCCTTAAGGGGAGATGTGGGTAATTAAAATATAATAATAATAATAATAATAATAATAATAATAATAATAATACATTTATGTAAATACATGTATGCCTTCAGGGCATTGTTTTTTCACTTCATTGTTCCCCACACTGGCACGCGACTCTCCATATTTACTCTTTTATCAGTACGGTGTGTGGGATATGAGGGAAAATGCACGCGACCGAAAGTCTTCCTGCTTTATCGAGTATTAACAGTATTAACGGTAATAATAGCAGTAATAACAGCTCACTGTGGTACACAGTGGTAGAAGCGATGTCTGACTGAGATCCTATTATTTTAACACTGTCTGCTGAAATGCGCGCTGTAGTCCGAGCTCAGATCCGCTCGCGCTTTTACGTGAAACCGAAAATGATTTTTAATATAAGAAGTAGCGCTTTATAAACCGGAACACTGGTGAGGTGAAAAGCGCGTCTTTCCAGTCTTCCCAACACAATATTATGTGTATATTACACTGGCCTATACAATGTTTACACACGGTTGTTCAAAGGTTTGGAATCACTTCATAGTAAATAATAATAAATAATGGATGTTATTTTATTCCATGATAACGTGTACAGTGTAGATTTAAATACTAAAATCAGGTATTTTAAGGTGTTTAGTTCAGTGTGTCACGTGCATGAGTTTACTAAATAATCGGTAATATTCTTTTATTGTTTCCTGTAATTTCTAGACAAGTTATCAGATCAAATATTGAGACATTCTGGAAGAAAATTTTCTAAATGTTGTTCAGCTTTCAGAATCATCTGCAGTTCATTTTCAACACATCTAATATTTCATTAGCATCCTGTACAGTAGGAACATCTTATTAGAATTATATTAAAGATTGAGGCTCTTTAATGTGGAAGAGAAGAAAACGGTAAAATTGTGCATAATAATAATAATAATAATAATAATAATAATACACACACGCAATCATATATATATATATATATATATATATATATATATATATATAGATAGATAGATAGATAGATATACTGAAACAGAGCCTGTACTCACGTGGCCATTGTCGTCCAGCAGATTGTTGGTCAGTTTGAGTTTGTCGAAAGAGACGATCTGTTTCATCCACTGCGCCCCCTTGGCGGGGGAGTCCGGGTGGTAGTGGACTCTGCCCGGGGTTGCGGGGTCAGCCTTACCCGCCACGAGCCACGAGGAGCTGTGGAAGGCATACCTACGTCCGAGAGAGAGAGAGTGAGAAAGAGAGAGAGAGTCAACATCGATTACAACACATTATCCATTTCTACAAGTCTGAACACAACATTCAGTGCTCTGCAAAAGTTTTAGGCACCTGAGAAAATGCATTTATTTATCTGGGCGATAAGGATTTATTTACTCCGAAGAACACTGATACTGCAACGAACGTAAATAACACTAACACATTTTGTAGTGATTTTTATGGATGTCAGCGTGTTCATTTAACCATTTCCAAACCTCTCCTCGAGGATCCTCGGTGTTATTTGTAGTTATCATCCTCTACCTGCTTTAGCTCAATAAATCCTTCACTGTGTTCAGTCGAGTGTGCTGCTGATGGGATTTAACCTATCTGTGCGATGGCTGGAGTGCAGCGGGGAGAAATCTGGAACCAAACGTTGCTTTTCCGTCTGGCTCACAAGATACGCTCCTAAAAATAAAAGTTCTGTGCTGGTACGTTCTTCATTCATCAAGGTACGAACAATGTAAATGGTCCCTCAAAGGTACAATAGTGGTTTTAAGGTCCAGTTGCGAACCTCAAATAGGTTTTTCCCAGGTTAGAAGTACATATTTGTACCTTTTTACGACCGAATGTTTTAAAACAGAGCAATAAAATAAAAGCCTGGAGACGAGACGGGGTGTGTGGAGTCAGTACAGCTTAGAAAGTATAATTTGAATGGAACAGTTGGTACAGTTATGTTCCCTGACTAAAGGCACTGGGTGGAAGAGGGATACCACCCCAGTGACAGTTTCCTACCTTTTTTCTGAGAGTGCATCATCTCTCTTTTTCCTTCAAAATAAGTTTTTTCCTTGTTACTTTTTCCTGTGTTTTATGTTTATTTGCATCTGTTCTGACGACATTGTTTTTCACAGGTTAAAAACACACTCACTGCTGAGGTAAATGGTTTAAAACCGTGTGCTAAAGACTTTTGCACAGTGCAGTAAATGAAGCTAATGCAAGTACTCGTTCAATTTTAGAATCAAAGCTCATTTGGTCGCAGATACATTTGTAAAATGATCCTAATATGTTGTTCTGTTTACATGTTTACATGCAAAAATGCATCGTATTCCAAAAGTGGAGATCCAAATCTCGAGGCAGAAAACTCGACAAAGAAGTTCATGTAAATAGATAATTACTGAATGTTAACGTTTTGTTCACGTGCTGTTCGCAGAATTCTTGAAATACTGAAAAGAGCGTCTTTTGTAGTATTTCAATAAACGCTGTGTACGTTATTATATTCAAATAATAAAGACATGAAATGTTAATATAGCCAGGGATCAGTGATCGCAGACATTCCTCTTTTCTCGAGCCCACCAGAACAGAATTGAGATCCTTCCTAGTCTGGCTTTGCGCTGCTGTACTTTACTCTGGGGTTTATTAAAGCGCCTTTCCTCAGTGGAGCCCTATGGCAGCGTGTTTACGGCCCTTTTAACAGCAGGAGCTTGTAATGAAATTAAAGGAGATCCGCTTTTGGCCAGCCTTCTAATTTCAGTGTGGAGGCGGTTAGATCAGCCTGAACGTGCGGGTCGAGCAGTAAAAGTGTTTTCAGTGAGGTAGAGTAGAAATAAATCGCTATTGTCGGAACAAAATCTCGTATCTCCAAAATGGTAACTTTACAGGACAAAGAAAAAACTTGCTTTACTTTTAATGTAAGTCAATGGAACCAGACTTTTTTCCAAGTCATTTTGGGCCGTTTCTTTTAGTCCATGCTTCATGAAATTTGCACACAATGTAAAAGACTGCAGGCATTTTCAAATGATGTCAAAAACTGAAAAACTTCAAAAATGAAGATACAAGGTTTTGTTTCGACAGCAGCGAAATGTAACTACAAAAACGACTTGGCGTAAAAACCCACCAGATCCAAACACTCTTCAAGTACAAAGTTACTTCTAGATCTGCAGTCCAGCGTCTTCAGTATCTTTGTTTGAGTGTGTTCTTCGCTTTTTTGGTCTCCCTTTTGGTCTAAAAATCAAATGCTGAAGCTTCAAAGTGAGAAGTGAGCAACAATTCAATATAACTGAATAAAAAATTAAAGGAACTTATTTTGAGTGACTGAAATGGAACTGGAGAAATTTCTTGACCAGTATGCTCCTTAACAATGTGGTCGTAACGTACAGGAAAGAACCAGCCTACACCGAGTAAATGCAAGTTGCCACCCACCTTTGCGTTTCTAACGCATTAAAAGCATTGTGAGATTTGGCTCGTAGGCCAGCGCAGCTGTCTGGTAGATATGCAAACAGACTGTTTGTTGTCACGAGAAAGCTACAGACCACACAGTGTTTCCATCGTAATACAGTAAAGATAACGGCTTGTACTATAAAAGGGAAAATGTTTTCACTTAAAAAGCTTCAAGTATGCAGACTGTCTTAAAATGCTGCCATCACTGAACATCAGTTAGTAAGTCGACAGAATAATCGGTGCGTTACGTTCATATTAACGTGTTACCACAATTTAAAGTTGCTTTTGCTTACTTCGAACTTTTTTAACACCACTGATTATGAATGCTTGTGTTCATCCTAACAACAAACACTCATCTGAGGCTGTGCTCACAATTTAAATCAGTGATTCATTACAGGGCTGGTTTGCATATTACAGTGTATCAATGTCAAACTATTTCAATAACAACGAAGAGTTGACGTATATTACACTCCAAAAAAAGAAACTGCTGTATAAACTTAATTACGCCACACGCATCCAATCAAAAAGAGTAGATTCAGTACACACAGACTTTGTTACCTTGACATAAAGTTTGTTGGTGACACAGTTCAGTGCAATTTCTTTGTGTTTCACTTCAAAAGACTTTTAAAACTTTTATTCATTGAAATGTACGTCCATTTTATTTTTGTCCCTTAAACCAGTTACTTACAGACAGCACAGTTAATCTGTTTAGTATCGGCATGTTTTCAGTTTGTACGTCAAAAAACACAGTGCTTCGTTTTTAGACAGCCTGTCCCGTCTAAGAGCGCTCCTGTAAATGTAGGCCTCTGGTAGGGCATGAAGACTGTACCTTACTAATGGACATCGCTCTGTAATGTCAAACATTTGTGCAAATGTTCTGTAAGCTTCCTCTGGCTTTAGCAAACTGGTCGTTTGCTAATGTGGAAGTTCATCAAACGTAGCCAGCAGGCTCACTATCATGAATATTCGCCGATTAACGTATACTATTCGAATATCCCAAAGATATACCAGACTATTATAAGTACCATTACTAGTACCAGCACTGTTGTAAGTGCCAATTGAAACAGCTCTCTTCTCTTTTCTCTTTTCTGCTTGTGGTAATCGCCAGAAAATAGCAATCAAAGCATGCAGAAGCGTAGCCCAATCATTTTAATCGATTATTGTGTTCTGTAGATGCCAGCTTACCTGTAGCGTTTATCGTCCACTGGTAGGAAATCCATTAAAAGCATGTAGTCTGCCATTGGGTCCATTCCAAATATTTTCACTTGGAAAGTAGGAAACATTCGTCTGGAAGAGTAAGGAAAGGCCGTGTTAGTGCTCACACAGTCACTTTTTGAAAGAACAATAATCCCAAATTTGGCGCAAAATGTTTTTTTTTTCCGTGAAATAATCGAACCGAAGTCCCAAACTGTCATATCAAATAAAGGGGAAATATATAGCCGTTATGATTAAACATGCTTTACTGCATTTATTTCAACTCTTAATCATTTTACACATCAGTTACGTTGGGTTTTATTCCATTCTCTCTCGGGAAAAATGCTAAAAATGCACCGTACTCCCTAATGTTATTATTAAACATATGCTACAAATATTACAGAACTACTTCAAATACAAGATACACAGACAAATAACCTTTTATTTAAAAAAAAGCCGAGCACTGTAGGGTACAGTTAGGTTATGTTTCTTTCAGTAAACACTTGGTTATTAAATATGATTTAAACACTAAATTATATCTTCACAGTCTTTAATTTACACCATTCGAATGCCAATGCTAATGTAATATCGATGTAAAATGAAAGCGCTCGCGCTGAACTGCTAAAGGCGGATCAGTTAATGTCAAGTTCACATTGATAATGACAATGGAGTGCACCCCCCTCAACGCCGCCACCCCCCCCACACACACACACAGTAACATTCCTCAGTGTTGGTTTGACTCGAAGAGCACTAGAGGAGCTCGCGCTGCTGATATTCCTTTACAAGATTAATCTTCAAATTTTCATATTTGAAATGCCAGATTTGACGTTAGGCTCTTTGAGCTTAATTCGAAGACTTGATTTTATCAAATCGTTCAGTCACGTGGCTAAAAAGTGAGGTTTTATAGCTTAATTTATCACATTAAAAGAATCTTTTGCCCACATGTGGTTCGACTAAAACGATAGGAAATCCGAATTTGATTTTGCGCGAAAGTAAGAAATTATATGCAGTCAAAAATGTCAAACGAGTAACTGTAATTTAAACATTTCATCGCTTTAGACCAATCAGAACAACTCCTGCCGATGCTGGGCACGAATGGGTTAAGAAGAACATCTGGCTCATGTAAAGAGTCAATATAGAAGAGTTTCTATCTGTGTTTTATTCTGGACATTATTAAAAATAAAGATAACTGAGCTAAAAGGTTTTTATATCGTCTAAAAAGGGGTCCATAATAATAATCCAATAATAATCTAATAACATCTGAACCCGTCTCGTGCAATGTAGAACCATTGTGTAAATAAAAATGAATAAAGCTTTTGTTAAAAGTAGCTCGACAGTCGTATGTAACCGATTGTTTCATAGTTTTTAAAAGCTTTTTATTTTTATTATTTTTGCAGAGCAATAGTTTTTTAAGTAACGCTCGCGCGCACATTGCTAAACGTGCGATGCAGCATGAACAGACGCCTCGTGCGCTACAGTGTGTGAATAATTCAGCTGAAAAGCAGAAGTGAAGCCGTTTGTGTTTGTGCTGCTGGCCAGTGAAAGTGATCCTGAAGGCAGTTGTGGGCTGGTGAAGCTAAAGCAGCTCTGAAAGTGCTTTCTCTCGGATGTGCTGTTGGTGGAGTCTCTGGAATGACAGATTACCCTGCAGGACAAGCATGGGAAAATAATCCCACTGCAGCTCAGCGAAGCCCCCCTCTCACCCTCTCTCTCTCTCCACAGCACACAGAAGAATATGGACTTATCTATGCAAAGCCAATAAGCAAACCAATAATCAAACATCTGGGGTCGATATCGGTGCTGTCAACTCACTAATGTCGATGTCTGAAATGTTAGGTTTGTCCATATGTTCTCTGCACGAGCTTTCCGGAAGAACTTTGTTTATTGATTAAAGCACATGGCTAAAAAGACAGCTTTTATCACTTATTATATGAAATTCAGTATTTTGATCACATTTACTGCTAATTTAATACAAAAGACACTGTAAATTTAATTGGAACTAAAAGTTAGAAAATGAAATGCAATCAAAAAATTCCAATGCATAATGTTAGATGTTCATCTAAGATATAAGTTGACCAAATTTCACTCTTGCAGACCAGTCAGAACGAGTTGTGTGGCATTTTTTTTCTTATCATGCTAAGATTAGCTGCTGAGCGCGAATGGGTTAAGAAGAACATCTGGCTCGTGTAAACAGACAACACAAAAGGGTTCTTCACTGTATTTCGATGCTCTGCACTCTTAAAAATAAAGATTCTCAAAGCAAAAAATACCCAAAAAGTTCTATGAATTGTACTAATAGCAGAACCCGTTTTTGCTGCTTTTTAGAACCGTTTTTAAGTACCACACAAACGGTTTTTAAACCATTCAACTATGCAAAGAACCATTTGTGTATTTAAATGTTTATCACAGTTCTGTGTTACCACTGCCTTTACTAAAAACCCCTGAAGAGCCACTTTTTTAAGAGTGTAGATTCTTGGCCCGGATCTATGGTTCTAAAACTGGAGGTTCTTGAATCTTTTAAAAAGGTTCTCGCACTGAAACAATTCGCAAACATTGATCTTTAAAGAACCGTCAACGGAAAACTTCTGTAGCTTCTTTCACTCCAAAGAACCCTTTTTGGTTCTTTTCATTTTTCATTCAAACTGATCGAAGGTGTGGTCTAGCGAGCACGCGCTATATGGTGTATACTTTAGGCGTTATATATTATTAATAACCATTCATGGTGAATACTTATTTTCAGCTCAAATTTAAAATTCCATTCTTTATTAATTAATAAGAAGTGTATGTATGTAATATATTTAATAAATGTAAAAACATATTAAACTTAATAAATATACGTTTATGGTATGTGTAGCCTGGGGGTCTATTAAAGAATAAAGGCTGTTATTACATGGGCCTTATCGTGCCTTTAGCGACTTAATAATAGAATATAAGATCAATACACAATCAAACCAGCTTTTGAACTCTTGCAGGGCCCATAGCTGACCATCTGCAGGCCTTATGTGGGACAGTGCACTACTCGGTATTCGTAAGTCAAAGAAAGCGCACAGTTTTGTCATTAATCATGTTTATAACACCTTAATTACTCATTGAAGAAATATAGAAATACAGAAGGAAAATATGGATAGATATTTTGCACGATGTAGTTTCAAAATGTAGAACTGAGTATCTGTTTGAACAGTGTGAGAAATCCGGTCAGCGAGCTGAACGCGGCCTTGTGTCCGGTTGTCTGACCACAGTGGATGGACATAAAGTAGCCATAAAGCTGTGTTTTGCTTGCGAGGCCTGCTGTTATTGGCTTTGTACAGGTGACTAAACTACAAATAGAACAATAACACACAACTGGATTCCGCAGTCTGTTGTCTCAACTGCATTTTTGGTATGAATTGACCAAAAGTAAACTCAATCCAGGCTGTAATTCCCTTATTAATAACACTATTATTGTTTTTAACATGATTTTACAGCACTGGAACGCCATAGCGGTGTAATAATATATTGTATGGCATATGAGTTGCTCATGGCGAACCGTCGCCAGAATTCCAGCATTTAAAGGCGCTGGAATAACGGTGGGCTTATGGTCTTGTTTTAAGTTGTGACTGCTTAAATCTTCTCCGGCTCTCGCCAAGCAGCCACACAATGGGTTAGCAGTATCTAAATCAGCTTATCCCCTCTTATCTCAGGGTAAATACACACTGTTGGCACTCCATTACAGGAGCTCATGCATTTTCGCAGCTGGTGCGCTGCTTGTAAAGTAGGGCTGAATATTCCACAATATGATTTCAAATATTGAAATATTTTAATTGCTGTATTCTATCTTTTTTACTGGTCTTGCTATAATGTATGGCATAAGAGTTGCATTGTATAAAAATACCTCTATATTCCTACATATCACTAATTACTTCTCACTATATTAAACGCGTGCAGTATTTCATATTGAAAAGCGCAATTTTATGCGCAAAATAGACACAAAGCATCGATTAGGTCTATAAAGTCTATCAGTGAGTGTACGTCTAAATCCTGTATTTAAATAAGTACAGACCTAACAAGTGCTTTAGTGTAAATATATATAAATATAAATCCACTGTATCTCTATATCACTGCGGCTAAATCCAACATAACTAAACTGCCGATCAATAAGCCTAAATTTAGCATATAAATGCAAATACATGAATGTAAACCCGCTTATAAATATAAACAAGAATACAAATATAACACTGATGTATCACTGTATCACTGCGGCTGAATACAATATAGCTAAACTCCAACATATTTCAACTGTAAACCTAACAGTGAGCCTAAATTTAGCATATAAATGAATGTAAATCCAATCATAAATATAAACAAGAATACAAATATAAACACAGTGTATCCAACAGCTAAACTCCAACAAGTGTCCACTGAAAACTAATCAGTGAGTCTTAATTCAGGATATAAATACAAATAAATGAATGTGAATCCAACATATAAATATAATATATCTAATATTTTAAGATATGGACTAATAAGTCTAAATGCAACATGCAGTCAGATAAAAACAGTTAATCAATGAGTAATCCAAAAGATTAATATCTTTAAATACAAAATCTAAGTAAAGCCAATGTATACATGTAACCATATAAACCCAATGTATCACCACACCTAAGTCTGCTCTGCAATAATAATAATAATAATAATAATAATAATATTAATAAAGTTCTCACACAAATTCTCATCATAATCTGGGTTTATGTTCACTCACTGCTGAGCTTTGAATGGACTCAGCATTTTAAAACCACCAGTTTGCTGAATAAAACACTAAAACACTAAAAATCATTGTTATTTTTCCACTGCAGCACCGCGTTACAAACCTCCACGGAGGCCCAGCGTGACTCACCTCCCAGCCTTGGTGACGATCATCTCGGTTCCGAGTTGGTTGAACTCGTCCCAGAGCGCCTTCATCTCCAGCTGGACGCTGATGTTGGCCACTTTTGGGTTCTTCTTCACCAGAGACTTGTTGGGCGTCGAGCTGGAGGAAGACGAGGAGGATGACGGGCATGTGGATGTCCCAGTGTCCCCCTGCGGAGCAGCCTGCCCTGGGTTGGAGCCAGGGTAAGGGTAGGAATGCTGGGCTGCAGGGCACGGCTCGAAGTGGGTCTCGTGCTGGCCATAAGGATCTCCTGGGGACGGGGAGAGATGGTAGCCCCCCCCAGGGGCGCTGAGGCTGTTCAGGCTGCTGGTGGTGAAGGCTGCAACATCGCAAAAATGGGAGAGCTGCGTCAGCCACGGACTGGAGATTGCTGAAATCATTCCAGATTTTACTGGATGTGCGCTGGTTTTTGCGCTTTGTTGTTTCTAGTTAGCGCTTGTTTTGCACTTTGCACTTCTTGGTTTTTAGTTTTTTCTAACTTTCTCTATCTCCGTTGTTGCGCTGTTTTTGGTTGTCTTTTGCGCTGTTTTCCTCTTCTTGCTTTTCTCTGTTGTCCTGATTTCTTTCTATCTGGCGCAATTTCGAGCGGTTTTGTTTCTATTTAGCGCCGTTTTTTCCGCGCTTGTCCCACGATATTGCGCAGTTTCTTCTCGTCTGCGCTGCTTAACACGACCGTACGAGTCTCGTTTCTGTTTTCCGAAGTCAGCGCTGAACCAAAACAAACGCTTGCAGTGGCGTAAAAATCGACGGCAATCAAAAAATAACAGTCGTAAATAGTAATAACAGCGTCACGGTGTCCACGTTAAGGTTAAATAGTCTTCAAAAGTAAAGGCGGTGAAGTCCGAATGGCGCGTGCAGACTGTCCCCGTTCGCCCCTGCGCGCGGATCCGGGCTGCAGCAGCGGTAGTGCAGCTCCCTCCTTCGGCTCGACGCGGCGCAGAAACGAGGCGGAGGAATAAAAGAGCGAG
Source organism: Colossoma macropomum (assembly GCF_904425465.1). Lineage (NCBI taxonomy): Eukaryota > Metazoa > Chordata > Actinopteri > Characiformes > Serrasalmidae > Colossoma > Colossoma macropomum. The sequence continues at coordinate 5,643,544 of NW_023494806.1, read as the reverse complement.
CGGAAAGTCCTGCTTTGAGTGCTGCTGAAAGCTGCTCGCGCGTGCTGTGCTGCTCTCTGCCCTGCTGCTGTGTGTTAATGGCAAATGCTCTTCTCTCTCTCTCTTATCTCTACCACCCCTCTCCCCCCCCACCCCAGCACACCGCCCCCCCTCCACAGACCCCCCGCTCCAGAAAGCCCGGTTCTTATTTCTATTTAGATAAGGAGCTGCAGGTATACGGAGCACTGCGGCCCAGTTTAATGCGCGCGTGTTTGTAAGGGGGGAGTTCGACAACAATGCAGAGGAAACAACACAGGAGAGGAAACTTTTAACCAAGTAAACATTTTTTTTAAATCCAGTAAACAAACAGTGTGTCTTTGCTGTTTTTCCTTGTCTTTCCTTGATTTTTTTTTTCCAGAAGACAAATGAAATACAATTTATTTTTTTTATATGTTGCAAAATTTCTATCCTTTTTTCCTCTAATTTTACTATATTAATTTGTTATTTTTTTATCCACACTCCTAAAAATAAAGGCTCCTCAACGCTTACTGTCTTGGAAAACGTTTTTTTAGATAAAAATAATCAAAAATGCTCCATCCTTTAAAACAAAAAAAAGTTTATGGTGGTCCCTCAGTGGTGGTACCCTTTTTGCTTCCATCTAACATTTATTTTCAAAAACCATAGTTTTTTCCACTTCACTTCGTGCATTTTCCAATTTTGTAGCGTCAATTTCATATTTTAGCGACTTTGACCTGCACATAAAAGCTTTATTTTCCTTCTAGTATTTTGCAACGTCATTTTACTCGAGTTACAACCAGTTCCCCAACAGGTTACTGTCCTCACAGTACATGCTTTACATGCTTGCCTTCTTTTTCATTTTCGCTCCTGTCACGATGTCTCAACGCTGCTCACGCAGTACAGCATATACATGCAAACGGTGCATATTTTTAGTCTTTTACTTCACTGAGATTCTTGGTGTAATTCATCAGCTAAGTACTGAGGTCAAAACTGGCGCGATTAAGCAAAAGAAAACTCCAAAATATGCGGCAGTTGTCCATTTTCGTTTTCGTGCATGTGACTGCACTCTACGTCTACTGTCCCAGCGCTGCTTCTGTAGCAGCCAACCACGCAGACCGTCTTTTACCTGCTCTAGTACACCTGATGCATCTCTCCAGCTCTCAATTAGCCCATTTTTACTGTTAAAGTCGCTTTTTTGGCGAAGTGGAAGTTTTGCTTTTGTGCTTTTGCACTTGCGTATTATGTTCACGTGTGTGACAGTAGCTTACAAACGCAATCGAGGTGTATTCCACCTTTCACTGCACTTTCCAAGCGCTTTTTCCTGCTCTAGCACACCTGGACCAACTCATCAGCCCATTATTGATCACTTTGAAGGTTCTGCTTGTTGTATGGTAATAGCGTAAATAGTGCAATGTGCGGCAGCGTGTCATACACGTTGCTGTGCGCGACTGAGCAACGTCTAGCCCTAAGTTTCTCCAGCTCTTGCACGTTTTGCTACACATTTGACTGCTTTTCCTGCTCTAGCACACCTGACCCCAACTCGCCAGCGCATTACTGATCACTTTAAAGCTTCCAGTGATTCTGCACGAGTAGCGCAAACCCTCAAATGTGCGGTAGCTTTTCACTTACGTTGCACAACTAGCTAAGTTTCTCAACCCAGCTCATGTATTACTCAATACTCACCTTATATCTGCTCTAAAACTCTCATAAGTCCGGTAATAATAGCTATATTCGTGTATAATAGTTGCGAAAGTGCCGTTTCTGAGCTTGACGTTTCTCAATCAGTATCAAAAATATCACGTGCACTGCATTTGTAATGAATTATAAAGAGTGTTGGCCCATTGAGTGGTCTCTTCCAGCACACCTGACATCTTCAGCCCCCGATTAGCCCATTTTTTAGGTTAATTTAAGCCCACATAGCAGGAAACGTCTCATTTTCCTGTATGCAGTGTTGCAATGGCTGGGAATAGTGTGGTGCACGAATCTAACAACAACAAAAGAAGAAGCTGAAAAAGAAAATAAAATGACCCCTAAAAACACCCCTCAACCCAATTTACCCCCCTCCCTCTTCATTCCCTTACCTTCCATCTCTCTGGTCACTGTGCTGTAGTGCATGGCCCCCGATGATTGCTGCTGTTTTTTGTCCAGCGCTCGAGCTCCAGCTGCCGCCGCCGCCGCGATCAGAGAGGCGATACTGAAAGCGTTTGCTTTTGGAGAAAGGGGACTGCTGTCGTCCATAGGACACCCACCCTGTCCCGGGATAGTCCTGTTTTTTTATCCCCTCTCCGCTCCTCTCTACTCGTCCAGCAGCGCGGAGCAGAAACAAAAGCGATCCAGAAAAAAGTGTCGGCGGAAACTTCACTCGTGCGGACTTTCCTTCGCTTCTCTCCGGGCGAACGCAGACGTATAGTGAAACTCCACTCCGCGCGCTCGCTCGTGCGCGCGCACCGTCCGTCTGTGGTCTGTTGTTTTTTTTTCTTTTTTTCGCTTTTTACTTTTTCTTTTCAGCCCCTCCAAAAAAAAAAGAAGCCCAAAAACTTTTTATTCCCACCGAGTAGTTCAGCGAGCCATTGCGCGCTCCAGCTCGGCTCCCTTTTACGCTCCAATTAAAAGATGTGCCCCGACGTGTCCTGCTGTATTAAAACATCGCTCATCCTACAAGAGGGGGGAAAAAAGTGGGATTTTCTTTCTTTTAAAACGCCAACTTCCCAACGTGCGTGCACCCCCCCACCTTCTCTCCCTCTCTCCATTCAGCCCGGGTGATGTCAGTGTGCCTGGAGCAGAAGCTACTGAGAGAGAGAGAGAGAGAGAGAAAGAGAGGGAGAGAGAGAGAGGTAGCTCCACGCCTCCCATACACGACCCAAGAAAAAAAAATAATAAAAAAAGAAAAAATAAAAAACAATAAAAATGTGTTCCTGCTCTCTTTTGCCTTTTTTATTCGAACTTGAGTTTTCCAATCACTGCAAATCAAATTTTTGGGGGGGAGGAGGTGGGGGTGGGGGGGGCGGAGTGATAAATCTAAAAAATAATAACATCGGCGATATTAATAATCATATGCCAGATGCCAATTTGGAGTTTGGAGCCTGAGTGACGTCATCAGACCCAGAGTTACACAAACAAGGTGATTATTGATCAGTGATGGACGCATGATCAACAGCCAGGTAGCAGCATGTTCAGTTCTTAGAATAAATGATTGTATTTTAACGATTAATTTGAATATTTTATAAAATGTGCAACGTGCATGATATCTAATGTAACACAAAATCGTAAAAATATTTTAGTTCAGTTTTAGACTCGTGTTGCTGTTCATTACGTCACAGCAGATTTTTTTATTAGCTTTTTTTGGGGTAATTTTTCCTTCAAATTTCTTTTTCAAAAAGTTTCATTAAACTTACGTTTAAACTCTTCAGTTTAGTGTTGTTGGCAGGGCTGCTCAGACCCTTTTCTGTCCTTCTAGGCAGATTAAATGTGCAAAAATGAGCTGTTTTTCATGCAGTCACGTTTCTACACCAGTGATTTCTGTGATTTTCTAAAACGCCTCTATGAGCTGAGCCTGGTGACGTAGCAGCAGCAGTGAACTGTAAAGAGGGGGTTGTAATAAAGTGTACATTCTTAAAAAGGGTTCTTTAGTAAAGGGAATGGTTCTACTTAGAATGCTTCATGCTTAAATGATTCTTTCCATGGTGAAATTGTTCTTCAGATTGATGGGGAATGTGTTGAACATGGTTCTATATAGAACCTTTTTGAGAGTTGTTCTATTTAGCACGAAAGAGGGTTCTGCTATTGTTACAATATCAGGCTTGGCATGTAGAAGTAACACAAAACCACACTCTTAAAAAGATGGTTCTTTGAGGGTTCTTTAGTAAAGAGAATTGTTCTATGAACAGCTAAAGATCCCTTTGCATGACTGAATGGTTCTTTGCATGATGAAATGTTTCTCCAGACTGATGGAGAATGTGTTGTCTATGGTTCTATATAGACTTTTTTTTTAATGGTTCTATATAGCACCAAAAAGGGTTCTGCTATTGTTACAATGTCAAGCTTGGCATGTAGATTTTATATTGAACCACATTCCTAAAAAGATGGTTCTTTAAGGGTTCTTTAGTAAAGGTAATGGTTCTACATAAAACCATGAACACCCAAAGAACCATTTGCGTGATTAAATGGTTCCTCGCATGGTGAAATAGTTCTCCAGATTGATGGAGAATGTATTGTCTATGGTTCCATATCGCACCAAAAGGGTTCTGCCATTGTTAAAGTGTCAAGCTTGGCATGTAGATTTTATCCAGAACCACACTCTTAAAAAAGATGGTTCTTTGAGGGTTCTTTGGTAAAGATAATTGTTCTGTAACTCATGATTCAAAGTAGAACCATTACCTTTCCCGAAGAACCCTTGAAGAACCATCTTTTTTTGAGAGTGTAGAGTTCGTAATAAAGTGTAGAGTGTGTAATAAAGTGTTTATAAAGCAGGCTGAAACCCAAGCGGAGCTGCACTTGACCTTCACTGGCCAGTCTGCAGTATCCACTTATCAGCTTATCGTGGTTCATCATTAATGAATGGCAACTAAAGTTATGTTTTGTCGAGGCTGGCTGTGAGCTGGACGGAGGCTCTAATGGGATAAAGCTTAACACAGCGCGGCTCCGCGAGCTTATCTGGATCCTCTCACTCCACCATCTGATGGCCTTTAGTGGAAAAGAGCGCTGGGATACTTTAGACGCGCTCTCAGAGCCAAAAACACTGTAATTAATAGAATTAGATCCTCTCTGATAATAACGATGCGAATATCAGTGCGCATTAGTCAGTGATTACGGTGTTATTTTAATGTGCAGCGCCTGTTTTAGAGAGGAGGGTCAGTGCAGCGCACTCGCTTCCTTTTACTTTCCTGTTTATTTATTTATTTAATCTGTTATTGTTTAATAACACAATCGCATAACAATGCATATGTGCTTATTTATTTATTGCATTAAGATAATACAAATAAATGTAATAATATTTATTCATTACACATATGTGCACGTATAATTAAGTAATTAATTGCTTAATTTTTGAGGCAAAATAATTGATCGATTTATTTTTGTGGCGAATTTGTTGACTTGTTTTATTAATTCATTTATTTATTTACCTAATAATGAGTCTCTTTACTGTGAGAAAAATATTTATTTACTTGTTTGTGTGCGTCTCTGTTTGTTTATCCGTTCGTCACTCTGCTTTTCCTGTGATAATATTCCTTCATCCCTCCATTTATTCCTTCCTTCATTCCTTCATTCCGTCACGAGCTGAGGGTCTGAGAGCGGAGGGCGGAGACTGTAAGAGTGTGAGAGTCTGAGGGTCTACATTGGGGGTCTGAGAGTGTGGGGGTGTGAGAGTGAGGGCCTGAGAGTGTGAGGGCTGAGAGTGTATGAGTGTGAGAGTGGGAGGGTCTAAGAGTGTAAGAATGTGAGGGCTGAGAGTGTAAGAGTGTGAGGGTTTGAGAGTGTGAGGGCTCAGAGGGTGAGGGCTGAGAGTGTGAGGGCTGAGAGTGTAAGAGTGTGAGGGTCTCAGAGTGAGGGTCTGAGAAAGGGTCTAATTCTATCTGAGAGGGCTCAGAGGGTGAGGGCTGAGAGTGTGAGCGTCTCAGAGTGAGGCTCTGAGAGCGTGAGAGCTGAGAGTGGAAGAGTGTGAGGGTCTGAGAGCGTGAGCGTCTCAGAGTGAGGGTCTGAGAGTGTGAGGGCTGAGAGTGGAAGAGTGTGAGGGTCTGAGAGTGTGAGGGTCTCAGAGTGAGGGTCTGAGAGTGTGAGGGCTCAGAGTGTGAGGGCTCAGAGTGAGGGTCTGAGAGTGTGAAGGCTCAGAGTGTGAGGGTCTCAGAGTGAGGGTCTGAGAGTGTGAGGGCTCAGAGTGTGAGGGCTCAGAGTGTGAGGGCTGAGAGTGAGCGGGTGTGAGGGCTGAGAGCGGAACTGTGCCGGCTGTAGTGATCAGTGATGTGCTGCTGTTAGATCTAAACTCGAGCCCTGTTCTCCGCTCTTTATCTGATGCTGCTGATAGCGACTCACTCCATCACTGCCAAGTCGGAAGCGGCCTTTGTAATTCCTCAGGCGATAACAGACAAAATTCAGAGGCGATGGAAGAATAAATAAATAAATAAATACGGAGGGACGGACAGGAATGCAGTCAGGCGTGAGGTTGCGCAACACTCGGCGTTACTTATCTCTCTCCTCGCCGCAGAGCGAGAGCGTCTCTGACTATTAATAAAACTGGCAGCGTGACCCGGATGATGACAGACGCGCTGTGTTTTAGGAGCAGTCAGTTCAGGTGTGTTCGAGTCTTTACTTCGGTCTTTAGTGCCAGTCTGTAGAGCAGCACTGACGCTCTGGAGCGGATCCTCTACTGCCTCAGCCTGCAGAGGCCTTTAACGGTCATTCTGCAGTGATCACTGATTTACACTGCAGACCTGCAACTGCAAAAACAAACAGTGCTGGAGTGAGTCTTACAGTACTGAGGTCACTGTTAGGAGCTGAGTGAATACCTACAGCACTGCAGTAACATCTGCAAGGTTCAGTTAAGACTTACAGCGCTGCTTTCCGGTTTACAGGGATTGTATAATGTAATGAACAATTCAGCACTGCAGGGTTTAATAGCAGGTCAGTATACTGTCAGTGGTTTGCTAGTATCTGGAATGAAGTTTGGGAGTAGCTGGTCAGTACACAGTCAGTAGCTTGTTAATCATTGGTCAGTAGCCTGGTAATAGCTGATCAGTACAGTCAGGGGTTTGTTGGTCAACCCACAGTCAGTAGGTTGTTATTAGCTGGGTAGTAGTTTGTTAGTAGCTGATCAACATACAGTCAGTAGGTTGTTATTAGCTGGGTAGTAGTTTGTTAGTAGCTGATCAACATACAGTCAGTAGGTTGTTATTAGCTGGGTGGTAGTTTGTTAGTAGCTGATCAACATACAGTCAGTAGGTTGTTATTAGCTGGGTAGTAGTTTGTTAGTAGCTGATCAACATACAGTCAGTAGGTTGTTAGTAAGTGTTCAGTAGTTTGTTAGTAGCTGGATTGAAGTTTGTGAGTAGCTGGTCAGTACACAGTTAGCTTGTTTATAATTGGTCAGTAGCTTGTTAATAGCTGATCAGTAGCTTGTTAATAGCTGATCACTACTACAGTCAGTAATTGGTTGGTGAATATTTTATTGTTAGTTGGTCAGTACACAGTCAGTAGTTTGTTAGTAGCTGGTCAACATAAAGTCAATAGGTTGTTAGTAAGTGTTCTTTAGTTTGTTAGTAGCTGGGTTGAAGTTTGTGAGTAGCTGGTCAGTACACAGTCAGCTTGTTAATAATTGGTCAGTAGCTTGTTAATAGCTCATCACCACAGTCAGGAGTTGTTGGTGAATACTTTATTATTTGCTAGTCCTTACATAATCAGTAGGTTGTTAGAAGCTGGCCTGCATACAGTCAGTAGTTTGTTAGTATCTAGTCAGTACTTTAAAGTAGCTGGTTGGAACACAGTCAATAGTTTGTTATATATATATACACACACAATAATTTTGTATTTTGGTTTAATTGCTTTTCCCATTAATTGTGTTATTGTGATATATTGTTACTAATGTGAAAATGCTACACATTTAATCACAAAGTGAGTGCATTACTTTTATCAGTGTCTTCAGTCTAAGGTCAGTAGTATCTTGTCAGCATAGTAGTCTGGTCAGCTTAGTAGTTTATCGGTCTCTGGTTTTTCATTTGAATGTTGACTCTTGGTGTTTAAGGTGGTCGTGCAGAGCAGCGGCGCTTCGGTTCCTGCTCTGTCCGCGCTGTGCAGGTGGGTTTCACTCTGAAGCCCAGTGGAGCTCAGAGCAGATCCATCAGCTCTTTGTGCCTAAGCGAAAACAGTGATGGCGTTAAACAGCGCTTCTTGCTTCTTGGTAATTCACGCTGTTGGTCATTTTAATCTTCAAAACAGCTCGACTAATCGAAGACAAACCCGTTTAAAATGCCATTTCGGCTTATTTACAAGACGGTGTGTATACTGTGTGTTTAAGGCGCAGCGAGATTACAGACGTTTCTATTAGAATCACTATGTCTGTGATTTTGCCTAGTTAGCGTTACTGAAACGGATATGATGAAGGAATTTCAGCAAAGTCAAAGCACGAGGTGAGTTACAGGATCTTCTGTTCATATGAGAGCCGCGTGCAGACTCCACTCTGCTTTGATTACATTTACGCTAATGATTTTTTTCCTAACTAAACTCTCAAAAAAGATTTTTTCACGGGTTCTTTAGTAAAGGGAATTGTTCTATTTCGAAACTATTTAGAACCACTTGCGTACTTAAATGGTTCTCTGCATGGTGAAATGGTTTTCAGATTGGTGGAGAATGTTTATAGAATATTTTCGAAAATGGTTCAATATAGCTCTGAAATGATTCTTGTTAAAATGTGAAGTTTGGAATTATAGCAGAACCCTTTTTGGTGCTAAATAGAACCATATCCAACACACTCTCATTCAGTCTGAAGAGCCATTTCACCATGCAAAGAACCATTTAAGCATGCAGTGGTTCAATAAATAGACCCATTAACTTTACTAAAGAACCCCTGAAGAACCTTTTTAGGCGTGTAGGGAAAATCCGCGATGACTGTAAATGAATTTCAATTCGTGCAAACAGAGCGAATTAATTCGCTGTAGTGAAAATTTGGAGAACGATGGCAAATTTAGAACATTCAAATGGATCAAGGCGTTTTAAAGCCATTTACATTGTATCGTCATTGTTTCAAATTGTTGTATTTGTTTATTCGTCTTAAATTGTCCAAAATTAGCTCTAAATTTGTCTGAGACGGTAGAAATTCTATGACTTTATTAGCCGATATATTCCCTTTAGATATTATTTCTAATATTAGACTGGAGTAGAGTCTCAGTACTGCGCTGCATCGCCTCGTCTGAGGAAATAATCCCATTAACAAAGTTAGGGAAATAAAATATTCCCGCTTTTTGTATTTTTAAAATGTAAATTTCGGCCGAAAAATGAATTCGTCGCTGTTTGTGGCGGTCAGTGTTTTAAAGCGGCCTGTGCTGGTAAACAGTGTAAACACTGATGTAGAGTCAGTTCTTCATTCCTCCTCCTTAATCAGCCGATCATCTGACTGTGTGTGCGTGTGTGTGTGTGTGTGTGTGTGTGTGTGTGTGTGTGTGTGTGTTGAGTTTGAACTTGACCAGTTCAGTATGAGCGGACAGTGTGTCTGTAAAGGAGGTTCAAACTCAGTATAAACCACCGCACGAGCCACACTTACTACACTTCAGCTCAATAAATAAATAAATAAATAAATAAATAGTAAACCAGTACCAGTAAAAGGTTTGTTACAATATATATATATATATATATATATATATATATATATATATATATATAATGTATATGAAGTATAAAGTAGTGTAAATGATATATATATATATATATATATATATATATATATCATTTGTTATACTTTACAAGCAGATACTATATTACATATTATTATTACACACCTACTATTACTGCAAATAATAATAATAATAATAATAATAATAATAATAATAATAATAATAATTTCTGCTTGTAGTTCAGAAATACAGTGTATTTAGTATATATAAGTAATATATAGTATATACTATTTTTGTTGTTACATAATTGTAACATTATTACAACAGTTTTTACAACAGCATCAACAACACTACGACTAGTATTACTATTATTACTGCTAATAATAATACTAACAGCAACAAACCTACTGCTATAACTGCGACGTCTAATACTACTACTTAAAAAAAGGCTTCGTAATATAGTCGTATAACAATAATAATAATAATAATAATAATAATAATAATAATAATTATTATTATAACACACTTATTACTATTACTGCTACTAATAACATTCATACTATTTAGTGCTTACAATATAGTAATCGCATCTATATACTAGTTACTGCTGCTGCTGCTGCTAATAATAATAATAATAATAATAATAAGTACAGCGCTGTGTGTGAGAGAGAAACTAAGCCCTGCACACCCACACCCAGCGAGGAGAGCTCGTGCGTGCAAGCATGATCTCCATGGTGTGTGTGTGGGAGGGCGGGGGTCTTTGTTTGTGCGTGCGTGTGTGTGTGTGTGTGTTAGTTCTTCTTAGAAGTTCAGTTGAATGTAAATGTTAAATCAGGCAGCTGAGCTGAAACTCCGAGAGTCAGTTACAGTCTTCTCAACCCCAAAGCATCGCGCAGTTATGATGCATGTGTGATGGAGAGAGAGAGAGAGAGAGAGAGAGAGAGAGAGAGGGAGAGGGAGAGAGCTGGTGAGATGTTAATTAGAGCCCCAGATCAATTAGCAGCTAATCAATCAGAGCAGTGAGCGTCTCCTGAGCGTCTCTCTGTATTTAAACCCAATCCTGCATAAATACGAGTCCGGAGCCGCAAAGCAGCGCAGCGCAGGAAGAAACTATTTGCCCCCTGACAGCCCCCTGACAGCCCCCCGACAGTGGCCTTACTGAGCCGCAGCGGCCCTCCGTGAGCCCCCCAGGTTTCAGATAGCAGGGGGTCCGAACACTAACGACCGCAGCACTGAGGGCTGATCAGCTCAGATCCGTTTAGGTGTAAATATCTGTGAATGATATCATCTGTATATTTATGGTGAAACAGTAAACATTCATACAATCACATAATCCGCTATATTAGGAGGTGAAGCCCAAAGCTGGGAATCAAATAAAGGACACAAACGAACTCGTCTTTCATTTCAGTTAGTTATATTCAGTTTATTCAATAATAATAATAATAATAATAATAATAATAATAATAATAACCCTACCAGTACTAATATTAAAAATAATACAAAATAATAAACGTAAATAAATAATAATAAAAACAACTGCTAATAAAACACATTTTGTGCCACTATTAACAGTTATTATTATTATTATTATTATTATTATTATTATTATTGTTATTATTGTTATTATGCCAATTATAAACCATTTAGAACTGACACGACCCCGTTAATTGATTTTTAATAATTAATTGAATTTCACTTAAATATGATCCACGCGTGGTTTTACTAGTAAATGAGATTTTTTTTTATTAGAAATGACTTCTAGTTTATTTTTTTCGATTCTCTGTTGGCCACGTGCAACAAATATTACTACTTATTATTAACTTAAAGCCAACTAATAATACTAATGCAGCTACTACTATTTACTAATATACTAATAACTAATAATAATACTATTAGTGTAACTAACTAATAATAATAATTAGTACTATAACACTAATATTGACTAAAATGCTGATAACTACTACTACTACTACTAATAATAATACTAATAATAATAATGATAATGAGCTATAATGTCCAGTATCTGTAGCTGAGAAACAGGAACAAAGCAAAGGGATGATGGAGGAATGGAGCACACACACACACACACACACACACACACACACACACACACACACACACACACACACACACACATTCACAGTTCCGTTCTGGTGAGTGTGTCCAGTTTTCCTGTTCAGCTCAACAATTTTATTTTTGCCATTTCATTTGGGGACAGTTAAACACAATGGAGTGGAACACAATGAAAGGGTGAGACCATGTTCTGCCTCATATAGCCCCCCCTCCCCCAATAAACCCCCCTCCCTCCAGTTCAGCCTTATTCACCTCATTTATGTCCATTCAGCCTTCTCACGCACACTGGGGCTGTAGATGACAGTGATGTGAACACTGCTGTGGCTCTAATTCACAGGAATTACCACCATTCTGCTCTTTTTAAAGGTTTTAAGGTTGAATGTTTTTCACTCTGTGGAGCTGAAATCATGTGGAATCATGATCTCATGTGGCATCTGCGATAACTAGTTTCACAAACGTATTCACCAGTTCCTTTTTGTTTGTTTGTTTTCTTTCATTAAAAATGATTTAAGCTACATTGTAACACATTCCCAAATTAGAAATCAGTAATTCATGCCCCATTAAAAGACTATGAATCTCATTACTATCACTACTATTAGGTACTCATGATGTTGCTGATATCATTCTCTGTTTGAATTGTTGAAGCTCAGTAAATGGTGGACAGTTTGAGGTGTCCCAGATAGATAGATAGATAGATAGATAGATAGATAGATAGATAGATAGAATTTTATTGATCGCGAAGGGAAATTGCAGTGTTTCAGTACCAAGACGTATCTCCAAAACAGTAACTTTACAGGAGAAAGAAAAACCTACTTTACTTTTAATGTAAGTCAATGGAACCAGACTTTTTTCCAAGTCATTCTGGGCCGTTTCTTTTGGTCCATTCATCATGAAATTTACACACAATGTAAAGAACAACAGGTATTTTCAAATTATGTCAAAAACTGAAAAATGGAGATGCAATGTTATCTTCCGACAACAGCGATATACTATGCAGAAAATAAAAAATAGCAATAAAAATAGACGTAAGTTAAAGTATAAGAGAGTAGAAACAAAAGTATAGCATATAAGACAGATTTGCTGTATTTACATGAGAGCAGGCACTGAGTGGTATGAGGTAGACTAAAAGCCCATTGAGTACAGACGTAGGTAGGAGTTGCAGCAAGTGAGAGTTTCATTACGGTAGCAGTTATGATATGAAATGTATAAATTTATTTAGGATATCACCTTAATGATGCCTTTTCCATATAACTGTACAAAACAGATCAGTCTCAGCATCATGTGGATTTTAAAATAGTAATTAAAAGGCTTTATTCTCACTAAACAGCTTTCTTGGCCTGGTTTTCTGTGGTTTTAGAGGTTTGCTAATTATGATTTGGGTTAGTACTGAAAACAGTCGTTTCCACAAAATGAAAGAAAAGATGGAAATCAGACTCTATCTGTATCTCACATAATCCTTCATAACTGTGTAATGTGGCTGAGAGAGAGAGAGTTTGAGAAATGCACATCTCTCTCCCTCTCTCTCCCTCTCTCTGACGGCCACCTCCGCCCCCCTGGGTTTGTTTATTTGAGTAGAGTAAGGTCGTCTCTCCACATGTCTCTGCTGAGTTAACAAATAGAGCCGTGACAGCTGCCATCTGGCTCCATCAGCACGTCCAAACCTCCACCCTGACCACCGGCTACCAAAAGCCACTGCAGGACAAAACCAGGCCATCAGGCCAAAAGCACGGCTGCATTGTAGCCTTCGTTTACCAAAATAGGCCCAAAATATGGCTTTCCTTGCCCAAAATGTGCATCCTCTTCTGTATCACTCTTTAAAAGCAAAACTGACCACTTTCAGGGTTTGTCATTTACTCACTCTTATAACTGCAAAAGATGCTGAATAATCCATAATAATTACTGACCTTTCAGTCTTGAGGTTAATAGCTGAATAATAAGGCTGGGATTAGGCTTATCTAATTACTAATTAGCAACTAAAGTAATTAATTATTCAGTAATTATTATGAGTATCATTATTATGATGATAACTGCTATGAGTTATGTGGTAACTACCATGTACCTACATGTAATTATTACTTAGCACATTAATGAATTATTCAGTAACTACCATAAATTATTCAGTAAATACTATGTAAATGCTATATAACATGCATTACTTCAATGGCTAATATTCAGTATCTACTATGAATTGTTCAGTATTATATAAACATAATTAAGTTATGACTGTTAGTTGTTCAGTAACCATTATGAATGATACCGTATCTACTACAAATTATTTAGTAACTTTTACAAATTAGTCATTTATCTATTATGAATTATATTTTTAATAACTGTGAATTACTGGGAAGCTACTATGAATAAGTAACTACTCAGTATCTATTTTTATTAACTCCATATTAGTTACAGTATTCAGTAACTGTAAATTATTTAGTATCCACTATGGATTTTCCAGTAACAACTACAATCTTTTCAGTAACCATCATGAACTAATCAGTAACTACCATAAATTATTCACTGCTACTATGTGACATTTTAGTTACTGAATAATACAATAACTAAACGATTTTTGCTTTAATGGATAAACAGTATTCAGTAACAACTATAAATTACTTAGTATCCACTTTGAATTATTCAGCAACCACTACAAATTTTTGAGTAACCCTTATGAATTATTCAGCAACCACTACAAATTTTTGAGTAACCCTTATGAATTATTCAGTAACTATTTCAAATTTTTAAGTAAGCACTATGAATTATTCAGTAACTACTACAAATTGTTCAGTAAGCACTATGAATTTTTCAGTAACTCCTACACATTTTTCAGTAAGCACTATGAATTATTCAGTAACTACTACACATTTTTCAGTAAGCACTATGAATTATTCAGTAACTACTACAAATTGTTCAGTAAGCACTATGAATTATTCAGTAACTACTACACATTTTTCAGTAAGCACTATGAATTATTCAGTAACTACTACACATTTTTCAGTGAGCACTATGAATTTTTCAGTAACTACTACAATTTTTTCAGTAAGCACTATGAATTATGCAGTATTGGCTATAAAGTATGTTTCACCACACTATAAAAAATCATAGACTTTCTTTATATGAAAGTAAATCAAATCCTGCATTAAAAGCTACAAACATATTTAAGTAATGTTGTGCTGCAGTGTTTCCTCTCGACTTTATTGGAGTTCATATCTTGCTTTTTCTTTCATTATAACTTGGAATGATAAATATTCAGGAGCTTCTGCTGTTGTATTTAAATGTTGATTTTTTAAGTGGAAGTTTTTATATTTTTTCTAATTGCAGTAAAATGATAAATATATCCAACAGTGCTCTTCTGAACGTCCACAAACGTATGTGAGTGTGTGTGTGTGTGAGTGTGTGTGTGTTTAAGTCCAGATGGTCATGGAGGGTCTGAAAGCCCATTTCATTAAGCAAATTTCTCAACGAAACAGAAAGGACTGAGGAATGTCCCGAGCTCACATGAGGGCAGATCCCTTTTCAAAAAAAGGGCAGAAAAAAATCACCTTTCTTCTCTCTTCTCTTTCCCGTCTGACTTTGTTTTAGAGCTGGGGAAGCTTTTAGCTTTTGAAAAAGTATCCTTTTCCTATCGGAGCAGAAGCCCCAAGCCCGTCATCACCTGGGCCTCTGCGCCGCCCCCATTGGTCGAAATCTGAATAGCTGGCATTCCTGCCACAAGAAAGCCGATGATACGGAATTGGGGCCACAACAATCTCCCAAATTAATTAAAACCTTTCCTCCATCTGAGAAGGGTCAGCAGGACTGGAGCCCAGATTATGCCTTAAGGCTGTTTTTCAAAGATGTGTAGAGCATACTTAAGTGAAAATATTGTTACTTCAGTGAAATAATGACTACAGTGGAAGTAAAAGTACCTTTCCAAAAACAACTGGAGTAGAAGTGAAAAAAGTTGCAGGTCAAAACCGGTTAAGTGAGCAATGTATTGAACTGCAGTAGAACGTCTTAGTACATCCAGCATCCATCAGCACAGGAACTGGAGTTTTTTAGCTTCTATCCTTCTCTTTTTGGATTTTTTTGGTCTAAAATGAAAAGATAAACCTCAAAAGTTCCATGTGACCAATCACAGAACAGTCAAAGAATTAGTGATCAAATGTTAATGATGTGAATGTAACCATGTAAAAATCAGACGACTTTACTCGCTAATAAGTAAAAATAGCATTTGAAAATACTAAACAAACTACAATCCCAACAAAATTGTACTTGAGTGCACAGAACTGAGTAAATGGATGTACCGCACACCTCTGCTGGTTCTAAACATGAGGGCTCATTATCAGTCTGTCACTGAGATCTGTCTTATACTGGGTTGAGGTTCAGCCAAAATTAGTTTTAACTAGAGATGGAAACATCTGATAGCAGGTATTGGTATCGAGTCAATCTCAGCAGAAAATGCTGGATCGGATATTGGAGGGAAAAAAGAGTGAACCATGTGATTCTCCTGTGAAGTAATAGAGTGTTTGAGTAGCTTCAGCATGATAGTTTATGTTTGAATAGTCATCATAGGTGAAGTACTTTAATTAAAAATAGCTCAGTTTAAAGCTTAATAGTTTTTTTTTTCAACAATATAGTATCTATATATGTGTATAGTATAATATCTGTAATGGTAATGACCAGTACTCAGGGTTTCAACATTGAGATTCATACTAGCCGGTACTCAAGGTTTCAATATCAGTAGCAGCTCATATTCAAGGTTTTAGAATGGGGATCGGTATTGGCCAATACTCAAGGATTCAATATGGGGATCGGTATTGGCCAATACTCAAGGTTTCAGTATGGGGGTCAGTCTAGGTCAATACTCAAGATTTCAATATGGGGATTGGTATTGACCAATACTCAAGGTTTCAGAATGGGTATCAATATTGGCCAATGTTCAAGGATTCAATATGGGGATCGATATTGGCCGATACTCAAGATTTCAATATGGGGATCGATATTAGCCAATACTCAAGGTTTCAATATGGGGATCGATCTTGGCCAATACTCAAGGTTTCAATATGGGGATCGATCTTGGCCAATACTCAAGGTTTCAGAATGGGGATCGATATTGGCCAATACTCAAGGTTTCAATATGGGCATTGATATTGGCCAATACTCAAGGTTTCAATATGGGGATAAATATTGGCCAATACTCAAGGATTCAATACGGGCATTGATATTAGCCAATACTCAAGGTTTCAATATGGGGGTTGATATTGGCCAATACTCAAGGTTTCAGAATGGGGCTCGGTATTGGCCAATACTCAAGGTTCCAATATTGATATTTGTATTGATATAGTTATTGCTATTGGCCAATACTCAAGGTTTCAGCATCAGTATCATAAAAAAGTGGTGTTCTGACATCTCTAGTTTTAATCTCTTGAAACCTAGGTTTATTATTCAGTTATTAATATTGGAACGTTCAGTAACTAATAGGGCTGCACCATTTGGACAATCTACTAGTTTTGTGATTGTACTGCCTCTTATTACTTCTTACCCTTATTAAGTGTGATATGCCTTGTAATATATTGGTTAATCATTCATTTGTTATAGGTAAAGATTGGCCTGCATTATTTTGAGCAAAAACACTGTACTTTTGTTGGATTACATGAAAACCCACAAAAGCTCTCAACTGTGATTGCTGAAGACTCAATTTTAAAAACACTGTGATTGGTTAGCTTTCACTCTTAGAAAAGAAGGTTCTTCAATCATTCTTTGGTAAAGAAAATGGTTTTATATAGAATCATAAACACTCAAGGAACCCTTTGCATGATTAAATAGTTCTTTGCATGGTGAAATGGTTCTTCAGATTGATGAAGCATGTGTTGTTTATGGTTCTATTTGGAATCCTTTTGAAAATGGTTCTAAATAGCACCAAAGATTAAGATTAGAACAGTAGCAGGTGCTATGTACAACACATTCTCTGTCAGCCTGAAGAACCTTTCACTATGCAAAGAACCATTTAATCAGGCAAAGGGTTCTTTGAGTGTTCATGGTTCTATGTACAACTGTTTTCTTTACTAAGGAACCCTTTTTAAGTGTATACACATTGTAAACATGGTTAACAAACAATTAAATGTGCAGCATAGTAGCAACTAGCCGCTCAGTAATTGCTATGAAAATGAATGCACAAGTAGTTCTAAGAGTGAGCAGTTAAAGTTCTACATGGTTGTCGGAGCCTATAGAGTTAACGTTGAGTCCCCCTATTGTCCAGTAACCCCCCGCTTTCTCCTCAAAGTCAGTATTTATTTGAATATAAGAAAGTCTCATGTTGACTCTGGCAGAGCTGTCTGGAAGTGTGAGGAACCTTTCTGTCTTCTCTCGCTCTCTTTCCTTTGTTAATCACTTTGCTGACCAAAGCTCCATTTTCACTACATATGGCCTTCACTTCATTTCCATGAACTTGAACCAGAGAGTGATCCCTGTTGGCCCGCTTAAGAGAGCAAGTCGGTGAATGTGTATGTGTGCGTGTTTTTCCAGGACATATTTAGGGGAAAATGGCCTTTACTCACTCAAACCCATTGTATTAGTGTCCCCAAAGTCTCCGACTGACTGGTTCTTTTCATCTTTCTCCAACATTTGTGGTGTTCCCCTCAGGATGTTCACTAAAACCCAGAGCACACGGAACAAACGTTCTCCAGAAAACAGCAGACCCAAGCTTTGGGTTGGCTTGAGACACAATCAGCTCATTTTCAGTTCAACCACTTCAACTGAAGAACTGAAATTCAACTCATAACTGATTACTGTTTAAAACAGGAATATCTTTCATTCCCAGAAACTTGCATCCTTTTCTGTATGGCTACTTCAAAGCAAAAAACTGACCTCTGTACGTGGGTCCACACCTCAATATCTTACACTCATTAGTACAGAACTTACAGGTTAGTTTCATAGTAGTTACTAAATGATTTACAGTAGTTACTCAATCATTTGTAGTAGTTACAGACTAGTTTATTGTAGATACTAATTCATTTATGTTATTGACTGTGTTTTAGTAGTTATTGGTTAATTTATAGTAGTTACTGAATACTGAGTTACTGATACTAGTTACTTAATGTCTTGTAGGCATTTGCAATAGTTATTGAATAATATATAATAATTACTGAATAATTCTTAGTAGTTTTTAGTTACTGAATCATTTAGAGTAGTTATTGAATAATTTATACCAGATACTAAATACTTTATAGGCATTCATAATAGTTACTGAATAATATATAATAATAATTTGTAATGGTTACTGAATAATATGTAATAATTACTGAATAATTTACAATGGTTACTGAGTAATTCTTAGTAGTTACTAAGTACTACATACTAGTTACTAAATACTTTATAGGTATTCATAATAGTTATTGAATAATATATAATAATAATTTACAATAGTTACTGACTAATTCTTAGTAGGTACTGAGTAATTTATGCTATTTACTGAATCATTTAAAGTAGTTATTGAATCATTTTTAATAGTTACTGAAACTTTATAGGAGTTACAACATCATTCATAATAGTCACTGAGTTAAATATAATAATCACTGGATAATTTACAATATATTTATAGTAGTTATTGAATAATTCATAGTGGTTGCTGAATAACAGGTCTTAAGATTAACCCCTTGAGCTCTAGGCTTATTATTCAGTTGTTAATCTCAAGACCTTTTAATTTAGTAACCACTATAATGTGTAATTTCTGTGGATATCAGAGTAAGTATAACACAAATGAATGTGTGGGCAAAATAAGTGTTTTCTGACTCTGACTCTGAGTTTGGGGTATCATGGCCTCCAATCCTCAGTTTAACTTCTGGGGGCACATGGGGTGGGCTTTCTAAATGAAACAAGTTAGCCATTTCCTGTTGCCCCCAGTAAGACCACCTCTCCGGGTCTCTCCCCGAGAGGCTTTGTTAACCAACGTGGTGAAAACCTAACCGTTTCACATTATAGAGAGAGTAAAGGGTGGCTCGACCCTGCATTCCCAACAAGCACCAGTACACTGCTCTAATATCAGGAGTTAGACTGTCCGTTCACAAGCTGAAAACTTGTTTTGATGATTTGAGGAAATGTGTCTAGAACACTCTTATGCATTTACCGACCCCAAGCACAGATGTATTGCAAGATTACCTCTTGATCCTTTATGTTGTATTTAGTAAGTACTATAAATTGTTCAGTATCCTTTATAAATGACTCAATAACTGCTCTGCATTATTCAGTAACTGCTGTACATAATTCAGTAACTAATAGTCATCATTCAGTAATTATTATAAATTATTGAGTAAGGACTGTGAATTATTCAGTAACTACTATAACATAATCAGTTACTACTGTGAATTATTCAGTAACTACTATAAATTAATCAGTTATTACTATGAATTATTCAGTAACTACTGTGACACTCACATGTAAGTTCTGTATTTGTGGGAGTGAGTTGAACTGTGGATCCACATAATGACCATAAGTATTGAAAAGAACACAGTTAATAATCAAAACACACAAAAATGGGCAAAATATGGAGAAACCTAAGGTATGGACCCAAAGCTAGTGTAGTTATGGGAAGTTTATTTTTCATGAATATGAATTTGTTTGGATATTTTAATGAAAGACATAGAGTAAAAAGCACAGGGCCTTGACTGACTCGCAATAGAAAACTAATAAAATGTATCTCCTCATCTTTGAGATTAGTAACGAGTACTTTGAAGGTCTAATTGAAACTGTAAGTAAGTGTAACTGAGTAAAATTACAAGTATTCAATGTTAATTACAGTTGAGTGAAGTTCAGATCTTCCAGAAATAATACTTTTGTTTCTAACTACATTGAGTTCCACCTCTGATTAACACATACAGTGTACAAAGTGTAAATTATATTACACGTGTGATTTTAGTGATATAGAATAAACAGCTGGATTATATAACCATTGTTTAAGGTAGACGCCTTACATGCTTAAGTATCCCAACAAATGTGTTTTACAGTGCGGCAGCCAGGAGGAAAATTAGCGATAGTTTGTGAACAGTTTTGTTTTGGTCCTCACTCTTTCCTGCACTCCTCATCCTCGTCCCACCCTGATGAAGAGCAGGAAGTTTCCCAAATTGCCGAACAATGCCCGAGGATGCTGGAAAGTCCATCCTCATCAGATGCCACTATGGCCCACTGCCAGAACGTAATGGACACGACCACATTATGTAGCGTGTTTTTTCCCGCCACTGAAGGCCACTATAGTGCTACCAGCGACGGTGCCCACAAATCAAAGCGATGGTTTGGTCACAATCTAATTATCCCCTACAGCTTAAATGTAATCAGTCAACCAAGACATGTTTAGTGTCTGAAACTTGCTTCTTTATTTTGCACTGAGGCTACGAGGCTAATGTAGCTAAACTGAGATATTAAAAAGAAAAATATAATACAGATGAAGTTCAGGCCTCAGGAGGCTACCAGTTCTTTTTATAGCTATGAAAGTGCTTTTGAAAGTGCTCAGTGTTACTAAGGCTACATAACAACTACAGTCGCGTGCAAAAGTTTGGGCACCCCTGGTCAAATGACAGGTTTTGTTGATATTCTAAAATAAGTAACACGTCCTCTACAGAAAACACACTCCTGCACGTTTTAATGCACAATGACTGTTTTTTTGTCACTTTTATTTGTTACTTTTGATATTAAAATCAACCAGTGGTGTTCAGTTTGACCAGTGGTGTTCAAACATCTGCATACCATTGTATGTAAATCCTTCACAACAATTGACACTTATTCAAATTGGTGTTAGTTGTCATAAAGGTTGCATTTGCCAACTTTCATGTCAAGTTGATGCAACATCTATGTCAGGTGACATTTTATTTTCTGGCATTAGGTTATGTCATGTCGCTTTCTGGGTTGAAATGACAGACTTAGCTCACAGTATATGTGATGTAATGATGATACTATGACATAGCTTGCCAAATCAGGCTGGTTGAACTGAACTGAACATTTTGTGTGGTTTTTTAGACAAAGTGAGTTTTATTTTGCCATTTGTAATATTTAAGCTATGTTGCATCCTCAGCATTATGCCACTGATTCACAGTACAAAGTCAGTTGCTATAATGTGGCATATTACGACAACCCAGTGTCAGAAAAAATGGGTCACTTGACATTGGTCTCATGCCAACTTAACACCAAAGTTGACAAAAGCAGCCTTTATGACGTGTAATAAGCCTGTATAAGTATTTACGTAGTTCGATTGTCATGATGACCTTATATAGCCTTATAAAGACCTGCCCTACAGTAAAGTGTTACCCCAGAAACCACCTCTCCAATTTGAGATTACTTAACAACTCAACATGACCTGATGACTTTGAATAATGCAAATTGGTAAGCATCCATTACTTGCATTACTAGCTACATTAGCCTTGCAGCTTTGACTTGGCTGATCAATTGCTTTAAATCAGGGTTTCTCAGACACTGGGCTGTGGACCACAAGCCCTCTTTGGTGGTTCTTGGGCCAATGCTGAGGTGGGGCCAATAGTCCATAGTGGGCCAGTGACGGCACAAAAGTAAATGACTTAACACTAAAAAAGAAAATGTTTTCATATAGTAAACAATGTTAACAAGCCCTACAACAACAGTTTAGCCAATTTTTGCCTCTTGCTTCTAGGAACAAAATACACTCTTTTCAGCATTTCAGTTTTCCTTTTGCGAGTGACTGGTGGGAAAAATGTTTTGTAGAAACATTCCAGTTAATTTGCCACCATTCTGTCTGATTTCTGGTATAAAATTAACTTAAATTAATTTATTGCCCATAAATTAGCTTATTGCCTCTATTAGTACCCAAATCTATAGCTGTGCTGAAAATTTCTCATGAGTGAAGCTAAGACGTTCTGTTTTCTCATGGGCCTTCACTAGATATTTATCTAGTGATAAATAAGCAGGTTTTCAGGTGGAAAAGGCTGAGAGTGCCTGCTTTCAATGTTTGACTAGATCCACTCAAAGTGTTCTGTGCAGCTGCAAGTTCTGTGGGTTGGGTCTTCGGATTTGTTCTATATCTAGTCTGAACTCTTCATTCCCACCGTGTTGACTGCCACTTTATATCATGGCATTGTGTGGAAAGAGGATCCTGTCTGAGCCAATAGGATCACAGCATTGGTCAGCTGATGGTGATTAGAGTGATTTATCGTTTTGCAGTTTGCTGCCACCACATGTCTGGGTTGATGTCTTTGCAGGGTGTTTGTGATGACAGTGAGGGATTGGGAAGCATGTGGTCCGGTCACGGCCAAAGGCCGAAGCTATTCCACACCGTGCATTTGTTTGTCTGTGTATGCCTGTGTTTACAGTGCCCTCAAAAAGTATTTGGACACTTTAACCAGGAAACCTCTGGTAAACTTTCTTGACATTCTTTAGATTACTTCATAAAATGTTTCACAAAATGATATTTGTTTCAGACAAATACTATTTTATCACAACATCGGAGTGATAGCAGTGTCTTTGTGTGCCTGGAGCAGAATTCCAGCCAGACTGCACTAAGGCTACTGCACAGAACAAAGTCTGAGACTGTTTTTTCTTATAATGGTGTTCACTGTGTACAAAAGCATGTTGGATGCAAACCTGCAGAAGTCTGCAAAGAAACAGCTGAAATGATAACAATCTGAAAGTCACCAGCCACCTTTAGAAAGAATACTTTGCCAAAAAGTGAATGCCAGTCTTGGAACGGTCTGTTTGTAATAAATGGCTCTTGGCTTGGCTCCATCTTTCCTAACACGATGAACTTAAAGGAGTTTTTAGCAGTTTAAAATTTCTGCATAATTCAGTCATACATTTTAGAAAACTTTGTGACTTTGTTTACATCGTAAACATTCAATTATGTGTTTAGGGAAATTGGTGGAATTCCACTTTAACTCCTTAATAGGCCAGGACCCACCGGTGGGTCCAAAGTTTACTACACACTTCTAAGAAAAACTAAGAAAGCCAGCTTGCATTGTAGTCCATGTAGTTACTGAGTAATAAGCCTTTGTATGTAAGAAGGCTGGGATTTTAAGGGGTTAAAATAAATAAAATAAATGTCCCTTTGGTTTGACATTATTATTCCTAATACAGTGCAATTAATACATTTTTAAGTATGGCACAAATGTCCGAATATTTTTTGAGCCACTGTTAGTTCTGTGTATACTTTTGATACTTTTAAAACTCTCTGTGTGTGTGTGTGTATCAGTGTGTGTGTGTGTGTGTGTGTGTCAGTGTGTGTATCAGTGTGTGTGTGTGTGTGTGTGTGTGTCAGTGTGTGTAAGTGTGCTAATTGCAGGCCCTGAAGTGTAACCCTATGTGATTGGAGCATTGTGGGGTGTTGACTTGCGCTCACCGGGGGAACAAACTGACACCCCTTCACCTCCGACCGGACAGTTATAGGACGCCTCATTCTGCAGAGGCTCGCTCACACATACAGGTTTGTTTTCATACAGTGTCAGGACAGGGGGTCATGCTCCATATGTAAGCAGCTATGTGTAATAATAATATGCCCCATATGTATTAAATATATGTAAGTACCTAAATGTAATAATGGGATGTTCCATGTATATTATATATGTAAGCAGCTATATGTAATACTAATTTGCCATATATGTATTTTATATATATTTAAGTAGCTATATTTAATCGTATAATGCCCCAAATGAATTAAAAAAGTAATTGGCTATATGTAACAGTGATATGCCTCTTATGCATTATATATGTGTAAGTACATACATGTAATAATAATATGCTTGGTATGTATTATAAATATGTTAGTAACTATATATAATTATAATATTTCCTAATGTCACTATATATGCATAAGTAACTACATTCAGTAATAATATGTCCAATATGTATTATTTATAAGTAAGTACCATTATGTAATATGTACCATATGTAGATCTCGATGCTGACCAAAAATGATGAATGGACCAATAGAAATGCTCCAAAATTACTTGGAGGTAGGATACTTGTTTCTCTTTTGACAGCAATATAAAATATATGCTAGTATCTATATGCAAAATAATATGCCCCACATGTACTATATGTGTGTATATATATATATATATATATATATATATATATATATATATATATATATATATATGTAGTACTAATATATCTTAAATGTATTGTATATATACACTGACTTCTCAATGGACCTCTAGGCTCGTAAGGCAAAATCAAGCCATCATGTCAAACACTTCCTCCATTTACCTCCATTAACTCTGCTCTGTTTGAAGCTTGGAGAAAAAATACAAGGCACAAAATTGCCCTTCCTGCTGTAAATGAAAAGGTTCCCGCTACCGTTGTGTTTACATTACTCAAATACCGGAGAACGCTGTTAACGCCTTAACGACCGATCGTACATCTGTTTTCTAAAAGAAAGGATTCTGTGAACATCAACTGGAGTCCGTGTACCAAGATGTTCTACTGTAAACACAAGACAAACAAGAGCAGTAAGATTAAACATTAGTGCCTGCATTCATTACCTGCACAGTCAAGCCAGGACGGTTATCATTCACACATTCGTTCTTAAGTGGGACGTTTGTTCTTAAGTAAGGTTTGTTCTTAATTAGGTCGTTTTTGTGCTTGAAGTAGTTTCAGAGCTTTTCTTTCACGGCTGAGTTCAGAATAAAACACTCAGGCCAGTGTAGATTGTAAACACAATTTGCTGTTATTGGAGTGACGGCAAACGGCTGGAAAGTCCTCTTGTTTACTGTTGTTTTGGTGCAGATGTTAATTTGTCTATAATGTGTTGGCTGAGCAGGTGGTATTTACACGCTCAGTCAGAGGAGCTTCACTCAAACACACCTGAAAGTGAAGTAATCCCAGGTGTGCTCGCGCATTCTGCGTAAACCTGAATGTACAAAATGTGCACAATTTTTTCTATAGTGATTTGAGGGGAGCGATAACAGGGTGGCATTACAGTCATTTATCACAGTTACATGCTGAGAACTAATAGATGTAATGTGACTACATTAATGTATGATAATGAACAATAATGCACAATTATGACGTTATCTAAACAACTGTGCTAGATAACATGATTTTATGTGAAGACAAATATTTAAGAGCCTAGGTTTAATATAATAGAAACAACTTCAATTAAATGAATACATTAAGGAATTAAATGAATGCATAATTCAATAAACTATGTATTAAAATAATTATTAACTCTTGTGCTAATTATTAAATTATGCTTTTTACTTTTTGTGGAACATGTATGTACATTTAGCATGGATTCACATCACATTTTAAATCTGTTTATTTCAAAATATTGTCAAAACGTAACATTCAGCATTATTATTGTTGTTGTTGTTGTTATTATTATTATTATTATTATTAGTAGTAGTAGTAGTAGTAGTAGTATTAAATGTAAACACTTACTAATATTATTATTAAAACTTTTTGTTCCTGAGCTTCTTTTATTAATAGCAATTTTGTTTATATATGTTAATGATAATAATTATAATACTGATTTTCATAAATTGCAATAAACATGATTGGTTCTTACTAATAACTTACCAACAACCACCAAACTACTGTTACCCCCTTATGAAGCAATCTCCTAAAAGTTATTCATTCCTTTATAAAATAAAAGTCTTATTTTCAATGCTTCCATACACTTTAAAGGGAAATTGCACTGATTTTTCAGTGTTTGATATGTAAACAAAGTCATTCAGAGTGCTTTCATGTGAAATGGTTCCTTATGGTTTCTTTACAGTGGTGGTGATAGGAACCAGAGGTCAGAAATATAGCCATTTTATTTATTATTCAAAATGACCAGTAAGCCAACATGTGCCATCTGAGTTTTTTTGTATAATAGTCGTAAATAAGAAAAAATAACTTTTGTCTGGGGACTATTTTACCTTACAACACCCTACATGTGCTTCTCTACTGGCAATAGATTTTAAAATCTATACGTTAAATGCCAAAACCTATCATAAAACAAGGCCTCAGGCAGCGTATTCATCACTATTTCATGTAATAACTTTCTGTGAGGGAGCTTTCAGGGGCTCTGCGGACGTCTGGTTCCTATCGCCACCACTGTGAACAATCCTGACTGTAGTTTCTCCAGAACACACCAAACCACTCTGAATGACTCTGTTTACATGTCAACGATCAAATCAGGCACAAATCTGAAAGAAATCAGTGAGATTCCCTTTCAGTGCTGTGCGTCTCCAGAATAAGACATTTTCTCAGGCTTTTTATTATTATTATTATTATTATTTTTCCTTGTCAGGAGATTTGTGATTTGTGTTAACACACCATTTGTTTTCTGTCTCGCTCTGTCTTCTCACACATGCACATACGCGTACATTCCTAGCGCAAACCACCTTCTGCACCCTCGCCCGTTTTGAAATATGGAGCAGATCCTGGGCGAGCGGAGTTAAGACAAACAGGCGATAGAGAAATGCCTCGGCTCGTGGAAGCCTCCCCTGTGGCTGAAGAGGGAGAAGAGAAAACACGGTAATGAGACCAGGGAGAGAGAGAGAGAGGGAGAGAGAGAGAGGGAGAGAGAGAGAGAGAGTGTGTGTGTGTGTGTTTGGGTCACATTTCTCAGCCCATTCATCTCCACAGTATTGCTATTGTGTGGCCCTTCAAGAAACCAACTCTGGCTGTAATGATATTTATTGGAACATGTTTTCTCTTGCAGACGTTTTCGCTCTTACATCACGCCTGAGCCTCTGAAAATCAGTGTGCGGGTCAGAGGACGATCTGAAAAGCAGATGATTTGGATGCAGCTCTCATTGCTCAGTGCGTAAGGCTGGAATCACTGAGTGCTGAGTGATCTACAGCGCTGCACTGCGTGTAATTGAATTAGGCGTAATGAGTTAAACATTGGTGGGTTTATTGTGTTGTTTTATGTGTGAAATGAAATGATATAAGCTTGGACAAATTTAAAAACAGTTTCCACAGCTAAATTTAGTGGCCATGGCATTCAATTCTTAGTTCAGGCCTGTAGCATGATACAAGTGGAATGGCTGCCTTCAGCATGCATTATATTTGTAATGTTTTATAATATGACAAACCTGAGCGAACCCCCACTTCAAAAAAAGCAAGTTAGCGAGTAAAAATATCTCAGATCTAGTGAATATATTTCATATTTCTTATTTTGAGATTGTTCCAAGAACATTAAAAGACTTTTGCATCTATTTTTTGAACTTTTTAACATTGTTTCAAGTCATTTCATTTGGTGAAAGTGTCTTATTCCGTTGGATTATTGTTGTTAATTTTGCTCGTTTCAACATTATATTTTTAACAAGCAAGTGTTAGTTCTTAGTTCTCCATTTCCAGTGGAATGAGACAGTCGCACAAAGGACAATGAACTTAAAATACGTTTTAAAAATGTAGAAATAGGTTGAACAATCTTATAACATTCTTATAACAATGTTGTAATTAAATAATAAGATCCGGAGAATGAGATATTAAATAAATAGACTTTTAATTTTTTTGTTGTAAGTTTAAATAGTATGTTAGGTTTTCTACTTTTCAAGGTTGATCCAGCTTCAGTCCATGTGACTTAAAGATCTATTTACAAAGTATTCCAGCATCAACTCCTTGTATAAGGATCCAGCACAGGGACATTTTTTCTCACCTCGGATAAAAACTATGCAAGTGTGCCCTCAAAGGTTTAACATGGGCCTTAGGATCCAACAGCATGCATTATATTTCTTGTAATGTTTTATAATCTGACAAACCTGAGTAAATCCTCACTTCAAACAAACAAACAAAAAAAAACAACAAACAAAAAAAGATTTGAAAATAAGAAGTGAAAATATCTCAAAAAATATTATATCTCAAATCTGTTGAATATATCTAATATTTCTTATTTTGAGTTTGTTGCAAGAATATTGTAAGACTATTGCATCTATTTTTTGAACTTTTTAACATTGTTTTAAGTCATTTCATGTGGTGAAAGTGTCTCCATTGGCTTTTATTATTCATTGCTTGTTTCAACATCATTTCTTTTAACAAGCAAAATTATCTGTGTTAGTTCTTGAAACATTAGTCCAATGAAATGAGACAGTTGCACAAACTAAAATGTCTTAAAATAGGTTTTAAAAATCTAGACATCATTTGAATAATCTTGTAATATTCTTCTGACAATATTATAATTAGATAATGAGATCTGGAGAGTGATATATTAGATAACTGAACTAGATTTGAGATGATTTTACTTCCTAAGATGTAGTTTTTTAATGAAATCACCAAGTGTATCGTAAATAGTACACTGTTAGAAATAAAGGTGTGGTACATTTTTCGTTCATCAAGGTACAAACA
The DNA here is from genome assembly GCF_904425465.1 of Colossoma macropomum. Taxonomy (NCBI): domain Eukaryota; kingdom Metazoa; phylum Chordata; class Actinopteri; order Characiformes; family Serrasalmidae; genus Colossoma; species Colossoma macropomum. The sequence goes on along the minus strand of NW_023494806.1, from coordinate 5,614,886 downwards.
GTGTAAATGTACCCTCAAAGGTACAACAGTGGTTTTAAGGTCTGACTGTGAACCTTAAGTAAGTTTTCCCAGGTGAAAAGTTCGTATTTGTACCTTTTCATAACCGAATGTTTTAAAACAGAGCCATAAAATAAAAGCCTGGAGATGAGACGGGGTGTGTGGAGTCAGTACAACTTAGAAAATATAATATCAATGGATTATGGTACAGTTATGTTCCCTGACTAAAGGTACTGAGATGTACCCTTGAGGGTCCCACCCCAGTGACAAGAGAGGCACTGCCCCAGTGACAGTTTCATACCTATATTTCTGACAGTGTATAACATGGGCCTTAAGTTCCAACTGTGTTTTGTTTTAATGACTTTCACTATCATTTAATGCATAGATGCATATTTACTTAACTTTTTTTTGTACAGAAATATGAAAGAAAGCCAGGAGTCCAGATTTCAACTAATCAAAACAGGAACTGAAACCGAATTTGGCACGATTATGTTCCCTGACTAAAGGCCCTGAAGACATACCCTTGAGAGTACCACCCCAGTGACAGCGTTTGTGCCCAAAAAAGTACAGATTAGTACCTTTATTTTGCGAGTGGTAAGCTCAGCATCATTTGTGGCCTTTCGTTCCTAAACCATGCGCTGAAAGCTCTTGTCCAGTCCTCTGCGGCTGATGTTGCATTCGAGTGCGCCCGTATGAACGGGACTGTCAGGGTTGCTGGACAGACAGACTGTATGAGTGTGTGTGTTTCCGCAGTTTTCCAAAAAGCTGCAGCTCCCCTATGTGGCCCGGCAGTGTAACATCATTAGAGACAGCTGAGGGTCCCCTGTACTTGATTAAATCGGATTATACTGTCCTAATACTAGTGTTAAACCCAGGGCAAAGTACTGAATATGACTCATCACATGTGTTCAGACTGGTCCTCTATTTATTTATTGAATTATTTATTTATTTTGACTGGTGCTTCTACAGTGGTGTGCTCTATAGAACACTATACACTGTTAGAACCAAAAGGTTCTGTGCAGGTACATTTTTCGTTCATCAAGGTACAAACAATGTAAATATTTCCACAAAGGTACAACAGTGGTTTTAAGGTCCAGTTGTGAACCTTAAATACGTTTTTTCCAGGTGAAAAGTTCACATTTGTATTTTTTCATAACCGAATGTTTTAAAACAGAACAATAAAATAAAAGCCTGGAGACGAGACGGGGTGTGTGGAGTCAGTACAGCTTAAAAAATATAATTTCAGTGGATTATGGTACAGTTCCCCAACTAGAAGTACCAGTGACAGTTTCGTCTTTTTTTTCTGAGAGTGTAGGAAACAGAAACTATAGGGAACAGAAGTGGTCCCCCAGTTACAGTTCCCTACCCTGGAAAATCATGAGTGCTATATAGCACTATTATAGAGAACAGAAATGGTCCCTAATCACTGTTCATGAAGTTAATGCACCATACAACTATTATAGGGAACAGAGATGGTCCCTATTAACTCATCCCTACATTAATGTACTTTATAGAGCACTATAGGGAACAGAAATGGTCCCTATTCACTATTCACAAGGTTGGAGCACTATACAACTATTATAGGGAACAGAGATGGTCCCTATTAACTCGTCCCTACATTAATGTACTTTATAGAGCACTATAGGGAACAGAAATGGTCCCTATTCACTATTCACAAGGTTGGAGCACTATACAACTATAATAGGGAACAGAAATGGTCCCTATTCACTATTCACAAGGTTGCAGCACTATACAACTATTATAGGGAACAGAGATGGTCCCTATTAACTCATACCTACATTAATGTACTTTATAGAGCACTATAGGGAACAGAAATGGTCCCTATTCACTAGTCACAAGGTTGGAGCACTATACAACTATTATAGGGAACAGAAATGGTCCATATTCACTATTCCCTATATTGCTGAACTATATAGAGCACTATAGGAAACATAAATGGTCCCTAATCACTATTCATGAGGTTGTAGCACTACACAGCTAATATAGGGAACAGATATGGCCCCTATTAACTATACCCTACGTTGATGAACTAGATAGAGCATTATAGGGAAGAGAAATGGTCCCTAATCACCATTCATGAGGTTGTAGCACTAAGTAGAACACTGGTCTGAAATGGTCCCATAATAACTATTCCCTACCTTGAAGCACTATATAGAAGGCTATTATAGTGAATAGCAATGGTCCCAAAATCACTATTCTACTGTATACACTGACCGGCCACGTCATTAAGTACACCTGATTTGCATACTCATTGTCCGTTTTATCATCTCTGTCTACCATATAGATGAACTATAGTTCTACAATTACAGACTGTAGTCCATCTGCTTCTCTGCATACTTTGTTAGCCCCCTTTCACCTTGTTCTTCAACGGTCAGGACACTGACAGGACCACAGAGCAGGTATTATTTGGGTGCTGGTTTGAGTGGATCAGTCACAGCAGTGCTGCTGGATACTAACCATAATAACTATTCTCTACATTGGACCACTCTACAATTATTAACCCCTTAAAGTCCCAGGCTTATTACATACTAAGGCTTATTATTCAGTGACGACAGGGACTTCAGTGCAAACTGGCTGAGCTAATCTTTGTTTAAAGAAGAGTGTAATAAACCTGCTGGTGAGCTCTAGCCATTTAAGGGGTTAAAGGGAACAGAAATGGTCCATAATAACCAGTCCTTACATTGGAGCACTATTTAGAACAGTATTATGGCTTGCAAAAGTGGCCTTCAAGTCACATTTTCCTATATAAAGCTTACATAGAGCAGCTTTAAATTCACCAAAATGGAAAAAAGGAGGGAATCAGCTCAATGCCGGACCACATAGGGTTAAATTTGAAGAGATTTTTCACTATTATTAGAAATACAGTTGTTTTCTGGTCCCACAAAAAGGAGGATTTCCTGAACATGAATGGCAACCCCCTTGAGTGTCATCACATGAGAATCTGAGCACACACACTCTCAGTTGTTTGCTCGAGGCTCTTCGGTTCAAGGTTGTGTTTATGGCGGGCCACGCGGTGCTGAGCATCAGAGAGGTGCTGTCACACTGAGTGTGTATCAGGTGTCCCCTGATGTGTTCAGACACACACACATTTCACTCACATCACTCTAGGGTTCTTCACCTTTCACACACACCTTAGAAGTCATGTCCACCTGGGTGGCGAAACGTATAGAGAAACCTTCAGAGTCATGCGCTTAGATCGCAGAAATCAGAGACCACCCTTTCACTTATTTAATGTCCAGTCATAATGGCCATTAAGTAGAAGTTATTAATTTTTGGCATCAGAGAAAAAGCATATAATACACCCACACACATATATTGTCTCTGAAATATGTATATATATATATATATATATATATATATCAGAAACAATTACACAAAACATCCATCAACTAAACGTAATATCACTTGTTCAATATTTAGTGTCCCCTGTTTCTCAAAGAAATCTGCAGGGATATTTTTCTACACCGCCAAAGTTCAGTCTTTGGAGTTGGTTGCATTTTCTTCTTATGATCCAAATAATCCCAAACACATTCAGTGATGTTGAGGTCTGGACTCTGGGGTGGTCAGTCCATTGTTCAGCTTCTTTGTTTGATGTGTCCGTCTCCTTTTCTCCGTGAGGTTGTTCTTGAACAGCTACACATCCTTTCAGAACCATAGCGCTGAGTTGTCCTCTCACAGTGGACAGGTGGCTGTGGATTTGAAGAAGCTTGATTTTCTCCTCTCTCTCAAAGATGAATGCTTTAAGTGCTGTTTATCTGATGGGGGCAGTTTTGGGGGTCTACCAGGTCTTCCAGGTGGTTGTTAGGAGTCTTAAGTTTCCTTTGATATTCTCCTTATGCATATGGATTTTGTGTACCTAATCTTCTCAGAAATATCTCTTGAAAATTGATCATTTCTACTTACTTTCCATTTGATTGGAAGTTAAATAAATGAAGGGGGTCTCTGACTTTTGCACAGCGCCATGCCTCATTGCTGCTGGTGCTTTGAGGATCCAGAGAGTGTTTACTGATGCTAATTAGTGAGTCTGCAGAAGATCATCCAGCATGGAGAGGAATGTGTCTGTGTGTTGGGGGTGGTTACATTCTCTCTCTCTCTCTCTCTCTCTCTCTCTCTCTCTCTCTCTCTCTCTCTCTCTCTCTCTCCCTCTCCCTCTCCCTCTCTCTCTCTCCCTCTCTCTCTCTCTCTCTCTCTCTCCTGTTCCTTTCTTCTCCTTTTTCTGTTGTCCCTGCTTCTCTCTCCTGACAGCTCCTGTCCTTTCCATTACCTGATCTTTTTCTATCTATCCATCTCTGCCTTCCTTCATCCTTCACTCCAGATATTTTCTTTCTTTCTTTTTTTCTTTCTTTCTTTCTTTCTTTCTTTCCTGTTAACTGTTACCTCACTATTTCTCTTTCTTTCTTTCTTTCTTTCTTTCTTTCTTTCTTTCTTTCTTTCTTTTTTCTTTCTTTCTTTCTTTCTTTCTTTCTTTCTTAACACTGTTACCTCCTTATTCATTCTTTGTTTCTTTGTTTCTTTCTTCGTTTCTTTGTTTCTTTCTTTGTGTCTTTCTTTCTTTCTTTCTATTCTTGTTAACACTGTTAGCTCCCTATTCATTTCTTTCTTTTACTTTCTTTCTTTCTTTCTTTCTTTTATTTTTTCTTTCTTCTTTCTTTCTTTCTTTCTTTCTTTCTTTCTTGATAGCACTATTAGCCATTTTCAAAAGCCATTCAAATTCAGTTTTTCGCATTTTGTAAAGTTATTTACTATAAATTTAATTTAATTTGAAATTTTTAGTACAAATACCAATTTGACTGTTCTTTCTTTGTTTCTTTGTTTGTTTGTTTGTTTGTTTGTTTCTTTCTTTCTTTCTTTCTTTCTTTCTTTCATTTTTACTTTTTGTTTGGTGTTTGCTGACTATTAAACATAATTGTGTCATGCTCCCCCCGTCTGTAAGCTTGTAAGGCCACGAGTTCTTTGATTCAGTGGCTCTGGAGAATTTTCCTTCTGCTCTGTATGGAACACAAACAAGCCTCCCTGTGTCTGTACAGTACAGTTGTTTGTGTGTGTTTCTCTGCAGAATCCGTAGCTATTTGAGTGCTGTGTCTGTGTACGGCTGTGCACAACAAACAGAAACGAATCCGTATCCACAGAGAGCAGCAGAGATGAGGGGTTAGGCATAAATTCACCATACATACAGTTTCTGAGCCAATAAGCACCTGGGTGGCGGTAGTGTGGAGCAGCTCTGGGGTTTTGTCTGTGTTTGTATGATGAAATGGTGAGACTAAATATCCTAAGTGCCCACAAAAAGACTGTAGATCATTTGGAATGCGTAAGAAGGGAATTGCTGAATGAGTAACCAGGACTGGCTTTGAATTTACTAACAGTGCATTTTGGTGGTTGGTGTCTTAGTGTTGCTGTTTTTGCTCTGTTTTGCATTGCTCTGTATTTTTGGTCTAGGTTGTCATTGTCTATGTTCGCTTTGCTTGTAATTGAATTTTCTCTTGGAAATATTTGCAGTAATAAAGATCTGCAGGAGAGGAGAACGAATACCAATTTGACTGGCAATAATTCCAATTTAAACGTTTGAAGGTTTACGTTTCTAATCAAAAAAGCGTTCTTCGGATTGATGGAGATTGTGCTGTAGATGGTTCTATATAGAACCTTTTTGAAAAGGTTTTTATATAGCACCAAAAAGGGTTTCTCTATTATAACAAGACATCGTTACAATAAAAGAAAACTTTTCCGTGCTATATAGAACCCTTTTTTAAAAAGGTTCTATGTAGAACCATCTACAACACATTCTCCGTCAATTTGGTTCCATATAGAACCATTTCCTTTACTAAAGAACCCTTAAAGAACCATCTTTTACAAGAGTGTGGTCCTGAAGAACCCTTGCTCTGCTTGGTGTTTTTACACATGAGGGAAATTTCAGAAATAGGAATACCTCAGTAAATCAACTGTAATTATGATATAAACATTCTGTTTTAATTCCATTTGATTTCCTTTGGAATTCCATTTTCAGGATTTTTTAATGGCCATTCATATTTTCTTTGAGTGTTTGGCATTTTGTTAAGTTGTTAACTATCATTTTAATTTGATGTTTTTAGTCCTAATACCAATTTGACTGATTACAATTCCATTTTGAATTTTTTTGGTTATAATTCCAACATGAAAGGTACTGATAGTAACAAGTGTGGAGGTTTTTGGTTCTAATCCCAAAACAAAATGTATTGGCTATAATTTCAGTTTGAATATTTTTAGTGCTAATCCCAATTTGGCTAAGAATAATTGGGGATCTATTACAGAAGGGATCTCAACATACATATTGGCTCTATTTTCATTTAGTTTGAAATCCACTGCATGAACTTTTAACAAGTAGGCTGGCTGTGATATATAAAAAAGTGATATATAATATTTTATTATTTGCCAGTTCTTCTTTGCTTGTTTGTAATATCTTGTGGTTCTCATTCCAATTTGAAATGTAATAATTTTAATTCTACCTTAAATATTTGTGTTACCAATTTTAGTTTTCATGGTTGTAAATTCAGTTTAAAGATTTTTGTCTAAATTATTGACTCTAATTCTGTTTTCAGGATTTTTTAAAGGCCATTAAAATTTGAAAGTTGGCATTTTGTAAAGTTATTAACTATAATTTTAATTTGAAGTTCTTGATCCTAATACCAATTTGACTGACTAAAAACTCCTGTTTCCTTTGGGCCGTACTCCAATGTAGAGGGCCCCACTGTGAATAAACAAGTTTTTCAAAAGAGTAGCCGCAGGTGCTGTTCTCCTATTGGCTGAAGCTCTAGTGGATGGCAGAGTCTCCACAGGGAGTTGAAGATGGTCCATGATGAAGGTGTTGATCTAGATCTGCGGGGGGGATCCTAAAGAGGAAACTGCCTGGGGGTTGAGAGAGGAGAAAGTAAGAAGCTTTGCGGATTGACGACTTTGTGAAGGGGTCAGAAACTGGTCAGACACTTCATATAAAAAACGTATGAAATCCTGTTGGAAATGAAAGTGAATGATGAAAGAGACGGAGTGAAGTGATGTGCTGCAGATGTTGGGCTGTTATTGGTTGCTGTGTGTTCTGATGAAGGTGATGTTTTCGGAGGAATCTGCTGTTGTTTCCTCCCTTCTTTCAGAAAGTCCAGGTGTGTATGTGTGTGTATGATAAACAGCCTCAAGGGGGTACATTCCTGCCTGATACCCCTCCAACTTTCTTCCTTCCTCGCTGTCCCAACTCAGTTCAGTCCAGTAAGCTTTATTAAAATAACTACGTTAATTTACAATAATGCAAAAGAATGAAAAAATAACATGATTGAGTTTCAATGTCAAATATAAGTCTGATAGTTTCTCTCTCATGTTGCCATGTATTCCCTCTTTCACACACTTCTTATCTGTAGTGTGTGTTGTGTGCCAGGAGGATGCAGGTGTGGCACTGGCCTCCTCCCTCAGCTCTGTTCATGCCCATAGTGATGATGTTGCCTGTCTTCGGCAGAAACAGTGCTTGGCCTGGCTGTTCAGTGTGATCCCTGTGGTTTATGCTTTGACAGGGCTGCTTCAAGCAAAACACACTGGCAGGCAACACCCTACAACAGTATGTCTCAACCCTGCACGCTCAACAAGATGGCTCTTCAAGGGTTCTTAAGTAAAGAAAATGGTTCTATATAGAACACTGAACACTCAAGAACCCTTTGCATGATTCAGGGGGTCTTGGCATGGTGAAAGCTTTCTTCAGATTGATGGAGAATGTGCTGTAGATGGTTCTGTATAGAATCTTTTTGAAAAGGGTTCTACATAGCACCAATAAAGGTTCTCCTCTTATTACAAGATTGATGTTGATACAATAAAAGAGTGGGTGTAGGTTGTGTGTTGAAGTTAAGGTTAGGGTTAGGTTTAGGAGTAGGTCTAGGTTTAGTGTTGAATTTAAGGTTAGGGTTAGGTTTAGGAGTAGGTCTAGGTTTAGTGTTGAAGATAATGTTAAGGATAGGTTTAGGAGTAGGTCTGGGTTTAATGTTGAAGTTAAGTCTAGGGTTAGGTCTAGGAATAGGTGTAGGTTTAGGTTAAGGAATAGGTGTAGGTTTAGTGTTGAAATTAAGGTTAGGGTTAGGTTTAGGAGTAGGTGTAGGTTTAATGTTGAAGTTAAGGTTAAGGTTAGGTTTATAAGTAGGTCTAGGATTTGGGTTGAATTTAAGGTTAGGATTAGATTTAATAGAATGTATCACACAAGCCCAGTTGTATTAAATAAATATTCAGTTGAATTCTAAGGACAGACTGTTCATCTATAAAAATTGTATATCTAAATTTGAAGGTTTTTGGTTCTAATTCCACTTGGAACATGACTGACTGTCATTCAAATGTTGTTTGGTTCAAATCACAATTTTAAAGTTATTGACTCTAATTCCAATGTGAAGTTTTTGGTTCTACTCCCAGTTCAGAAGTATTCAGTTCTAATCCCATTTTCAAACACTTCCAGGTTATTCATTGTTTTATAGAATTTAAACTCAAATACCATCCTGGATTTCACCAGAGCAAGAAACAAAGGCAAAACATCATAACCAGATCTATTCTCTACTTTGTTCCTTCTTGAATTGTATACAGCGAGCTTAGCCTGACCAACAGCAAAATTAAGTAGTTGCCATTTCGTTCTGTGTTTTCTGTTGTAGCCAGCCCCCAAAATAAAACCATGTGACGTAAAAAATTCCCCACATTTCATGAACAGGAAGCCCAGCGTATCAAAGAACGGTTTAAGTCTCACACATTCTAAAAAACAATGAAAAACAGTCTCTCTAAAACCACAAAACACACATTTATCATCGACATGTTCTACTCCCAGTTCAGAAGGTATTCAGTTCTAATCCCATTTTTTTTCCAAAGTGAGGATTGTCCAGTAGACATGACCTTCAGCTGTCCACCTGTTGGACAGTCTTTTTGAACTAAGCTTTCAAGCTGACTGCCTTTTGAAGTGTATAACTGATCCAACTACAATAAGCTAATTTGCAATTTCTGAGTTTGAATCATGTGTGCACTGCAAGAATGTCCTCAAAAAAAACAGAAGTTAAAGGTCTTTGGTCTTAATTCCAATTTTTTGTTTCGTTTTTATTCCAGCTCAGAAAAAGGATGATGCTGATTTCACTTTACATGTCACTGGCTGTAACTGCAAGTTGGGTTTGGTTATTGACTGTGATTAGACAGAGAGAGAGAGAGAGAGAGAGAGAGAGAGAGAGAGAGAGAGAGAGAGAGAGAATGTGTGTGTGTGATTTAACAGTGCCCCCTCTACTGGTAGCTGTGTTTCAATGTGAAGCCCCTCAAATCTCCCCCGGGTCTTATCACTCCTCTCCCAGTCAAGGAGTTAGTGGGTGGTCACTCTCTCTCTCTCGGTCACTCTCTCTCTCTCTCTCTCTCTCTCTCTCTCTCTCTCTCTCTCTCTCTCTCTCTCTCAGGGACTCTGTATATGTGCTATAAGGCATAATTGCTGTAAAAGGTTGTATGCGGTGCTGAGGGGTGTAAATGTGGTCTAAGTGGTGGACAGACAACTGGGTCCACCTGCAGTCAGAGTGACCAGATCATCCCTGCAGTTAATGGCTTATAATTTAATATCAAAAAGCCAAAACAATCAATATCATTAACAGGAATAATGTTAGAATGAAAGACTAAATTCTTTGATCTGCATCTTCTGATAAATGTTTTAATAAAATACTTTTACAATGATAGCCTTATGCAAAAGTTTACGCGCCCCCTGGTCAGGATGCATGTTTGTTGTTCTTCCAAGTGAAGGTCTTTGACTGTTTTTCTTTCTCTATCTCTAATATTTAATTTTTTTCTTTTTCTCTCTTTCTTTCTCTCTTTTTCTCTTATTGTCTGTTTTCTTTTCTCTTTGCCCTCTTTCTCAATCTCTCCCCTATTTTCTTTCTCTTTTCTCTTTCTTTCTCTCTTTTTTCTCTCATTGTCTTTTTTCTTTTCTCTTTGCCCTCTATCTTCATCTCTCCCCTATTTTCTTTCTCTTTTCTCTTCCTTTCTCTTCTTTCTCTTTTTCTCTCATTGTTTTTTCTTTTCTCTTTGCCCTCTCTCTCTATGTCTCCCTTATTTCCTCTCTTTTTCTCCTTCTTTCTCTTCTTTCTCTCTTTTTCTCTTATTTCTCTTTTTCTCTTTGTCTTTTTCTTTTCTCTTTGCCCTCTTTCTCTATCTCTCCCCATTTCCATTCTCTTTTTCTCTTATTTCTCTTTTTCTCTTTGTCTTTTTTCTTTTCTTATTGCTCTCTTTCTTTATCTCTCCCTTATTTCCTTTTTCTTTTTCTTTCTTTTTCTCTTTTTGTCTTTGTCTTTTTTCTTTTCTTATTGCTCTCTTTCTTTATCTCTCCCTTATTTCCTTTTTCTTTTTCTCTTTTTGTCTTTGTCTTTTTTTCTTTTCTTATTGCTCTCTTTCTTTATCTCTCCCTTATTTCCTTTTTCTTTTTCTTTCTTTTTCTCTCATTATCTTGTTCATTTCTCTGGTCTCTTTCTCTTGATTTTTTTTTCTGTTTCTCCTTTTTGTCTCTTTTTCTTCTCTTTCACATTTTCCTTTCTCTTTCTCTGTCTGTTTCCCTCTTTCTCTTTCAGTGTCTTCTCTCTCTCTCTCTCTCTCTCTCTCTCTCTCTCTCTCTCTCTCTCTCTCTGCTGTAGCTGATTTATTCTCTCTCTCATGTTTTTTCAGGCCCACATGGTCCTGGAGTTTGCAGTAGAGCAGCTCAAGCAGAACCGATGTCATTCAAACCCCAGTTAAATAAATGACCCTGTAAATTTCCCCCAATAATGAGAGAGGCAGTGATGAGGAATGTAGTAGGAGAGAGAGAAAGAGAGAGAGAGAGAGACCACTCCACATTTAAAGGAATAGCTCGAGTGTGCCAGCATGGCTATCAAGTGGAGTGAAAGGTAACAGGCACCAATTAGAGTGATATAATTTGCATTATGCTAAATTGTGGCCATTCGCTTTTATTGATTATTATTACTAATATTAGCATTTTGGCCAAATAATTACTATAACAAGTGACTTGCACAGCACAGGGATACTCTCTGTCTTTGTCTCTCTCTCTCTCTTTCTCTCTCTCTCTCTCTCTCTCTCTCTCCTTTTCCCTCTCTCTTTTTCCTCCTCTGCCGAATGGGGCCTGAGGGAGGTATTAAAAAAGCCCACCCACACTCAGCCAATCACTGGGGGCCACTAATCTTCAGTCTTACAGGAGAAACACAGAGAAACATCAGCTTCTGCTTCTCTCTGTCTCCTCTACATTTACACCACTGACACTACATCTATCATTTATTCATTTATTTACATCATTTACATTTATTCCTTCACTTACATTTATAAGTATTTATTTGTCGACATGAACATATTTACATTTATTTATGTTATTTACATATATTATTTATTTACTTCCGTTGCTTATTCATCCCTTTTTGTGGTATCTGTCAATGTCTTCCATCTCTCTCTTTCTCTCTTCATCTCTATCTTGTTCTCTCCATTTTTCTTTGTGCCTCTTCTGAATGTGTATCATCATCACTGTAAAATTTATACATCTGAAATGTAACAAGATTTTATTGTTGCTTTTCAATTCAACTTTAAATTTTCAAAAGCAGCTGGTGATCATAAAAATGCAATTACAATATGACAATGATGTATGTGTGTGTGTGTGTGTGTGAGTGTGTGTGCGTGTGTGTGTGTGAGTGAGTGTGTGTGCGTGTGTGTGCTTGTTGTGTACTCTTGCAAAAAAGTCACAAGAGTTTGACGTGAAAAAAAAGGTTTTTGGGCAAATTACTTGATAAAAGTCATGACCTTTCTGTAATGGTATGTTTGATTCAGTTTATTTTTTCAATATTATTATTCAATATGATTACTACTATTAACAGTTTATATTAATATATTTGATATTAATGAATCATTCAAATAAAGAGAGAGAAACAGAGAGAGAGGGAGAGAGAGAGATGAGTCAAATCATGTTTATTGTCACACCACATTTACACAGATGAGTCAAAAAATACATATATATATATATACACACACATTAGACTTTAAATATATACACATATATTTTTGTACAGTAATATAAGCTATGAATAAAAGCTATGATATGTAAAGTTGTACACTTTTCCATATATACAAATTGTGTCTGAGGTAGATAAATGAGATGCAGGGTACACAGGGGATAGACTGCTGATGTGTGTATATATATATATATATATATATATATATATATATATATATATATATATATATATATATATATATATATATGTGTGCGTGTGTGTGTGTAATAAGAGAGAGAGAGAGAGAGAGAGATATTACTGTATATGTCAGCCCTCCTGTGGTGCGGACTTGATCCTCTGCACTCACACTGTCCCAGGACTGTGTTCCTGAAGGGTTCTCAGACTGGAGCTCTGAGCGCTCTCATTGACACCAAATCCTCCTCTTCAGCACTGAGGAGAACAGAAAAACAGGGAGAAGGTTTTTGAGGCAGTGAGTTTTTATCTAATCTTGTGTTGATTAAGTTCACTGAGAGAAAAAACGTCCCACAAGAGAGTTTGAGTGGGTGATCATTTCTCACTTCTACCAGCAAATCTGATCTGGCATCCAGCATTTACTTGTGGCCCACATATCACACAGTGTGACGGCACAGAAGAAGGTCAGATGTGGTTGCTGGGACCCGACCGATTCACAGCCATGCAATGAATGTTTTGCTGACTTTCTAAGTGAAAATAAGGTCACACATCCTCAGAGAACTGCGGAAGTCCAGAGAGGCTCTGTGGTATTTATAATTTTCTGGATTGTTATCTTGATATAACAAGTTCATTATCTTATTGTCTTAAGATAACAAAGTTGCTATCAACCCATTACAAATTGTTATCTCGAGATAATGGGTTCATTATCTTGTTATCTCGAGATAACAAAGTTGTTATCTTGAGATAACGAGATCATTATCTTGTTATCTCAAGATAACAGTTGTTATCTTGAGAAAACAAATTCATTATCTTGTTATCTCGAGATAACAAAGTTGCTTTCTTGAAATAATGAGTTAATTATCTTATCCCGAGATAACAAAGTTGTTGTCTTGAGATAATAAGTTCATTATCTTGTTATCTCAAGATAACAAAGTTGTTATCTTGAAATAATGAGTTAATGATCTTGTTATCTCGAGATAACAAAGTTGTTATCTTGAGATAATGAGATAATTATCTTGTTACCTCGAGATAACTGTTGTTGTCTTGAGATAATTAACTCATTATCTCAAGACAACAACAGGATAACAAGATAACAATCCAGAGAATTATAGTAACAGCTCATGGCATCTCTTACTCCATCTGACTTCTGTAGAGAAAACACCTAAATATGATGTTTTTCTACAAATTCTAGTTGAACATACTGGAAAAAATAAAATATAACATATAAAATGTGCCATAACTTTTGCACAGGCCACATTTCATATTTTACTTTTCTTATATCTTAAATTCAGCAAGTAAACAGTGATTATACATTAAAATGTGCAGTCTGTTCCTGTTTGAGAACATACTAACTTATTTTCACTTAGAACATCAACAAAATGTAATTTTACCTGGGGTGCCCAAACTTTTGCTTTAAATTGTGTATGGTCTGCCTGGTTTATTTTTGTTTTTTTAAAAAAGCCTTGTTCATGTTTCCAGTCCATGTGCAGCGGTTAATGGTCTTGGACCGCTCCATAGTAATGTTACTGGTTAAACTGGACTTTGAATGGTCAATATCAAAAGTGGAATTCTAAATGTCACATATTTAGTGAGTTTTGGTTCATTTATTAATAAGAATTAATATTTGAGAAGTCATTTTGGGTGGGCCAGTGACAAAAGTGGGTGGGAGGGCCTAGGCCCACTGGACCCAGTCATACCACTGCCAGTGCAGGCTTGTCTGGATTACTGAAATAACTGTAAGGGTATCAGTAACAGTAACAAATTCACAGAGACTGAATTTACACAATGAGCAAAATACCAGGAAACATGTAGTCTGGCCGTTTGTGAGTGTCAGTAAACGAGTGAAAGTTTATGCATCTCAGTTTAAGAACAAATGTGTTGTGTATGTGTCTGCCAGTCTGTGTATACAGTATCACTTACAAGTACACTGCAGAAGAAAGCATCTATAAAACCTTCTGAGGGTGATATAATCACTTGTACGTCAGTGTGAGTATGTGTGGTGTGTGTGAGCTTGAATGATTTACTAGGCATCATAACAGCACATATATCACTCCATATATCACTCCCCTTCTGGCTTCCTGGCAACTTTAAACCGCTTTAAACCCAACGTAAACACTGTTTATCATTGCATGCAAATGACCCAGGTTTAAAGTGCCCTCACAAAGAGGCCATTCTGCCAAACCGGGTGTAATATTCTCTCTTGAGCCAGTCTCAAAACGATAGGAGACAGAAAGCATGTATACATTTAGCAGTGTGGTTAATTTAATGCGTAATTCCCAGTAATATACAAAGCAGTACTACACAACTGTTTAATATGCCATGGTTAAAATGTCATTCAGCCCTAATGAGTAACGTTGGAGTCAATGTTGAGTTGAAATGCTGTGCCATTGAGCTGGACTATGTTGTTGTAGCTAATCAAGACTAATCAGTATGGAAATAGCAGCCCTGCTAGCTTCAGAAGCTTGTTTACCTGTCAGCTTACCTGCTGAAACAACCAGCACTTCTTTAGCTGGTGCTTCTTTAGCTGGTCACCCCAGTATGATCGTGTTGGTTGACCATCATACCAGCATCAAAACACAATACATGCTGGTTTTGATGCTGTTTTGGTGATCAGCATTCCAACTTCCATTGCTACTGACCAGCATACCAGCATCCAAAACACAACATATCGCTGTTGTCGGAAGATCTCCATTTTTGTCGTTTTTCAGTTTTTGACATAATTTGAAAATGTCTGTTACCCTTTACATTGTCTGTAAATTTCATGATGAATGGACTAAAAGAAACGGCCCAGAATTACTTGGAAAAAACTCTGGTTCCATTGACTTACATTAAAAGTAAAGGAGGTTTTTTCCTTCTCCTGTAAAGTCATCATTTTGGAGATACGCGGTTTTCTTCCGACAACAGCGATATGCTTGTTTTGCAGATGACCAGCTGTGCTAGTCTATGCTGGTTTTTCTAGCAGGGTTGTTAGCTTTATTGTCTTGTCAGCTCTGTTAGTCTTAACTAGTTTTGTTAAGCACTTTAGCCCTTTATACTATGTACAGTTCTCTTGTTTGCCTTGTTGGCTTTTATTAGTCATGTCTCACCATATTACTTATAGAGTGACTTTGTACCCTTCATTGTTGGCTGGTCTGTAAATGTAACAGACACCGTTGTCTAAACACACTAGATTTGAGGCAGGTGCCACCTCCTGTATGTTTTGTTAGCTTAGCAGAGAGTAGCAGAGTTTTCTTTCATGTTTTTGGCTATCCTGCTAAAGAAAACAGCACCCACCAGCATGCATTTCATGCTGGTCTAAGCTGGTCTAAACTGGTCTATGCTTGTTCATGCTGGTGTGGTGCTGGTTTAGCTGGTCACCCCAGCATGGTCATGCTCTTTGACCGGTATGCCAGCATCAAAAAACAACATATCGCTGTTGTCGGAAGAAAACCTCATATCTCCAAAATGGTAACTTTACAGGAGAAGGGAAAAACCTACTTTACCTTTAATGTAAGTCAATGGAACCAGAGTTTTTTCCAAGTCATTTTGAGTCATTTCTTTTGGTCCATTCATCACGAAATTCACACACAATGTAAAGGGCCCCAGGCATGTTCAAATTATGTCAAAAACTGTAAAATGAAAAAATGGAGATAGGAGGTTTTCTTCTGACAACAGAGATATGCTTGTTTTGCAGATGACCAGCTGTGCTAGTCTATGCTGGTTTTTCTAGCAGGGTTGTTAGCTTTATTGTCTTGTCAGCTCTGTTAGTCTTAACTAGTTTTGTTAAGCACTTTAGCCCTTTATACTATGTACAGTTCTCTTGTTTGCCTTGTTGGCTCTTATTAGTCATGTCTCACCATATTACTTATAGAGTGACTTTGTACCCTTCATTGTTAGTTGGTATGTGAATATTTGGCTCTCAGCTCTTTTAAACTGGTGCTTTTCTCTTTGGAGGGAGTTCAAGTTAGACTGCGCACACCTACTTTTACATCAGTAGGTACATCACTGTCTAAACACACTAGATTTGAGGCAGATACCACATTCTGTATGTTTTATTAGCTTAGCATAGAGTAGCAGCCAGAGTTTTCTTTCATGTTCATGGCTATACTGCTGAAAAAAACAAAACAGGTCTAAGCTGGTTTAAGCTGGTGTATGTTGTCCTATGCTGGTTTATGCTGGTCTGGTGCAGGATTATGCTGGTCTGGTGCTGGTTTAGTTGGTCCTCCCAGCACGGTCATGCTGGTTGACCAGCATACGAGCATCAAAACACAACATACCCTTTTAGAGAAACAGGTACTAAACTGTCACTGTGGCTGTACCCCTCTTGTCACTGGGGTGGTACCCTCAAGGGTACATCTCAGTACCTTTAGTCAGGGAACTCCACACACCCCGTCTCGTATCCCGGCTTTATTTTATTGTTCTGTTTTAAAACATGAGGTTATGAAAATTTACAAATACAAACTTTTCACCTGGAAAAACTTATTTAAGGTTCACAACTGGACAAACCACTGTTGTACCTTTGAGGGAGCATTTACATTGTTTGTACCTTGATG
Organism: Colossoma macropomum; assembly: GCF_904425465.1. NCBI lineage: Eukaryota > Metazoa > Chordata > Actinopteri > Characiformes > Serrasalmidae > Colossoma > Colossoma macropomum. Next base: position 5,598,166 of record NW_023494806.1, on the reverse strand, counting down.
AATGAAAAATGTACCTGAACAGTATCTTTATTTCTAACAGTGTATGCTAGTTTTGGTGGTCATCAGCTTATCAGCATCCAAAACACAATATCTGTTGGTTTTGCTGGTGTCCAGCAGTGCTGCTCTATGCTGTTTTTTCTACAGGGTAGGTAAGGTAGCTGTTTGACTATAGTTTTACTATAGTATGTTTTTCTTTATTGTCCTTGCTTATAGCTCAACTTGTTAGTATGTTGTTTAACTTATTCAACTGTATCATTAACTTTAGCAGTTCTTTATGTACTGAACTGGTCTCCACCCTTTTTTATGCTCCTCTATCCACTTGTTAAGGTCATTCCTTCCTCCTAAACCTGAGCCTACTTTGGAACATAACACAGGTTATTGGAAAAAGGTTGCTTGTCCAACCTAACAACAGTTGCTTTGAAAGAATGCATTTGTGAAGCATGGCGGTGCTGTTACAACAAAACTTGTATCTCCAAAATAGTTTTCAAGAGAATTAAAAAAATGCATATAACATGATTTCTGCCAGAAAGACTCAAAGGAATTTTACAAGTTGAAAGATAACAATTCAGTTATCTAACAAGTTTTACAAGTTGAAAAATAACAATTCGGTAGAAATTAAAGAGTCTTTGGTGTAGGCCCCGTCCTTGGTTCATGTCTTGGAGCATCAAGACCCTCGCTGAACCTGCTGGATAGAGATGGCAGGGGCGGGGCCTACCCCCGGACAGCCAAACAGGGTCCCAACTGGTGGTGGTGGTGGGTGGAAGGAGGGGAATGTCAAAACGTAGGCACCTGAAAGCAGCAGAACGGGTATGTAAGTCAAGTCATTTTAAAGACGTAGGCCTGTGATTGGCCAGGAGTAATGAATGAATAATGTAGCATTAGAGTCTTCCTGGCAGAACTTTCACTAAAGCTTCCATTCCTATATGTTTCATATCAAAGTGCTCTGAGATTTTGATACTGGCAGCAACAGCTGGTAGGTCCATTTGTGAATGTCTTGTTGAATGTAAAACATGAAATAGATTAGCATGAGATTAGCCAGGAGTGCAAAGTTTTTAGTGGACAGAGGGCCAAAAAGCCAAAACAGTATGCAAATAAAGAAGGTAGATTTCAAATTAAGTTTTGATTTTTTAATAATGTTATACTATTTTAGTATTTAATACCTCAATATTCATATATATATGATTCTATTAGGATGATTCATAGTTTCAAACAATTTGTAAGAAGCTATAAATGACTGATAAACTTGTATAACATTAATAAGATTCTAAAATACTGTGCAAAAGTCAGAGACCATCCTTAATTTCTTTAATTGAGTGATTATGTACAAGTTATTCATGTTTCAGCATCAGGAAGAACAGCAGACAAAATATAATTAATAGAAAAGTGCACAGAAGCCTCAACAATTATATACAATGTCATTCTTTACCTTTATTCCAGCTTCCATTCTTTTAGGAGACTCACTTTCAGTTTCTCAAAGAATCTGCAGGGATATTTTTCCACACCTCCAAAGTTCAGTTTTAGAAGTTGGTTGCATTTGTTGCTTCTGACGAACCAAGTAATCCCAAACACATTCAGTGATGTTGAGGTCTGGTCAGTCCATTGTTCTGAGAGCATAAGCAGCTTCTTTATTTGATCTGCAAATATTCTTCTTTTTTAAATTTTTTGTTTCTTCTCTTTCTGTTGGGGGTGCATTTAGGATGACGTTTTACTGGGCCAAATCAAATGTGCTCACAGGGTTGGCACTGGGCAATCCTGCCCTAGAGTAATGAACTGAATGCAGAAACATGGAAGGATTCTACTATTCATAACATTTTACCTGGAAAAGAGCGATTAGGGGCTATTTTCTTTACCGCTGCTCCACAGTCAGCTGCTCTGCTGTCAGTCAGGCTTCAGCTCACACTCCAGTTACAAATAGCTGTCGTGTGAGCGCCTGTTATTACACTGATGGCCAATATGGAGTCGTATAAATGTCAGTCTGGGAGAGTTACAGAGGATGAAGTGAAGAAGCTGAAGCTTCAGATTGATCTGCGGATCAGAGGGAGGTGTGTGTGTGTGTGTGTGTGTGTGTGTGTATGATGGTAGTAATTTTGCGGTGAAACACCTCTGGGTATATCCGGTGTGTGTGTGTGTGTGTGTGTGGTTGGAGTTGTGAAATAGGACACAAAGGTTCTGTACAGAGGAAGATGATTTATATGCCACTAATAAGCAGTTTGTTTGTTTTCGAGGGACGAGCGAGGTGTAGAGAGACAGAGAGAGAGATAGCACCTCAGGAGGGAGGTGTAGTAGACCATCCTTTTTCAGGTAGACTTGGAAAACTTGTTTTTCAATGCAACATAATTATAATAAGCAGTAAAAACGCAGTTTTCCCCTTTCCATATATAAAAGACGTCTTCTACTCTTTGATATGGTGCAAATGGACTATTAATGGCAATTACTCTAATTGAATTCATCAAACCACCATAAAAGAGCTGTATTTAGTTATTGGGATGCAGCCAGTCTTTCAATTACTCACGATAAGAATCTTACCCAAGTCTACATAGTAGTCTAAGCACTGTCTAGAAATCCCATCTCCACGTTTAGACATGTTCCTTCTACATGTTTGGCTGCTTTAGCAGCTTTAAGAGATAAAGCGAGAAGGGTCTTTATAGGTTATTGGGACAGAACCAACCCACCAATTGCTTAAACATAATTTAAGCCTGGCTGCTTAGCAGACAAACTTTCTGGTGAGAGTTTGGACATGCTCTCTTCGGTTCTTTAAGAGAAGGTTTCCTGGATGTGGATTAAGCCTAGTCTGTTTCAGTGCCAAATATGATTCTCTGCTGGAAATACATAATTGTCTGGGCTTAGCAATATTTTGGTGAAACTTTAAATGTACACAGGTTCCCCTTTAACCCGAATGTAGTCAATGAACAAAGACATGTTTGCTGTCTGAAGTGCTTCTGCTCATCCAGTGTTTTTTTCTGAAATCAAGGATGTTAATAGAGAGTTTCTCCCCCTTCACTGTAGTAACAGCCTCTCCTCTTCTGGGAAGGCTTTACACTCAATGTTGGAACACTGCTGTGAGGACTGGATTGCATTCAGCCAAAAGAGAATTAATGAGGTCAGGTACCGATGTTGGATGATTAGGTCTGGATCATAAATCTGTTTTTCTATCTATCTATCTATCTATCTACAACATTATCTTGCTGAAATAAGCAAGGTCTTTCCTGAAAAAGATGTCATCTGGATGGCAGCATATGTTGCTTGAAAACCTGTATATATTGTTTAGCATCAATCATGCCTTCACAGATGTGCAAGTCAACCAGGCCATGTACACTAATGCACCCCTATACCATAACAGATACTGACTTTTGAGCTGTGTGCTGATAACAAGCTGGATGGTCCCTCTCCTCTTTAGTCCAGAGGACATGGTGTCCATGATTTCAAAAATCAATTTAAAATGTTGATTCATTGGACCACGAGATGCTTTGCCGCTTCACTTTAGTCCATCTTAAATCAGCTCAGGCCCAGAGAAGGCGGCGGTGTTTCTGGATCCTGTTCAAATCTGATTTCTTCTTTGCATAGTAGAATTTGAACTTTGTGATTGCAGCGATGAACTGTGTTCACTGGCAGTGGTTTTCAGAAGTGTGTCTGAGCCCATAGAGTGATTTCCACTACAGAATCATGTGTTTTTAATGCAGTGCTGCCTGAGGGCCCGAAGATCAGCCAGTACTGGTTTTCGGCTTTGTCCCTTGCATACACAGATTTCTCTGGATTCTCTGAATCTTGTCGCGATATTATGTTCATAGATGATGGAATTCCTAAGCTTTTGTGCATTGAGGAAAATTATTCTTGAATTGTTGCACTATTTGATCGTGCAGTCTTTCACAGAGTGGTGAACCCCTCATCATCTTTACTTCTGAAAGACTCCGCCTCTCTGAGATGCTCTTTTATACCCAGTCATGTTACTGAGCTGTTGCCAATCAACCACCAGGCGTTTTTTTTATTACACAACTTTATCAGCCTTTTGTTGCCCCCTGTCCCAACTTTTTTGAAATGAGTTGCTGGCATCTAATTCAAAATGGGCATCTATCTATCTTTCTGTCTGTGTGTCTGTCTGTCCATCTCTCTATCTGCAGGTGTTCATCTTCTTACAGACTCTGATACTCTGTTTTTTATGTTTGTTCAGTGGCAGCTGCCTGAATTTCTCAGCAGTGATCCACTGAAGGATTATGGAGCTTTCATAAGTGTGTGTGTGTGTGTGTGTGTGTGTGTGTGTGTGTGTGTGTGAGTGAAACTTTGGAAGGCGTAACATGAATCCATCGCTTAAATAAACACCCTCTGCAGCCTTCACACACTATAATGGCAATGAGAAGAGCTCAACACACACACACACAGTGCAAAATGCAGGAATCAACAAATCAAGTCATTTGAATTCAGCAGAAGTCTCATGTGCAGTTCTGTAATTTAAGCTGCAATAGTCTGACATTTATAACTGCAGAGTATATGATGGATAGATAAATAGAAACTTCATTAATCCTGAAGGAAACTACAGTCTGTAATAGATTTAAACATCTGTTTGTTTAGTGAAATAATTGTTATAGGTTGTTGATCTATGTAATCGTGTAAACACAATAGATTTGATTGATAGATCATGAATTTTAACATATTAAATAGATAGACATACTAACAACATCTTCATTTAATCTGCTACAAATTTAATCTGTAAAAACAAAAAGTTTTTTAAATAAATTAACAAATGTTACGTGCAGAACGTAGTAAAAGCATAAACATGGTGTAGTGTCAATAATATTAGTATATCCTCACAGATGGATTTACATTGCATACAGTATAGATTTAACAGAAAATTACACAAAAGCCTGATTTTTCAGTATTTAGTGTGTCCACCATGTATCTTTATATCGTTATCACAGCTTCCATTCTTTTCAGGAGGCTCACTTTCAGTTTTTCAAAGAAATCTGCAGACACACCTTCAAAGTTCAGGCTTAGAAGTTGTTGGTTGCATGTTCTGCTTCACACAATCCAAATAATCCCACATTCAGTGATTATTAATTTTCTTCTTTTTTCTCTGTCTTCTTTTCTCAGTGAGGCTTCTTGACAGCTACACATCCTTTCAGACCCATAGCGCTGAGTTGTCTCCTCACAGTGGAAGGATGGCTGTGGATGTCCCATTTTCTCTGTAGATTTGAATCATTTTTTAGCTTCAGTTTTAGAAACTCCTATTTTTTTCCTTTGACTTTCCTCTTTTTTACACAAGTGGATTACTTTATATATAATCACCCCAGAAATAGCTCCTGAAAAATGAACAACTTGTACTAATTTGAATGGAAATGAAATAAATGAAGGGTGGACTCTACATTACTGTACATAATGTAAACTCAACACTGTGTAAAGTATGTGAGTAAGTGATGGACATTAATACAGTGATTAGTAAAAGTAACAGGCCTATAAGGCCTGAGTGTGTGAAGGTGTGCTGGGAGTGTGTGATATATGGTGTGTGTGTATGTGTGTGTGTGTGTGTATATGTGTGTGTGTGTTGGGGTCCAGTTTTGATTTATGAGCTCGGCTCTTTTTCTGACTGCAGTGTTTAGTGTACAGCGTGCCCCTGTCAGCCTATACTGCACACCTCCATAAATTACTGATCATATAAAGCAACAAAGTGAGACTCTGTATGTGTGTGCGTGTGTGTGTGTGTGTGTGTGTGTGTGTGTGTGTGTGTGTGTGTGTGTGTGTAAGTGAGGGAGAGATAAATGATTTACGGCCGAGTTTTAGGACATAATTTCAACATCGTTTAGCAGATGGCTAAGCTAGTAACTCATGAATCTTGGGCATTTTTACAGTGTAAAGGGTGAGGGTACATCAAGTATATGTCAAACCTGCCTTTCTCTCTCTATCTCTCTCTCTCTCTCTCTCTCTCTCTCTCTCTCTCTCTGTGCGCTGTGAGGGTCCGTAGGAGACCTGGAAGAGAAACTACAGTGATGGGCCAAACTACAGCTAAACTACTTGGGTAGGCTAAACTACAGCTAAACTACAGTTGTAGGCCACGCTATAGCTAAACTACAGCGGTAGGCCAAACTACAGATAAACTACAGTGGTAGGCCAAACTACAGCTAAGCTACAGTGGTAGGCTAAACTACAGCAAAACTACAGCAGTAGGCCACACTATAGCTAAACTACAGTCACAGGCCAAACTACAGCTAAACCACAGTGGCAGGCTAAACTACAGCAAAACTACAGCAGTAGGCCACATGATAGCCAAACTACAGTGGTAGGCCAAACTACAGCTAAACTACAGTGGTAGGACAAACTACAGCTAAACTACAGTGGTAGGACAAATTGCAGTGAAAATACAGCAGTGGGCCACACTATAGCTAAACTACAGTGGTAGGCCAAACTATAGATAAATGACAGGTAAACCACAGTGATAGGCCAAACTACAGTTATGTTACTATACAATTAGGCCACACTATAGCTAAACTACAGTGGTAGGCCAAACTACAGCTAAACTACAGTGGTAGGCTAAAACTACAGTGAAACTACAGCAGTGGGCCACACTATAGTTTAACTATAGTTAAACTACGGCAGTATGCCAAATTACAGCAAAATAACAGCTTAACTACAGTGATAGGCCAAACTACGGTTAAGTTATAGCTAAACTACAGTGGTGGACAAACTACAGCTAAGCTACAACAATAGGCCAAATTACAGCTAAACTACAGCGGTGGGCCAAACTAGAGCTAAACTACACTCACCAAGCACTTTATTAGAAAAACTATACTAATACTGGCTAGGGCCTCCCTTTGCTCTCAAAACAGCCTCAATTCTTTGTGGCATGGATTCCACAACATGTTGGAACCATTCCTTTGAGATTCCGGTCCATGTTAACATGACTGCATCATGAAATTCTTCATTTTTCAGATGCACTTTCATATTGCAAATGTCCGGTTCAGCCACATCCCAGAGGGGTTCTACTGCATGTAGATCTGCATGGAAAGGCCACTGAAGAACACTGAACTCATTGTCATATTTATGAAACCTGTTTGAGACGACTTTTACTTGTGACGTGGCGCACTGTCATGCTGAAAGTAGCCATTAGAAGATGGTATATTGTGGCCAGGAAGGGATGGACATGGTCAGCAACAATACTCAAATAGGCTGAGGCATTCAAGTGATGACTGATTGGTATTAACGGGCCCAAAGTGTGTCAAGAAAACATTCCAAACACCATTACACCACCTCCACCTGCCTGGACTGTTGACACAGATTCATGCAGTTGGTGACAAATTCTGTGTGCATCAGCAGAAATTCAGATTCATGTTTTTATAAACCTTCAACTTTCCATGACTGGTTGATTAGTTAATTGCATGAATGAGTAGGTGTACGTTTATTCCTAATAAAGTGCTTGGTTAGTGTATAGTGGTTAAACTTGAGCATTTTTAAATGACACTACTTTTATTTCTATTTAAGTACGTAACCGGCAGTGTACTTTGAGTGTAGCAAACAATGAGTGTGTTTACATGCACTTAATAATCCGATAACTGCAGAAAAACAGATTATCTCAATAATACGATCAGTGCATTTACATGCATTTGAGTAATCCGATAATGTGAAACTCCAGGTCTACATGAGTCAGGCAGTAATCAGATTTCTGCTTTGCTACCAGCCAATAAACTCACAGAAGAAGACGTGACGTAAACGTAATGCAAAACTCAAACTTCATGCCACAGCTTTAAAAAAAAAAAATGATCATACCACTTTGGCTTAAAATATGAACATACATCATCTAGAAGATACACTGACTGAGAAATCTGAAAGAAATCAGAGTAAGAGTTCACATGTACTGAGAAATCTGATTACTGAGCTGAAATCCAGATCTCTTTATCAGATTTCTTAATCGGGTTTCTAGATCAGAGTGTGCTGTTTACATGACCATTTGAATAATCAGATAACTGCAGAAAAAACATGATCAGATTATTGAGTGCATGTTAAAAACAAACAAACCAACAAACAAAGAAACAAAAAACGATGTGCCGATTTGGGTTATACAGCGTGGTGTGTGCTGGCTGCTAAACAGGAGCCGGACGGTCTTTTGACCGTTCTAATCTAGGATGGCTTTGTGACTCACTAAAGACCAACCTAATGCATCATTCTTGATAGAAGAGGACAGTTTAAGTCAGTTGCTGCATATAAATTTAATTGGAAGGTGCCACATCAGCTGTTTTCCTTTCTATCAGTGGCAGATAATGGTATGCCATTGCCCTTGGCCTAAACAGTGTAAACAATGGCATATTAACAAAACTTTTACTGGATTTTAGATAATATAATATGAGACTGACCTTAGCAGCATTAATTCCACACTCCAAGCAAATGATAAATTAAGTAAATGAAAGGAAAATTAATGAAATATACAAATAAATTAAACCAACAACCTGCATTCTTTTGAAATGTGAATCTTCTTTCTGTTGCTTTTTGCACAAACAATAATAATTTGGGTAAATATTTGCAGTCTGGAAGTTTAGATTCATGTTCTGTTGTAAGAAAACTTCTTATATCAGAAATGGTGACTTTATAGGAAAAAGAAGGAAAAGAAAGACATTCTTTTCTAAATGTTTGTTAAAGTAACAAAATTTGGACCATTCCTATTTTTCCACTCATCATAAAATGTTCTTGTAATATAAAAGGCAGCTGGCTTTTTCAATTTTTTGTAAAGAAATAAAAACTGAAAAGAAAACAATGAGTAAATCAACAACATAGATAAATAACCTCTTTGAATAAATAACCTCAGAAGTGAGTCTGTGTTCCCTGACGTGTGGAATGGATTTGCAGCATTAGTTCAGAGAAACAGGCCTGTCCTCTGACTGTGTTGGAAAATGACTTGAATGTCTGGTTTGTGTCAATCTGAATGTGCTTTCCTTCCTTTTGTTGGCGGAGGGATGGGTGAAGGAGGGATGGGTGAAGGAGGGATGGGTAGAGAAATGTTTCTTCTGCTTCTCATGAATGAGACGGCGCTCATGTTCAAACCTGCACACCACAATAAAAACACACAGTCTATTAAAATCCCGCTTCCTGGAGTCAGACCACAGACACGCAGCGAGACCCACTGCAGCTCTGCATGTGTGTGGAGTGTTTACCTCACATATTTCTGAGAGGAGCTCAGAAAGAGAGGTGTGTGTGTGTGTGTGTGTGTGTGTGTGGAGTCTACCATATCTGAGAGATGGTGTTTGTGTCTCCTGGAGGGTGTATCCTCTATGCGGATTGAGGGCCTCTCAGTAAAGTAACACTGGTCTCAGTCCCTCCCTGATAGGTGGTCCTGAAATGGAAGAAGAGAGGATCTGTGTGTGTGTGTGTGTGTGTGTGTGTGTGTATGTGTGTGTGTGTGTGTGTGTTCGTTTGTTTTTTTTTATTATTACATACAGTACCGTGCAAAAGTCAGAGCCCACCCTTTGTTTATTTAATTTCCAGTCAAAACAGCCATTAAGTACAAGTTATTCATTTCTCAGGTGATGATTTTGAATAGATTAATGCAAAAGTCAGAGACCCCCCGTCATTTATTTAAATTCCAATCAAATGGAAATCAAATAAAAATTATTCATTTTTGGAAAGATATTTCTGAGGAGATTAGATAAACAACAATCCATCCGCATAAGGAAGGAGAAAGACAAAGGAAACTTGAGACTCCTAACAACCACCTGGAAGACCTGGTAGACACCAAAACTGCCCCCATCAGATAAACAGCACTTAAAGCTTTCATCTCTGAGAGAGAGGAGAAAATCAAGCTGCTTCAGATTTGAAAACATCCACAGGTGTTTCTGTCCATCCTTCCACTGTGAGAAGACGACTCAGCGCTGTGGGTCTGAAAGGATGTGTAGCTGATCAAGAAGAACCTCACTGAGAAAAGGAGACGGACACATCGAACAAAGAAGCTGAAGAATGGACTGACCACCCCAACCAGCTTCTAAGACTGAACTTTGGAGGTGTGTCTGCAGATTTCTTTCAGAAACTGAAAGTGAGTCTCCTGAAAGGAATGGAAGCTGTAATGAAGGTAAAGAGTGACACACTAAACACTGAAAAGTGTATATTATATTTAGTTGTTAAGGCTTCTGCGTAATTTTCTGTAAAATATTAAATATGTTTCTGCTTTTTTCCTAATGCCAAAAATAATTAACTGTTGACAGGAAGTTAAATAAACGCAGGGTGGTCTCTGACTGCTGCACAGTACATAATGACTGTACATAATGTTGTGTGTATAAAGTATAAGTGACAGACACATACAGTGTTAGAAATAAAGGTTCTGTGCAGGTACATCTTCCATTCATCAAGGTACAAACAATGTAAATGTTCCCGCAAAGGTACAACAGTGGTTTTAAGGTCCAATTGTATACCTTAAATAAGTTTTTTCAGGTGAAAAGTATGTATTTGTACCTTTTCATAACCTAATATATTAAACAGCGGACAATAAAAACAGAACAATAAAATAAAAAGCCTGGAGACGAGACGGGGTGTGTGGAGTCAATACAACAAAATATGTCAATGGACTATGGTACAGTTATGTTCCCTGACTAAAGGTACTGAGATGTACCCTTGAGGGTGCCACCCCACTGACAGACACATAGAATGACCACAGATTTTTTTAAATATTCTGCAAAATGAAGTCATTAAGATGTAAACACAGTCGTTCTAAGTGGTTTAGATCTGAACGTTTCTTTGGAAACTGACTGCTTCAGAACTGTTTACAGTGGTGGTGATAGGAACCAGACGTCTGAAGAGTTTAATGCCTCTAAAAGCTCCCTCACAGAAGGTTATTTCACATAATGGTTATGAATACACTGCCTGACGCCAGACACATTGTTTCACAATACTTTAATCTCTTTCTGCAGTGCCCGGAATCGACTCATATTTGCAATTAATATAATCAAACACTTCTATTATGCTATTGATGGGGAAAAATGCACAGCATAAAAACTGAAGAACCTCCACAACAGGTGAAAACTGCATTTTATGTCTTCCATGAAAAATGGTTAACAATAAAGTTTTGGCCTAAAACACTTTTTAAATTCATTCGAGTTAAAGCCGTCTTTCTTTCTCTCTGGGGGTTTGGCTGCCCCTCTATGTGTATGCGTGTGCCCCTCTCTCCTGCGGGAGCTCCCCTTTTCCCAAATTTATGCAAAGACAATAATCCCTAATTGCAGTATCGTTTTACTGCCACATTCCTCTGCAGCCCATTAGCAGCTCTGCCTGATGATGAGATGTAGAAGCAATACTGCTTTACAGTATATTCTATTTATATTTTGGACTGTAACACATGACAATATCTCTTATTTTCAGACGGATGTGCTCTAATAACAGTATCACTGGTAGCACTGCTTTACAAAATGTAATGTGTTTAAAATACTCAATATATACTGTTTGAACAGTTATTTTTTATTGTACTAAATTAATATACATGTCTATCTATCTATCTATATTGACTTACATTAAAGGTAAAGTATATATATATATATATATATATATATCCAATTGTGTATATATACACTCATATCTCCAAAATGGTAACTTTACAGGAGAAGGAAAAAACCTACTTTACTTTTAATGTAAGTCAATGGAACCAGACTTTTTTCCAGGTAATTTTGTGCCATTTCTTTTGGTCCACTGATCATGAAATGTACACCCAATATAAAGAGCCAAAGGCATTTTCAAATTATGTCAAAAACTGAAAAACAGAAAATATATATATATATATATATGTAAATCTTTTATATATGGCTTTCACCTTTTATGTTTATTTAATAATAACCAACTAAATCTGCCAGAATGTGATCAGAAATGTTAATGTTTTGCAGATAAACCTGATATTGATGAAATTTAAATGCGTGCCAGGCAACTAACTACCTAATGTTAGCCAACAGCGGCACTCACATTTAATTGCAGTTGACCTGCCTTGACTTAGTTTCAGCATATTGTGCCTGACTGTATTGTGTATAATGTATTTGCGTCTTTGTTACTTTTTTCTGAAATAAACTGGACCAATCTGTACATTTTCTGCTGAATATCTTCTCACAGTCAGCTGATAGGTGCGTTTGTCTCTCGCTTTCTCTCTTAGGTCACTCTGTACAATTACTTTTCCCATCTACCTCCGCTCTCTTCACCTTTTTTCTCTCTCCAACTAAGCCACGTGTCTAACTCAGCTCCTGATTGGCCACGTCACTGCAGAGATCAGCGGTCTACATCATTAAGCACACCTGATTCCACTCATCTGCTAATTAGCAAGCCCTCCCTGAGTTGAGTGCAGTGTTGGAGGAGAGAAACTGCTGTCCTCTGCAGAGATGTGGCTCTCCGAGAACTGGATCTAACATCCCAGCTCTAAACCAACTCTTCTTTTTCAGATCTGGGGGTGTTTGCTGTGGTGACGATCTCTGTCTGGTCTGGGAGAAGCTTGAAGTTTCTTTGTGTCTGGCTGCTCTCCAAGCTGTCCAAACACAACACTGCACCTGAGCACCCCAGGTGGATTATGGGACTTTGAGTCTGGGAGGAGCACACGTGTGCAGCCTTTGAGCCCAAGATCCTCTAAATCCAGCGCGGTTCACTCCGAGCAGCCTGCCTAAGTCCACTTTATTGAACTTTCTTTCCATTAGGATGGTCAGCTCGACGCAGGAGAGCAGGTGTGTTTGGAAAGTCACATAGCTGAGTGTTGTATCGGTGGGGTTGATGTTCTGTTGAATGTCTTACCTACTGTGTTCTCATCCCATCATGTGTCCCACACAATAAGGGCTGTTTGGTCGACTTTGACATCAGTCATGGCTTTGTTTGGCAGAATTTTCTTTGGTCCAAGTGCCTCTGTTTACTATTCCTTGCAAAATTGTCCTACTTGTATCCTAACTGTACTGTCTGGTGTGGTCTGGAGGGGGATGGGTTCCCCTTTTAAGGCTCCTCTAATTACACTGATAGCTAGATGTCTCATGCTCTATGAATTTGTCCAGCCTCAGCTTGTTCATTAAGAGTCTGGACCTGTGGTTCTGTGACATTGTTTAGGGACAGTGGCTGTTGTAGAACTCAGCTCAGTTCTACATACTTAGAAACAGTGGTTCTTCAAGGCGTCTTTAGTAAAGGTACATTTATTAAAAATGTTCTTTAAATGAAAAATGAAGTTCTTTAGTAAAGAAAAGTTCTATGTAGTCCCGCAAACATTCAAAGAACGTTTTGCAATAATAAATGTTTCTTTGCTTCATTAAATGGTTCTTCTACAGATTGGAGAATGTGCTGTTGATGGTTCTGTATAGAACCTTTTTTGAAAATGGTTGAAATGTTTTGAAGAGTATTGCTGTAATTTATCACAATATCGGTGGTCATATAGCCTACACTCTTAATGTTTCTTCAAAGGTTCTTTAGTAAAGAAAATGGTTCTATATAGAACCATGAACGCTCAAAGAATGCTTTGCATGACTAAAGCGTTCTTTGCATCGTTAAATAGTTCTTCAGATTGATGGCGAATGTGTTTGTACATATGGTTCTATACAGCACCAAAAAGGGTTCTTCTATAGTTATGCTGTCAAGCTTGCAACAATAGACAAACCCTTTTTGGTGCTATATAGAACATTTTTCAAAAAAAGGTTCCATATAGAACCATGTACAGCACATAATGTATCAGAGAATAGAATGTTTCATGATGCAAAGAACCCTTTAATTATGCAAAGCGTTCTTTTTTCATAGGGTTCTTTTATTCAGTTCATATTTTAAGTGTGCAGCCTAATAGTTCTCTTTAGAACCAGGAATTCTATATAGAACCATTTCATGCTTAAATGGTTCTTCACATTTATGAAAAATGTGTTGAGCACCAAAAAGGGTTCTTCTGTAGTTATGCTGTCAGGCTTGCAACAGTAGACAAACCCTTTTTGTTGCTATATAGAACATTTTTCAAAAAAAGGTTCCATATAGAACCACGTACAGCACATTGTCTATGAATCTGAAGAATGTTTTCACAATGCAAAGAACCCTTTAATCATGCAAAGGGTTCTTTTTTTCATTTTCATATTCATATTCAGGGTTCTTTTATTCGGTTCATATTTTAAGTGTGTAGCCTAATAGTTCTCTTTAGAACCAGGAGTTCTAATATAGAACCATTTCATGCTTAAATAGTTCTTCACATTTATGAGAATGTGTTGGGTTTGTTTTCTTTATAGCACCAAAAAGAGTTCTTTTATTGTTACAAGCTTGACATTGCATCGTTAAATCGTTCTTCAGATAAATTGAGAATGTTGTATAAGGTTCTATGTAGAACCCTTTTGAAAATTGGTTTTGTATAGCACCAAAAAGGCTTCTACATAGAACCTTATGCAACACATTCTCAATTCATCTGAAGAACGATTTAACGTTGCAAGGAACCCTTTAATCATGCAACTGGTTCTTTGAGTGTTCATGGTTCTATCTAGAGCCATTTTCTTTACTGAAGAACCAGCTTTTTAAAGAGTATGTCAATTGAACTGATCTTATCCGTCTAACTGATCCATGCTCCGTGTTCTTATGCAGTTACCTTTGCTAGGGTGGGCAGGTTTTACCGCTGGCACAAACTCCCTTTAACCCAAAGAGGAATTATTGCACAGTTCAGTTTTGTCAGATTCTATACATTTAAAGTACACTTCATTTAAAATGTTTGAGTATGGCTGCATAACATTACACTATTAGGATAAATCAGGTATAATTTTATCTAATCTCAATCTGCCTTACAGATACACTGAGCATGTTGGCTTGATTACAAAACTAGCGATGCACAATGATTCTGGAATCATACTGGCAGATATTTGCTGTTTACAAAAAAATAATAAATTATCGGCATTCAGCAGATGTTTTAGATTGGACTGATATTTCAAATCAGAATTTGATGACGTTGTACTGGGGCTGGATTCATGAAAGGTTTAAGAAAAAAAACTTGCGAAGGTTCTTAAATTCATTCATAAGACTGCTCTTAAATGCAATTTTCAAAGAACTCTATTCTCTGAAGGTAATCTTAATAATTTTCTTAAGAAAATCTTCATTGTTTTCTTATGTGGGCTACGTTGCATTTTATCACGTAAACGATGCAAGATACGTTTTATATTAGTTTTAACTGCTATTCTGGTAATACGCAAATGTAGGAGGAGCAAAATGTAGGAAAAACATCGAACCAAGAGTTTAAAAAAAAAATAAATAAAAAAATCGCGAACAACAACTAGAGGTGATGTCAGCCAACAGGGAAAAATCCTTATTGGAAAATATGATAATTGTGGGATGATGGAAGAGGATGGGGAGGAGGAGCAGACGCAGCGTCCGTGGTGAATTTAGAGCAGGGGTGCACAACCCTGGTCCTGAAGGGCCGGTGTCCAGCGGAGCTTGGTGATTTTACCTGCTCAGACACACCTGATTACACTCATGTGTTGATTTGAAGGTTTAGTGAGTGTGTTTGTGTAGGGAAACTACCAAACTGTGCTGGATAGGACCAGAGCTGTGCACCCCTGATTTAGAGGATAGGGTTAAGAAAACATTTAAGATCATAATATTTTCAAGAATACCACTTATCCTTATAAGTTAAGAAAGGAAAATAAGAGTTCTTAAGATGTTGTTTGAAGAGTAATAACTTCTTGTAACTTTTTAGAAGAATGATGTTAAGAAAAAAACCCATTTAAGGTTTTCTTTAAGACACTTTTGTGAATTCGGCCCTTGAACAGCAGAATGCTTTGATGTTGCTGGGCTATTGTGCTAAAATCTCTGCTTTTTTGTGAATTTTACTGTATTTGTAACCATATAGAAATACATGTTATATCTGCGTAATGCTAATCCAGGTGGATCTGGTTCATTTCTACTTATAAAGGTTTATGAATTTTCACTGACGAATATGGACACGAAAAATACTGAACATTGACACTGGCCCACAGTTCCCTCATCAGTTTATTCATATACAAAACAAAATGTAACTGCATTCAATGTGTCGAAACAGTGCGACGTCCAAAATAAATATCGTTTGAAATTAATAATGCATTCTAAATTGAGGTGTTTTGACTAAAAACTGCTGCCGTGTCTTGTCAAGTTAAACGTTCTCGTTAAACAGTTGCTAAGAAAGAGGAATAGGTTAAGTAATGCATACAGATGTTTTAGAGGCAAATGATTCTGGCTCACTTTAAAAATAAAATCTATTAAAACAGATGTGAGACAACAAGTTCAAGCAAGTGGTTTCTGTTTTTAGCTCTGTTTTTACCTCTACATCTCTTGGTTCTCAGCCACGTGCTTTTCCTTTCTTTTTCCTCTTGCTCTCTTTCAGAGCAGTACAGTGTTTATTGAAGGTCTCGGAGCCCCAGCAGAGCTGATCGCTGTCCCAGAGCTCTGTTCCCTCTGCCATTCTTCTCTCTCTCGTTCACTGCTGAGAAAAGTAGAGCCTGTGATACAATTTGCAACCAGATTTCTTTTGAGATTGATACACACTGATATACATTTCCATTGTTTTTTTTATTTAATTTTTTTATCTTTCCTGCTACCTCACGGTAGGCAGATTTGTGTGTGTGTGTGTGTGTGTGTTTGTGTCTTAATAGAAACATCTCCTGTCCAGTGGAGATCAATTCTACCACTAGTCCAGCACATCTTGTTCTTGTCTCTCCTGAAGCCCTTACTGAGCTGAATGAGGTGCCAGATAGTGAGACAGAATAAACTCTGCAGAAGGTCATTGTTGTAATGGCTGAGAAAGGAAGGAGCTTTAATGTTTAAGTGGCTAACCCACATCCTATATTTATCCATATAGAAATTGTTATAAATGCATTTAAATGATGTGTTAATAAGGTCTTCTGTAAAAAATATCACCTGTTTGTTTATGGAGTTACATATTAATTGTAATTTTTCAGTTTCAAGTGTACTTAATGTCTTTAATTTGACATGTTAGTCATGCATATTGAAGCAATAAGCCACGAGAGGCCATGGGTTACTGCGGTTTTATCACGGGGAAGGGTGTTCTTTGGCACGACAGGAAGCAGAGTTCCTACAACTCCCCTCCCTGTGATAAAGTCGCAGTGACCCACTGCTTTGAGTGGCTTATTGCTTTTATAAAACGGCGGCCAACAATAGATTAAAATGCACAATGTTTTAGATAATTATTTGTTGTTATTATTAATAATAACCAACATAAACAAGTATTCCGCCAAGAAATGTAGTTCCTTTAGAGTACGGTATTGTTGCTAAGTAACCATTAACCGCTGAATGAGGAGAAGAACGTTGTCACCAATCACTGTAAACTGCAGATATTTCATGATTTTCTAAACTTTTTTCATATAACAGTAAACAAATGATAACACAGCACTGTTTAATGCAAAAGCTTTCAGTTTATAAGTACCTTTTGGTCACTAAATTACCACCGCGAGTCTTCTGCCAGTCTGACAACGCCACTTTTCTCAGGCTGGGGCTGAATCTCAAACAGCTCCCTGCTCCCTACATAGTGCACTAGATAGGAATTTAAATGCTACTCCTGTACCCCAACAATGCAAAATATCGCTAAAGATGGTCGTTTGCGATTCATCCACATTTGTACACGACAAACAGTCACTATTTGACAGCAGAAGCTAGAATTTCTAAACTTAATGTAACACAGCTCACTATTTAGCTAGGGAGTACGGAGCCGTTTGGGGTTCAGCCTGGGTTTGACACGACTTCTGACTGAAACACGGACATTTGAAGTGTGTAAGACATTCAGGTGACGTTCTTTAGACCTTTTTATACTGCCGTTTTTCAGTGAATCATATCGTGAGTACTTTAATTCAAGCCTGTGATATTATGATGGAGTTGTTTAGCATGTTTGCTGTCTTTTAGCCTGTTAGCTAGCTGACCAGCCTAGTTCTAGATAAGAAAATACGTTTCCAGCTCCTCACTTTAAACAAAAATGGGTTCTTACCTCATCAGTACACTCGGTGCTCCGTGCGATCAGTGTTAGAGTTAAAGATTAATCCATTAACAGCAGAAGGGTTTTTCATGCTGTGGCGCAGTGATACAGAGTTCAGTTGTTGTGAGGCGGTCATAGCTGCGGTATATCGTGGATTATACAACAGTTAGTTCCGGCCACGCAAGCTGATTGGAGGAGAGGCGTTCTAACTGTGCTGTAAATTCACCATAACATCACGGGTTTTTCACCAACACTATCACTCCGCTGAGACGCCGTTGCTAAGCAACGACTTTGACGGCTGTAACGTTTTTACTTCTTACTTTGCCACAAACAGAAAACAGATACTTTTAAGATCACATTTGACCGACAGCCGATTTGGTCAGACTCTGAAGATGAGACGACACTAAATTCCCAAACTGTCATCACCACTGAGCAGCTTTTCAGTCGGCAGCTGTGACAGAAGAACAGCTGAACAACCTGGAATCAGCCAGAAATGAACCCAACACCATTCGCCAAACTAAATGGGCTGTAAGATGCTTTACAGACTGGCTGGAACAAAACAACATTAATACTGATCTGGCAAAAAATGACAACTGAGCTAAACTTGATATTGCGGCAGTTTTATGGCTCAGTCTTACTTCAAAAGGTGAGGCTTACAGCAGACTGAGCAGCGAGTGGCAGCAACAAGCTGCTTGTTAGGGAACTATAATTTGGCGGAAGGAACTGCGAACATTAAAACATATTGAACGTGACGTTCAGAGCCCAGTTTATTATTTAAAATGTTGTATAAAAGCAGTAGAGCACTTGAGGTTGTGTTATCACAACCAAATCACAGCCGTGATATGATTTCACGATAACACACTCCTTCTCATGTTCTATTGCTTAATTTTACAACGGCTTCAAACGCGGCTCAGCCAATCAGATTTTAGTACCGGAACTATCCGTTTTATTAAAACGGTTAATGGTTATCCAAATTCATGATGACTAAATATGCTGTAGTAAATGGCTACATTTCATTTGCAGGCGAACTCATACATGTTACATACTCTGAGTAGATTTATGTCTTGTTAATCAGAGGTCATGATCACCTGACAACTAATTTTAGTTGTCCACTCTATCACTGTCCTTTGATACGAACTCCGAGAGCTGATGTTCTTAAGAATTGTTAATGGTATAATTTACAGGACGTTACTGTAAAAATAAACTCTGGTTCCCTGAACCTCTATGAGAGTAAAATGGGGAAGTACATTGCTTCAAATTCTGCAGTAAAGATGAAGTATATTTGCAACAGAAATTTAAATTAACACTTAATTCATTAGTCAACAAACAGTTAACAGAAAACCTTATTAATGCATCATATTAATGCAATCAGAACACATTCAGCTTGCTTACAACATACACTCACCAAGCCCTTTATTAGGAAAACCTCCTTGTCTCTACGCTCATTGTCCATTTTATCAGCTGCACTTACTATATAGGTGCACTTTGTAGTTCTACAGTTACAGACTGTAGTCCATCTGTTTCTCTGATACTTTGTTAGCCCCCCTTTTACCATGTTCTTCAGTGGTCAGGACCCCCATGGACCCTCACAGAGCAGGTACTATTTGGGTGGTGGATCATTCTCAGCACTGCAGTAACACTGACGTGGTCGTGGTGTGTTAGTGTGTGTTGTGCTGGTACGAGTGGATCAGACACAGCAGTGCTGCTGGAGTTTTTAAACACTGTGTCCACTCACTGTCCACTCTATTAGACACTCCTACCTTGTCAGTCCACCTTGTAGATGTAAAGTCAGAGACGATAGCTCATCTGCTGCTGCACAGTTTGTGTTGGTCATCCTCTAGTCCTTCATCAGTGGTCACAGGATGCTGTTGGCTGGATATTTTTGGTTGGTGGACTATTCTCAGTCCAGCAGTGACACTGAGGTGTTTAAAACCTCCAGCAGCACTGCTGTGTCTGATCCACTTGTACCAGAACAACACACTAACATGAATGATCCACCACCCAAACAATACCTGCTCTGTGAGGGTCCATGGGGGTCCTGACCACTGAAGAACAGGGTAAAAGGGGGCTAACAAAGTATGCAGAGAAACAGATGAACTACGGCCTGTAATTGTGAACCTATAAAGTGTACCTATATGATAAGTGGAGCTGATAAAAATAAGACAATGAGTGTAGAAACAAGAAGGTGATCCTAATGAAGTGCTTGGTGAATGTATGTTTCCATTCACTTGGTCATTGTTAATTAAGCAGACCTTAAAATGTTACCTAGATATTTCCCAGATGTCTACTTAAACTCTATTGATTAGAATTAAACAGGCTGTTTGTTACTGTCCCTTTAAGACCAATATATGTAAATGACCTCTGTTCTGCTTGGCTGCAAGCAATGTATCATGTCTTGTTCCAAAAGCAGTTTGAGCTGAAACATTTCTTAGAACTTCAATATGAATTTTCAGATACTTCACTATGAATAGGCAGACATATGTAAATGTTATGACATCACAAAAACCCTTATTTTTAAGTTGTTTCTGTATATGATCTGAATGGTATGCTTTGAAACTTTAACATTTATGTACTGCGTCAGATTAGCTCTTTCCTGATATGAGCCTTTTTTTTCTGTGCACATTGTGATGCACCAGACAAACACTGAGACCCCAGTGTTAGCATGACAAACCGTTCTCCCTTTCCTGTTGACGCAGCCTGTGGTGGCCTTTTGTAGCAGGCGTTTTTCATTATATCGACTCTAAGTTGTGACTAGTCTGTAGATTTACTAGCATAAGCGTGACTCACTTGTTTGTTCAGCCTCGGCCTAATTCCTAACCCGCTCTTTAGTAGCGTTGCTTAGTGGAGAGACGCATTCGTCATGTGTGAAAAAGACAGATGAGTCTAAATCTGCAGATTAGCTGAGTACACTGCTCAGAGATTTGTCCCCTTTTGGCTGAGCAGACGAATCGGATCAGGAGCTGTACGCCTGAGCGAAAATGTGAACATGAGGATGGATTAACCATGCAGTTCCCTTCAGTACAGCGCAACCATGCAGCACGCATGATTGATCCAGATATGCTCCGCCTATAAACTGTTGCAAGAAACTTTACATGACAAAGTTTTCAGTTTAAAATGCAGTGCTGCTAGGCTGGACTATGGTGTGGTAGATCATTGAAACAGGTTGGAAATGGCAACAAATTAACCTCCATGCTAGCATTAGCTTGATCACACACAAATAATAAAGACACCCGATCTATTCTAAGGGCCATCAGATGATTAGCGACAAAATGCTTTGTGCTCATGACTCAATTGTTTTTCTATGCAGCCACTCGTTTTGCCGCTGGCGTGGCCTGAGTTGGATGCGCTACTTGGATGTGCCACTTTGCTGCGTCGCTCAAAGTTCAACCAAATTGAACCAGCTCGAACAGCTTTGCTGCTGACCTTTTCAAAGGACAGTTAATGAGACAAACTGTTTTATATGATGTGGTAAAAGTGACTCAGGCTTTACAAACCTTGAGGAGAAACTGATTCTCACCACTTCTCCGTACCCCGAGCTTTAACACAGCTTTAAAAGCGTTAAACAACACATGGAGGAAAAATACAGCGCGGCAACTTGTCAGCAGTCAGACAGGGCTACCGTGTTTGCCGATGGCAGCTCAGTGTATATGAGGCCACTTGGCCAAAGTTAGCTAGCTATCTAGCTATGGCCCACTAGACACAGTGACAATTATTTAAAGTGCTGCTTGAAAGTTTGTAAGCACTTCAGAATTTGTTTCTGCAGAAATTTGACCTAAAACTTCACCAGATGTTCCTCAAATTAATGACGAAGTGTCATATTTTGGTCTCATTTGTTTAATTTGGTTCTCTTTTTGTACTATTAGGGCTTGTGTGAAAATGTGATGAAGTTTTAGGTCAAATTTATGCAGAAAGATAAATTCTAAAGGGTTCGCAAACTTTCAAGTACCACTGTATTAAAAACTGTTTTGATTGGTGAGACAGTGTCATGAACCTGCTTACTTTTTTGCTGGGTCTTCGTTTTCTCATGTCTTATCTACATAAATGCAGCCAGAGCTTTATTGATATAATTTTTATTTTTTTTTTTGTAAACTCAAATATGGGTGGTTTCAGAGAGGATTACCTTAAATCTTTAATGGTTTTCGAATCTGCCGGCAACCTACACTCTTGAAAAAAGATGGTCCTGCAGGAGGTTCTTTAGTAAAGAAAATTAACATGAACCATGGACTCTCAAAGAACCCTTTCCATGATTACATGATGCAAAGAATCCTTTAAAATTGATAGAGAATGTCCTGCAGATGGTTCTATATAGCACCTTTTTGGTTCTGTTGGTAGAAAATGGTATGGTACAAGCTTGACATTGTAACAGCAGAACACTTTTTGGTGCTTTATATAGAGCCCTTTTCAAAAGGGTGCTATATAGAACCCCTTCATGATACAAACAGCCCTTTAATCATGGAAACATTCTTTGGTTGTACATGGTTCTATATAGTGCCATTTTCTTTACTAAAGAACTCTTGAAGAACCATCATCTGTGTGTACAGTGAGTGCATTTTGATATTTCACTGCACTGTTCAAACCCAGCGCAGCCCTGTGCGACCAGCCTCATGATGAGTGAAGCGCAAAATGCTTATCATCTGAACGCCTGTTAATGGTGTGACCTTTCATACTCACCTGAAAAATAACCAAATATAGATCAGATCTGAATGTTTGTAAACATAATGTTTGGCTATACATCCGGGTGGATGACACTCATGCAGTCAGTAATGATAATCTTGTCATGGGTGAATCCTTTACTCTTTCAGGTGAAGATCAAGTGACGAAGCACTACTATATCACCAACAAGAGCTCCAGAATGTTAACTAGAACAATTGATGATAATGTATTGTATGTTCATGTATTTTCAGAATTATTGCTCTCAACAGTTGGTTAAGATGACATAAGCTATTTAGGAAGCTATTAGCTTATATACAAGCCTCTACAGAATGAATGCTTCATATTTTCATATGCTTCTCAGACAAAAATATAAACTTTGCTTGACTGTTGTAGATGTATCAGCCAGTTAAGCTAACTAGCAAGTAAGGTAGCCAGTTAGCCGATTTAGAAGCTTTATATGCAGATATTTTATATCTTCGCTGTCCAATGAAAACCATGTATTTCCATTTTTGTTGATTTTTAGTTTTCTTCATCATTCCAACACACCAGCTGTCCTTGTGTAAAAATTTCATGATGAATGGACCAATAGAAATGCTTTAAAATCACTTGGAACCAAATCTCTTTACATTGACCTGCATTGAAAGGTAAGAGTGTTTTTGCCTTCTCCTGTAAAGTTAATATTTGAGTTTTTTTTTTCTTTGGACAGCAACAATATGCAATAATAACTAATGCAATGTAGGTTTAAGTAGTGCAAGCTCTTTGGCAGTAGTTACTTTTTAGATGAAGCATTAAAAACAAGAATTCTGTGAACAAGAAGTGAAGAAGAGAGAAGAAGAGTTGCCTGCCTTAAGATTTTAGTTTTAAATACCACAAATTGGTTTTAAATTGATGTAAACATTGATTCCAAACTTTAACCTATGCCGTCTACAGCAGTTTAGCTTCACCCAATAACGCTGACATTATAAGGAGTGTTTTTGAATGAGGCACAAGGCAGAGGAGCCAATCAGAACAGAGCTCATTTACATATCAGGCATAAAAGCACAGTAACAAACTGCCTGTTTAAATCTAAGGTGTTAAGAGAGCTCAGAACATGATCATGTAAAAATGAGTTATGACTCGGTGGACCTCAGGGGGGAAAAATAAAATATGAGAAATATAGGATATGGGTACAAAATGCATCATCAAAAATTAAGTGTAGCCAGAGGCTCAAATAAAAGAATCTCCTGTTGGCTAGCCTCCAGACGTGGTCGATTTTAGCTCATGCAGTGCAGTGAGTGTGATATGAAAGCAGTGCAGTTACAGCTCCTGGCCAAGTTCTGTAAAACTGAGGTGAAATTGGTGGGGTGGGGGCCAAGTCGTAACTGATACAGAGCGGGGTGTTACTTCAGAGCAGCCTGCAGGAATGAAGGAGGGATGGAAAGATGGATGGGAAGCGTTATTTTATACGGATGACAAATTGCAGGTATCTTCTCTTGACGGAGCGCTGAATTCGGAGTGGGCATGGTGCCCGGTTCTGCGGTTTGGGCCTGAGACAGAGTTCCGACACTGTCTGAGAGTGACGATGGCATGACAGGAATGAAGAAGCCCACTTTTTCATTTCCACTCTCAATTGCGAGTGAATAATCTGCAAACTTTCAGACAAATCACCCATTAACAGGCCTGACATCAGAGGATTATTTAGAGGGGCACTGCCCCACCAGCTAATCATGCCCCACTAAACCCACTGTATTGTACAGGAGAAAATCACTCAAAGTAAAACTGCACTTTGTGTGTTCTGCTGCGCTGCTTTCCATGTGTGTCCAGTATGAAAGGCTACATCTATTAACTTAGGACGTTTTTGTATGCATCACTTTGTGTTTGCTGCATTTTAGGCATGTGCTGAATGTTGTAAGACGATAAATAAGCAGAAAGATTTCCTAAATGGTTTATTTAGAATTATTGCTCTCTTTAGTTTGCTGAGGTGACACATAGCATATATGCAAGCCTCCCCACAGTGAATGCTTCATATTTTCATATGCTCCTCAGACAAAAATATAAACTTTGCTTTGTAGACATATCAGCCGTATAAGCCATTTCACTAGCAAGTAAGGTAACCAATTAGCCGATTTTAGATGCTTTATATACAGATATTTTATATGCAATAATAACTAATGCAATGTAGATTTAAGTAGTGCAAGCTGTTTGGCAATAGTCACTTTTAAGATGTGTTTTAATGCTTCAAGAATTCTGTGAACAAGAAGTGAATAAAATTAGTTGCCTGCCTTAAGATTTGTTTTGTTTTAAAATACCACAGTCAAATTGGTTTTAAATTGATGTGAACATTGATTCCAAACTTTAACCTATGTAGTCTACAGCAGTTTAGCGCCACCTCTTTACAGTGAAGTTATAAGGAGTGTTTCAGTGTTTTTAAATGAAGCACCAAGAGAAGCCAATCAGAACAGATCTTATTTACATATCAGGCATAAAAGTACAGTCACAAACTGCCTGTTTAAATCTAAGGTGTTAAGAGAGCTCAGGAAATGGTCATGTAAAAATGAATTATGACTCAGTGGACTGTCCTGTAGATTTTCTCTTGCATGTGTGGTTCCTTGGGGTGGATGTGCATGTGTGTGGTTTTTAGATGCCCTACTTATGGTTTATTCTGGTGCTGGTCCTGCTCATTAACCGCTTACCAAGCCATGGGCTCGCCAGTGGGCCCAAAGTTTTATTACACAGTTCTATATTCTAAGAAAAGCTCCATTAGTTTACATTGAAGTTCCTGCATGAATAATAAGCCTTAGTATGTAATAAGCCTGGAATGTTAAGGGGTTGAGCTACAGTCACACTAAAAATCTGCAGTTTGCATTATCACACAGTATAAAGGCTGGGCATTTAGCAAGCTAGCTAACTTGCCAGCCAGTAACAGTCAAGTACACCAAATTAAACCTGATTAACATCTGCTTGCATTCCAGCAGTTTTTTTTTTTTTAGTGCTAAACAAATTCACATGGATATTTTTCTAGATTGAACATATTTGAAGCTTCTAAAAGACATTACATGTTTTACTGGACACATTACCATATATGGCAGTTTCACAGAGACCTTTTCAGTAGAGAGTTTTGGTATAAAGCTGCCGGCACTGATTTTATTTATAAAAACCCATTAAATTCGGCTGCATCTCATATTTACAGTCAGTGATGTATCTGGGTCTTTCGGAAGGCCTAGAGCAGGGGGTGTCCAGTGGTGGTCATGGAGATGTACCACCACACACACACACCATGGCAAGTTTCCTCACATTTCTCTTTCACATTTTTCATCTTTTGTACACTTTGTTACAGAAATTGCTTTGTGTGCATGATTACGTCAGGTTTTATGAAGTCCTCCATGAATGCTCTACTGCCTGTTTATCTAATGTTAAACAAACAAATCATATTTGTACCCGTTTTCTCACTTCTTTTTTTTGTACCCCTGGTTACATAAACAACTACCATTTTATGGATGTATGGCCTCAGTTTTTATGTAGGCCTATGTGTGTGATTATCACTAGGAGCTCACCAGAGCTGCCACATTCATCATGAGTTGGTTTGTAATTGCAGCTACTCTGTAGAGCCGTTGTGGTTAAGCTCCATAATGACATGTCTTGCCTCCTTTTTTACCCTCAGAGTCTTGGGTGAAAGATATCATGAATGCAGCTGTGGATTTATGGTTAGACTGCATGCTAATCAAATGGGAGATCCTCATGAAAGTAAAGGGTTGGCATACCACACACAGCTCGCCTGTAGGAAAGACCTCATTACTGTGGACAACACAACCTGGACCATCTTCATCACAGGTAAGTCATAAGAATAATTGTTATTAATGTTATAAAGGCTTTGAACCTGGTATAACCTGGTATACTTTACATCACTAGTTTGCTAAAATGGCTGATTTTGCTAACAATGAATTTTGTTAATTAGAGCTTAATCATTATAAATGTAGTGTGTTTGAAAGAAAAGCTGTGCTCCATGCTAACATACTAGCAGTAAGCTAACGTGCTAGTCATGATACAATATGATATGATGTGCTGAGATACAGTTCGACACATTGTATTGTCGCATCTCTAGTCATTAGCATTACACAAATTACTACATGCTAATTGGGTGCTGTCTTCCATTTAGCATTAGGAACGTTAGCATGTTTAGCAATTTTAAGATCCTGTTTCAAGATTCAAAGGTAGAATTAGAAAAGGGTATACATATTTCAGTGGTATTGCCATATGCAGATACTTATTTGAGGTGGATTAACAGTAACATTGAAAACATGGTGCAAAATAGCTACCATCTATTATAGAAAGGTTAGCAAAGCTTGCTAAGATATCTAACTTTGTTTTGGTCACTATAAGCCACAAGTGTACTCTTCAGTGTATTAAAACCCTTTAAGCCTCTTCCCTGAGTACTCTTAGGCCCAATCCCATTTCTTTTTACCCCTACCCATTGTTTTTGTGTGTCACCCTAACCCCTTGGAACTGAGTTACAAGGGGTAGTGGTTGAAATCTTGCCCTACGAAATGGGAGGTGACCCGGTCCATCTCTGTAGGTGACCCGGTCCATCTGCAGTGACAGCAGAGGAGGGTAAAGTTCAGCTCCTCACTGCTGGGCTTTAGTTACATTTAGTGCATCATATGCTTTCAAAGAGGGGGGCAATTATTTATTATCACCCACCCATAATTCTTCAGTGATATGAAGCTGAAGTCAGATATTCACCAGCTTCTTGTTTAAATTGACCTGTTCTACCTTAAATGGTGCAGCAGTTACATTCTGGCGCTTCAGGTGTCAGAACTGCTGGTCTATTTAAGGTGGAATGGGAAAGTTAGCTAGCTAACTACCGAAATATTAGCATGCTATTAGCAATTTATCTTTACATTTTTTATTTTTTAATGCTTGTTGTGAAGAAAACAACCATAATACATTGAAACAACATTAAACTAAAGATAATATAATGGTTATCGTAATTTTTAACAGAGAAAATTCTCACATTTTTGTGTTTCTTTGGTCTCTTGAGCAGCCATCTTGCCGGTTTTTCTTTTCTTCTGATAACACTCTATTTGGAGTCTCTGAAAAACCTCCGTTTGGAGGGCCATGTAGCTCTAACACCTTCATCCTACCCCTCTATCTTAACAAAAATTGGGACACCCTAACCCTAGCCGTGAACACACAAAACAGAGGGCTAAGGGCCAAGTGGTAGGGGCGAGGGGTGAAATGGGATTGGGCCTTATAGTACAGTATCAATATTTTACTTTTTAGAAACATGGGCAATCAGGAATTTGAGTCTAAATTCATAGTTTAGCAAAATGGTTTTAGATTTCACTCTACAATCTTCTATTCTCAGTTATTTTAGTGTGGGGAATAAAATGATGCAACCTGTAGTAGGTATGTCGGTCTCTAGGTCTGTATGACGTAAGCGTACATCACAGGCCTGTATGTGTGATGTGTGAATCTGACATTTCATACTGGCTGTTTTGACAGTTTTTCCCCAGCAGCCTTGCTGTGTGTAATTCCTAACATATTTAGGTTGTATTTAACGGTTGCAGGCTCAGATTTGTGTTGTGATAAACTCGCTTGCCTTTGTTTTTACTCTGGTTCTGCATCTGACAATCACCGGCACTGTCGTTCAGTAAATACAGTCTCAGCTTAGCTAAGGGCACCCAGACCTGAGTCGGGTGGCTGATGGTCAAGAGAGATAGTGGTCAGAAACGGGCTTCATGCCCTTAGCATCACCCCAAACAATGCATGGCTTCTGTTAGGATAACTTAAACGAACTGAAACCACAAGTAGCCCAAGTGTAGAAACTTGGAGCCAGATGTGCTGAAGTCTAAAGCATTTACAAAACCATTGACACCAGTTACCCAGTGAGTGTGAATACAGCTGTGGCTGGGCCTGATCATGAAAAACGGGTGCGACAATTTTTAAAAAGATAAAGGGAAAATGGTTTAAAAAGATAAAGGGAATGAGTTAGCAGAGCTAGCTAACTTGGATAATTTTGTTTTCTTAGAAGTTTGTTCAGTATAACTCATTTATATTGCTGCTGTGTGAAAAGTCTCTTTAAAGCACTTTCATGTCAGAATATCAATATTTCACTAACTCATTTTGATTAGCGAGGAATATTTTTATTTTCATTATTTTAATATTGGGGAATGAAATGATCCGTACTGTAGGAGTGTAAATGCAGTCTATGTTCCCCAGTGAATCTGACATTTCATGCTGGATGTTTTTGAATGACTTATTAATTAATGTTGCAGCATCTTATTTACTGGATTGTCAACAAATGATATTTGAATATGTGGTGTGAGTTGGGTGCATAAAATTTGTGACTGAATTGTATCTGAAAACGCAGTGGAAACCTTCACATCAAATCCTACACATTTTTCGTTTTTTTTTCTTTTATTATTTATTTAATGAAGGCAGAAATGGAAGAAATGATTTCAAGTCATGACGATGATTGATTTATCATTATTCTTTTAAGCACTGCAACTAAAAGGTGAAGAGCCTAAGGTACACCTAGCTAAAGAGAACCTGTCACTATGTTGTACTAAAGTACTCCCCACCATTCCCCAGTCTTTCAGCTATGATCTGCCATAATTTTTAATATAGTATTTTTTATAGTAAAGGCACATGGCTTTAGCACTTGACTTCTTTTTATTTGTCCATCTGGACTCTGTGTGAATAGGCCTTTAAACTGTTTTCACTTTGCAAACAGTATTTCACTCTTTTCAAATAAAACTGTTGATAGTCCAAAATAATAAATGGGGTGATATCACTGGAAAATTATATTATTATTCAGCTGTATGAGGAGTAGTTTTTCCCAATAGTTTTTCCTTAAAGACATGCAGTTTGTTTCAGCATCAGTGAGTGTGTTAACATGCACTTAATAATAATCCAATAACTGCAGAAAACCAGATTTTGTCAGTAATTTGTTCAACATGTTTACATGCACTTGAGTACTCAGATAATGGGGAAACTCTGTCTATGTGAGTCGGGAAGAAGGCATGAGGTAAACGTAACAAACTTTGTCACAGCTGTTTTTTTTTTCACTACCATAAAATAATCTTCATTTTCTAGATGATTCATAATGTTTTAAATTCTGCATTTTGTCAAGCATGTAGTAGCGATGCTGTGACCAACAAAGGTGTTTTGCTGACACCTTGTAGGTGCATGTTAAACACTGCTGTTTCCAGGATGTTGCTCTGTTTTCGCATATCTGCAGACTGAGGGGGAAAATGAAAGAAATCAGAGTAAGGGTATGTGTGAAGAAGCCAGTTACTGAGCTAAAATCCAGCTCTCTTTACTGGATTTCTAGAAATCTGATAACTCTTAATCCTATTTAAGAATCAATGTGTCCACTTGAATACTGCAAAATCCACTATTGATCATATTATTAGTGTGCATGTAAACACAGTCTTGAAGCAGTGTTGTTAGCAATGATGAGCGCCACAAATATAGCCACCTTTTCTGCAGTCAGTCTGTTTTAGAGAGTGGACACACTATAGCCACCCATCTTGTATCTACACCTATCTATATCAGCTCCTCTTACCATATAGGTGCACTTTGTAGTTCTACAGTTACAGACTGTAGTCCATCTGTTTCTCTGCATACTTTGTTAGCCCCCTTTTACCCTGTTCTTCAGTGATCAGGACCCCTACAGAACCACCACAGAGCAGGTATCATTTGGGTGGTGGATCATTCTAAGCATTGCAGTGACATGGACATGTTGATGTGTGTTGTACTGGTCTGAGTGGATCAGACACAGCAGTGTTGCTGGAGTTTTTAAACACTGTCCACTCTATTAGACACTCCTACCTTGTCAGTCCACCTTGTAGATGTAAAGTCAGAGACGATAGATCAACTGCGGCTGCACAGTTTGTGTTGGTCATCCTCTAGTCCTTCATCAGTGGTGCCTGGTCACTGCCCACAGGATGCTAATGGTTGGATATTTTTGGTTGGTGGACTCTGTTTGATGACCTTATAGCTTAAGTCACATGCTAATTTTCACCATGCCTTCTCTAGTCGGCCATCATGACCTCAAACATTATGACTTAGGAAAATTAATGGTGATGCTGTTATATACTATATTATTGTTATATTACTGAACAAATTCTGCCATGACAACTACTGACAGTATATCACATCTGCTGTGACATGTTTATGGCATGATTATGTCAATGTTGAGGGAGAGGATAGGAGTGTGTATGCATGTGAGAGGAATAAGAAAGTTTGTGTGTGTGTTTGGCAGGCAGGTAGGTAGGTAGGTAGGCACTGTGGCTGTGCACTCTCTTAACCTGACATTCAGCCACTCCTCCTAGTCTTTAAGTTGATCCTCCAGACACATCTTGTTTGTCTTGTTTTTCGGATAATGCCGCCTCTTCTGTTTTCTTTCTCTGTTTTTGAAGTTGAGGTAGATGTGTGTATGTGTGTGTTCCAAACCAAGCATCTTCACTGTCAGCTCTTCTCAGAACACCAACGACCTGGAACCGGCTGTCAGCCGTAAGCCTACAAGGTGGGGCCGGCGTTAGGAGGGCTTATCTAAAGCTGTTTCAGAATGGCAAAAACGCATTTTGGGTCTCGGCAGCATTAATGCTGTGAGCTAAAAGGGTGAAGCTTGATTGCAAAAACGTATCGAATCCATACTTCTGCATTGAAGTCTGTGTATTACCCAGACTCTCAGGAACTAAACGGCCACTGGGATGGTACCCTTGAGGTTGTCTTGAGTACCTTTTAGTTAGGGAACATATTCGCACCACATTTCATTGCAGTAAGGTACACAATTGGACCTTAAAGCCACTGTTGTATCTTTTTAGGGTACATTTACATTGTTTGTAACTTGATGAATGAAAAATGCACCTGGACAGATCCTTTATTTCTAACAGTGTTCCTGTACAGTGGCCTTTTTTTTCTGACAGCGAGTATTAGGCCTGGACCAGATATGGTTACTTTCACAATGCTTAGTCTTTTCTATATGAAACTGGAGTATAGTGCAGTATGTTGGTGGTGTGGTAACACTTTCTATGAATGTCACATTTGTAAGCATCTATAAACACATGTTATAATGTATTCATAAGGCATTATAAATGTGGTTATAAATATTTATAAAAAAGAATTACACTGAATTACACTTCATAGCCATGCTTATTATACATTATGAATTGTTAAGATATTGCATTATAAATAGTGTTAACATGTTATAATGTCAGTGCCGAAGAAGCCAGCTTGGAGAGCGTAAAGTAAAGACAAATACCAAGCTAACGGTGGTGTACATTGACTTTCCCACATTGGGTAAAACACTGATGGCAGCACTAGTTTAAACTCTGACATTTGAAGCCTGTAATGAGCTTTATTGTGATGTTTTAGTGTTTCAGTAAATTCTTCAGTAAATATTTCAACGTGAAGCCTGGAGGAGGCTTTAGTACAGTGCGCTTCACTTTACTTAGAGCGGACAAATACGACTTATGAGCTCTTATTTGTTATGATCATTACTTATAATGTACTATGTTAACAATTCATAATGTATAATAAACATGGCTATAACATGTAATGCATTTTTATAAATATTTATAGCTATGTTTATAATGCCTTATGAATGCATTATAACACGTTATGAATGTGTTTATAGATGCTTACAAAGGTGACATTCATAGAAAGTGTTAGCGGGGGGATTGGGGGGTTGAATGGCATGGCATTGTACATCAAATGCTCATAAAGTTGTTCTTGAGGTGTTTGACATCAAATAATAGGCCATATTGTCACCCTCTTCTGATCTGCCATGCTCAGATGTGTTTATACATGCAAGATTGCATGAATGACTCAAACACATTTTAAAAAGATATTGTGATTTGAAGATTTTTTTCAAAAGTTGATAAAAGTTGACATTTTTCAAAAAATATCAGGGTTTATGTGGGTGAAACCTTTAATATGTTTAACAACAGTTGATAACACACCATTCCACACTTGGGACACAGGTGTTTGTTATCCCATTCCTTGAACACCACTGTTAACAATAAAAGTACTTGGGCACGGTTCCTCATCTGACACTCACCTAACATTTGTATATCGCTATGGAGTGTCTGCACTTACAGTAAATGCAATGTTTACAAATGTAAATGCATTGGTTTATAGACCTGTGTATATATTTAGGGCACAATTTAGCCTCGTTCACCACTGAATGCATCAACACCATAAAACTAAAAAGGAAGGTTTGCAAGCTAACTAAGTTGGCCAGGTGGTTGTTAGTGTTGCTGGGCTGTTGCTATGGTATCCCAGGTGATTGCTAAGGTGTTGGCGAGGCATTGCTATGGTTATCCTATGTGGTTGCAGAGGTGTTAGCCCCTTGCTGTGGTGTTCCTGGTAGTTGCTAAGGTGTTGCTAAGCTATAGCTATATGCTGTGGCTATATTCCAGGTAGTTGCTAATATGTGTAAATATAAAAGTATGGGTATGTAAGTGAGCCTGTATGTAATGTATATGTTAAGTTGGGGCAGCTTAATAATTTGTCCGTTAGATTTGAGTCAATATTCCTCTGTTTTCTGTACCTTATTACAGTAGCAGAAATTTATTACTAATTTTATTTAAGAACTTTTTATATTGATGGTAGAAGTCCAGCATGCTAGATAGCTATTTAGCTAATGTATAGCATTGTAATGTTGAGTATCTTGTTTGATACAGTAAGACTGGCTGCAGCTGTATGTAATATCAGTGTATATAAAACAATCGAATAATCAAGTGCTCTGTTTCGCTAACTGTTGTTATCTGTCTATGTAACTATCTTTAGTAGGACTTTGGTGAGCAAAAACACTTTAAGCAGTATTTCTAAATCAGTTTCATCTGTGACGTGTGCAAGTAATGTCTGTAACCATGCAAGTGTTGTAATGATGCCAGGTGGATCAGCTCCCCACTGGGAACTACCATTGAGACTGATGATTATTTCAATGTATTGCTGGATGCTGTCAATGCAAGTAGAGTGTATTTTCAATACATTCTCATTTGTACGAGTATATTTTAGATCAGGCATATTTCAGGCTAATGTCTTCCCAAAGGTAAAGTCGTGTGGTAATGCAATAACCCAACAAGAGCAAATAAATAAAGACCAAATGCCTTATAGCTGCCTGGCGAGGCCTTCCTGCGCTCTGTGTTTGTTCATGCGATTCCAATGTGAGCAACAGAAACAAACACGTTCTGGAAGAGGGGACGAGTTATTTGTTTTCCTCCGGTGCCCCCCGACCTTTTTCTGGCGTACAGTACGACTGGAGTGGTTGTCTGGAGTAAAACCTATCCGATCCACTCTCGACCACGGCACATGGAGCTCATCACGGGCTGAGTGAGTTGTTAATAGCAGGTTAACTGAGCTGGAAAAGAGCAGGTTTTTGAAGAAGTGAGGACCTGTGTGTGTGTGCGTGTGTGTGTGTAACAGTACACCCATCGTCTGCATTGGAGGGTTTGTGTGCATAATGCACTCAGCATGACAGTGACAAGCAACTACCTTAAAATCACCTTTGCATTTTCTCTGGAAGCAGAAACAAAAGTCTTGTGTGAATTTTTTTGGCTTTGATAAAGTTCAGCAGAAAGTGATGTGTGAACTCTTCAGGACCTTTTATTTTAATCTCAGAAAGGGAGGGTTGTGTTTAAATTTGAATTTATTACTTGAGCTTATTATTTGATATAAAAATGTTTATTGTTGGTGGCATGGGAGGGTCGTTGTGAGTGGTGTAGGGAGTTGGTGTTGGTTTGTGAGGTTATTGGGGTTGGTGTTGGAGGTTAGTGGTGTTGGTTTGGGTTGTTGTGGGTTGGAGGTGTTGGTGTTGGGTTTTGCTGGGGTTGGTGTTGTTGGTGTTGGTTTGGGGTTGTTGGGGGCTGAAGGTGGTGGTGTGGGAGGGTTGTGAGTGGTGTAGAGTTGGTTTTGGGTGGTGGTAGTGTGGGAAGTTGGAGGCATTGTTGGGAGTTGGTGTTGGGTGGTGTGGGGGGTTGTTGGGGGTGGGGGTTAGTGGTGTTGGTTTGTGAGGTTACTGGGGGTGGTGTTGGTTTGGGTTGTTAAGGGTTGGAGGTGTGGGAAGTTTGTGTTGGGGGGGTTGGGGTTGGTTCTGGGTTAGTGGTGTTGGTTTGGGTTGTTGGGGGTTGGAGGTGTTGGTCTTTGGGCTGTTGGATTTTGCTGGGGTTGGTGTTGGAGCTGTTGGTATGGGGGGTTTATGTTGATTTGGGGTGTTATTGGGGTTGTTGGGTGTTGGTGGTGTGAAGGATGGGAGCTGTTGGTGTTGGGGGGGTCTGAAAGTTGTGAAATAGTCTTTCAGAGATTATTTCACAACTTTACTGTGTTGATGTATTCATGCACTTTCATTTTATTCTATTTCTTTGTATAAATAAAAGAACCAGGGTACATGTACTTCATTGCATTTATACTTCATTGCATATGATGCCTTGGAGTGCAGAATACAATAAACACGGAACTTGAACTTGGCCGATAACACCACGGTGGTCCTGGGAATGGCTCGGGAGACTCGCTGGTCAAACAGAGGCGTACGTCGTAATCAAAGGGATATTTCATTCCTGCCTGGGGCGATAGTCTGAGTGAAACACTCACACAGGCGTTAATTTGTTGGGCCAGGAAACATTAGTGGGAGAATGTGTTTGGACAGGGATCTGACCGTTTTAGGTGGGCCACCACAGGAAAAGGGAATAAGCAGAGCAGGGAAAACCGGTCTGCTAGTAGATTACTGGTTCTGAATCAGGCAGTATTGGCCAAGTACATCTGTGCACACAAGGAACTTGTCTTTGGTTATGAGGCAGCTCCCACAATGTGTTGTCAATATGTTCTGAAAATATAGTCTATTTATTACATTCCAGTTTTGTGTAGGTATGTTTTTGATCAGGCCTTCTCAAAGGTACTAAAACCCATTCGGAATAAATGCAGTACTAGAGTAGAGTAGGTACACTAGTACACTGCTGGGTAATCACAGATGTCATGGATTCTATTCTTTCATGCACACATACTGTCTTACAAACGTATAAGCCCTTCACATAAGGACATTTATAAATAAGTGCAGTGTTCAGCAGCACGTGTTGAATTAACAGTAGGGAAATGTGGCACTAGTGCTGTCAATGGTGGTATTAATTGATCTAACCATGCTCCACCCACAAATGCGTTCTTTTGTACATACTGAGTGTGTTTACATGCACTCAATCTGATCATAATCAGATTTCTGCAGTTATCTGATTATAAAATGGTCATGTAAACAGCACACTCCAATTTCTTTGATCGGAGTAACATCTAGAAATCCAATTTAGAAATCCGCTAAAGACGTCTGGATATTAGCCGGTAATCAGATTTCTCAGTGCATGTGAACTCTTACTCTGATTTCTTTCGGATTTCTCAGTCAGTGCACGCACGAAACAGACTGCGGTACCGAAAATAAGCAAGTGTTGTCGCGAAACGCAACAAAACACTTTTGGAGTGGCATGGAAACCAACGACATGCTTGACAAATTGAGATTTAATTATTCTTCATCTTCTAGATGATGCATGTTCGTATTTATAGTTAAAGTGGTGCGATGTGTTGGTTTTCTTGTTATTAACCACATCACAGGTCAGGGATGGGGAAGAATGGACGCTGAGGGTGTGTGACCGCCCACAGATTTTTAGTAGCCATGTGCTGTGTGTTATCAGCCGAATCGCCTCCCTCGCCAACTGTTGGAAGCTTTGGCGGCGCATTGCTAAAACAAAAGATGTTTGAGGTGCTAAGAGAGTGTACAGAACTGTGGGATTTATTAGAGCCCCAATTGACTTAATACTGTGTTTAAACTTGGAGAAAGCATCTAACATATCTGACACTTTGAATATATTCATTTGTATGTCTAATTTATCAGTCTCACTCTTGGTTTGCTTTTGAGTGTTTTCATAAAATTCAGATCATCCGATTGGTTGCCGCTCAGCATAATTGCATATTTGAGTTCTTTCAAAAGGAGAGAGAGTGAAGTGAAATGGAGTAAAACACTTTCCCTTGTCCCTGTCGCAGATGATGTAACATGAAGCTAGCAGTTAGAAGCTAATAGAGCATAACAGGTTTTGGTTTTGGTACACAGGGAGGAGTAGATTAGAGGCCACTGATGCGATGAATATCTTTATATTGAGTTTAAAAGCAAAGTAGTGTAAGGAAACCATTGGGACTTCCTTGTTTCTGCGCTCGTTGTCCATTTTATCAGCTCCACTTACTATATAGGTGCACTTTGTAGTTCTACAGTTACAGACTGTAGTCCATCTGTTTCTCTGCATACTTTGTTAGCCCCCTTTTACCCTGTTCTTCAGTGGTCAGGACCCCCTTGGACCCTCACAGAGCAGGTACTATTTGGGTGGTGGATCATTCTCAGCACTGCAGTAACACTGACATGGTGGTGGTGTGTTAGTGTGTGTTGCGCTGGTCTGAGTGGATCAGACACAGCAGTTCTGCTGGAATTTTTAAACACCTCAGTGTGACTGCTGGACTGAGAATAGTCCACCAACCAAAAATATCCAGCCAACAGCGTCCTGTGACCACTGATGAAGGACTAGAGGATGACCAACACAAACTGTGCAGCAGCAGATGAGCTATCGTCTCTGACTTTACATCTACAAGGTGGACTGACAAGGTAGGAGTGTCTAATAGAGTGGACGGTGAGTGGACACAGTGTTTAAAACTCCAGCAGAACTGCTGTGTCTGATCCACTCATACCAGCGCAACACACACTAACACACCACCACCACGTCAGTGTTACTGCAGTGGTGAGAATGATCCACCACCCAAATAGTACCTGCTCTGTGAGGGTCCGTGGGGGTCCTGACCACTGAAGAACAGGGTAGAAGGGGGCTAACAAAGTGTACCTATATAGTAAGTGGAGCTGATAAAATGGACAATGAGCGCAGAAACAAGGAAGTGGTCATAATGTTATGCCTGTTCGGTGTATACCGGCACTGCTAGCTGGCTGTTGTCTTTTTGGCTCTTGGCTCACTACAAACATCTTGGCCCTCCAAGATAAATTTGCATGTTTTATACCATTTGAAATCAAAACACCACCTATTGCACAAACACATCCTGATGAGTGGACCAAACATACTCTGGATAAGAGTGACTTGCAGTGTGAGTCATGTTTCAGAGGTAGATGAATGTAGGGTTTGGAGTTTTGCCCAAGGACTGTTGGTGTAGCATGGTGTGCTTGCCTGGGCAGGGAATCGAACCCGACTCTGCCGTGTGGAGGGCTGTGTTAACCTCTACACTGTACCGACTGCTCAAGGAAACCTTTCAAACTTTTGTTTAATGTTGTGTTGTCTTCTCCCATAAAGCTACTGCACTGGAGTTTTTTGTTAATCTAGGACAGTAAGTTCTAAGTAACTGTATTAAAGGGAGTTGTGTTCAGTGTGTGGTACGTTGGGGGAAGGATAGAACAGAAGCACATCAGAGCACCACATTCAGGTCTGACTTGAACAGATCAGATTACAGCACATACATACGCTTCTCCAAAGCGGCAGGTGATTATGTAAATAGCACCCAGTGATATTCCTCTGGCTTCTGTCATTTCATTGTCTGAGCAGCACCTACATGCAGGCATGCCATCAGACAGGAAGGACTCATTGTTCTCCGGCTGCGACACCTTTCATAAACGTAAGCCGACACGCTTCGACTCCGCCACACACACGCAAGTGTGTGTGTGTGTGTGTGTGCATAGAGGTTGGGAGGAATGCGTAGGATGCGGAATGAGTGTAGCGCCGGAGCTGCTTTTAGATCTCTTCTGTTGTGCATGTGCCAAATAAAACATCTCTCGCTGTGGTCTCGTACTCAGGGGGGCAATGTGGTTCGCTGTTACTCAGCAGTGAAATCAATATCACTTTCGTCAGTCTCCGTCTCTCTTCTGCTTTTGTCCCCGGTAGCTTTGATAGCTAATCGTTTCTCACTTGCGGATGGATTCAGCCGAAGAGTGACAGGAATTCATTCCCAACCTCTGCACTCTTCATTAATCACAATCTAAGCGCTTTTCAATTTAGGTCGGGACGTGTAACTGTAGGATGTGTCTCGTTAAGCACTCATTTCTTTCAGTAGGTTAAATGAGAGTCTTCTCTAAAATGTACACTGCCTTAAAAAAGGTTTGGAATCAATATTTTCAGTGATTATTTAAATATATTTTAATTATTTAGAGCACCAACTTTTTTTTCTGTGCACAATTTATTATTTACTGTATTTACCATATTTGGGGGCCAAAAATAAAACATATAAAATGTGCCATCACCTTTGCACAGGTGACTCTCTTTCTAGCTTTTCCAGATGTTGCATTCAGTAAATAAGCAGTAATTGTGCATTAAACTGTGCAACAGTGTGTGCTTTGCAGAAAATGTGTGCTTATGTTCACGTCAGCAAAATGTATATTCGTCGGGGTGCCCAAACTTTTGCACACGATTGTATGTAGGCTCTAAAGAGTCATTTGGTTACAAATCAAATTCAAATCAAAACAGTGTTCCTCCTCACGCAGCGTTTTGGACTGGCCTTGAGGCTTATTTAGCTAACAAGTAATGGAAGCTCTTATGCAGCAATTGCCACTGTGCAGACCACATGCTAATTCACCAGACAAAGCCTCAGACTTCAAAAAGTAGGACTGAAATTCAGACTTCAAGATGGTGGCTATTACTGTTTTAGCTGCGTCACATGCTTTTATCCATTTATAGAAATGTTTAGTGTCTAAAGCTTCTTTTTGCAATGGAGCTACGAGGCTAATAAGACCAGGTGAAGTAATGGAAACTGTTGTCTATGTTTACAGATAACAGTGTCATACAGTGCCAGAAACCACATAAAGTCTGTTTGAACTTATTTAACAACTTGATGCCAATGTTGATGCTTTATGCAGTTTACACGATCCTAATTGGTGGAGTATAAGTTTCCATTGCTTCTTAGCTACATTAGCCTTATATTTCCGCAAAACTGAAGAAGCCAACTTTGGACATCATGCATTTTGACTGGTCAGGTACACGTGTAGATGGAAAATGGTGTAAGTCTCTGAGCCACCAGAGTCATGAATCCCACCTTACACATTCTGGTATTTCTGTTATAAAACACGGGCCGAGTGAGTGGCAGCGCCTGTAGCTGCGGCTGTGATTTATGCCAGGCTGTTGAGAGCCGAGTCCACCCCCTGCGAGCTCCTCGGCTTGACAGCAGTGATGGATTGGTGAAGTTGCTCAAGCCAGTTCCTTTTTATTTTCGTCATCTGAAGAGTGGAAGTGAAACGTTAATAACGTGCAGGTAATCGGGTTCAGTCAACCTACAGCACGTGAAAAGTGACTCGTTGGTGACGTGCGCTCGTTTGTTTCAGAGATTTATTTCTGCATTGTGGACATTTGTCTTCCGACAGTTGACTGCCGTTAAAAGCGCTTTAACAAAATGTCAATTGATGAGTAATTGCAGTTACTTTCTATCTATTTTGTGCTTTTTTTTGTTCAAATGGTAAGAGATTCTGATCAGCATCACTGTCTGGGGGAAAAAAAAACAAAACATTTTTTAAGTTTTATTTACAAAATTAGAAAAGGAACGCTGCCATTTTCATTAAAATGTTATGATAGATATAAAAATGGACCATGAATGATCCAAAATTCCTTTGAAAATCTAATTACATTGACTTCCATTTAAATTTATGAATGTTTTTTTTCTTCTGTAAAGTGTAACGTAGAAATTTAAACAACTCTGCAGTATGTTAATGTGTACGTGCGTGTGTGTGTGTGTGTGTGTGTGTGTGTGTGTGTGTGTGTGTGTGTGTGTGTGTGTGTGTGTGTGTGTGTGTGTGGGGTTCTGCCAAAGCTAATAAAAGCAGCGCTTCACTGAACAATTGGCTCACCTGTCTGATTGGCACACCTGGCCAGGTGCCACATACCTGGCAGGTTAAGTTAACACACTCGGTAGTCCTTCCCTGCACAGGGGCTACTGAATGAAGGCAACCACCCAAACAACAAAAAAAAATCTATTGACAAAAAAAAATTTCATTTTTTAAGCTATTTGAAAACATGTTATGGGTAACATTCATTCTAACCTACATGGATTTCTGTGCAACAATCAGCATATATTCAGAATTGCACTTGTCTAGTAAAATGAACCGTCATTTGGTTTTACATTTTTATGGGACCCACCAAACCTACCTGCTTAAATTTATACATTAAAAAAATACATAAATTTAATGTAAGACAACTTTTACCAGTCATGATAAATTCATAGATTATTAGCTAGCTAATTTTTCACAAACTGGCTGTTTTCGAGAAATACACAAGGTGAAAAAGATTAGGTTGTAACTGACTGAGGTAAAAGACAAATACTATTTATCTGTGTATCTAGAAGTCTTTACTGTCTCTCTCTATAAATTTCAAGTCACAAGTCATTAACTGTGGCTTTTTGTGGTCTCATTCTGGGTTTGGTTTATTGCAACAATGGCAAAGCCATGAGTGATATGCTGTGGCTTGCAGAGAAATCAAACGGGGCTGAAAGCCGGCCAGCGCCACCGTACACACCTTCATGTGGCGCATCTGATGAATAGTATAATAATAGTTTACACTAATACACTTATGAAGGCTCATACCTAGTGCTTAAAAATACACTGTGCACATTGTGGAAGAATACATCAATACAAAGATCACCTCATAGAGGAATTTCCCCCAGGGGACCCCAAGACCTCTGCCACAATTTGCACCCCACCCCCCCATAAGACCTGCACTGAGCTAGGACACACATACAGTGTAGGTCATGCACATAATTCCTGCTTTAATATTGGTGTACATTTTATTGTAAGTGTTTGATGCTGGAATTTTACATTTTAGCAGTGTAAAATTATATCCGTCTTCAAATTCCAGGCGATATAATATTGCCTAGCCTCGCAAGCCAAATGTCTGATTACCAGCAGATGCCTACTTTGACAGGAAGGGGCCATTTGACTGACATGCAAAGCAACTAATCACAAAATATACTGTTACAAAAATAGACTTGCAATAAAAAAAAAATTAATTAATTAAAAAAAGTATGCCTGCTGGTAATTTAGCACAATATCTCACTCAAATGCTTCACATGGAGTGCTTAAATAACTTTGTGTGAACTTTACAAACTTTTTTAAACAGTCTATCTTGCTCTGAAAGGCAATAGAACCCGTTGCAAAAGAGTGCATATGCATGGACATGCAGACATACGGACATGCGGATAGCCAATGAGAATGCAACCGATAAAATCTTGATTGTGGCCAACCTGGTGCCCGAAATATATCCGACAGTCTGTGTACGTGTAGGCGGAGCATCTGAGGCTGAGATTGAGTTGTCTGAATTTATGTGGAATCAGCCCTCCCTTTTGAGGGGAACAAATCAGTCGCAAATGGCATATTTAAAAAAAATAATAATAAATAAATAAATAAAACAAAGGTGGGAATTCCATTGGGATTCATGAAAAAACTGATAGGCTGTAACAAAAATAGATGGTGCTGTCAAAAGTGAAACCATTAAACTGCAGACATTTAAAACTAATGTTGCATTTAAAAATTTGACACTTG
This sequence comes from Colossoma macropomum, assembly GCF_904425465.1. Lineage (NCBI taxonomy): Eukaryota > Metazoa > Chordata > Actinopteri > Characiformes > Serrasalmidae > Colossoma > Colossoma macropomum. Next base: position 5,556,092 of record NW_023494806.1, on the reverse strand, counting down.
CAGTTTACCCTATGTAGTTAGCCAACAAGCAAGCTGAACATGTTGTATTTAGTTACCCTGGAGAGGAGGACATTACCCTGTGGCAGTGGTTCCCAACGTGGTCCACACTTTCCCTTCATCGCTGTGTGTTGAGTTGGGCTGAAGCAAAAAATGTTTGGACTGTCTGGGGGCTCTGAGGACTGGGTTGGGAATGACTCCCCTATGGGATGAATTTAGCTAGGTGACATGGAGTTGAATAACAACCACTGAAAATAATTTTGAATTCCAAAGTAAACTGCCTAAGTCATTGAAAAGATGTCCGAATTCTTTACCACCGGTTAGCACATCTACTGATTTAATACTAATGAGGTAACTCTCTTTAATTGATGGATTGATGGGCCAACATGTTGGCTTGTTGGGTTTACACTAAAAACGAAATATCTCACTTGTGCATTCTGAGGCTGAAGGGTGTCCCATTTCTCATTTTGGTGTTCAGAAGTGTCTTGTGTCTTTAGTGGGGAATCAGCAGTGGCCTCTTGCCCAAATTCATTGAGATGCAAGCAGGGACTAATCACAGAAAATGGGTTTGTTTTCAGCTGTCTAACCATGAAGATATTCAGTCGTGAGTTTAAATGCAGTTGTTTCCAAATTTAACATGTTATTGAGTTGCATTATACTTGTAATCAGAACTGAGTCAATGTAGATAAGCAAACTAGCTCTGACTGATAGCATAATCTTGATGGGTCCGGCACATGCAGATCCTGCAGGTCATATGGGTCTGTCCCAATTTCAGTCCCCTTTTTTTTTCTTTTGCCTTTGTTTCTTAGGTCCTGTTTGCATTAGAGTTTGCTTAGCCAGCTAAAAGGGCATTAGCACAGCTAATACATACAAACACAGCAGTGCTGCTGGAGTTTTTAAACACTGTGTCCACTCACTGTCCACTCTATTAGACACTCCTACCTTGTCAGTCCACCTTGTAGATGTCAGAGATGATGGCTCATCTGCTGCTGCACAGTTTGTGTTGGTCATCCTCTGGTCCTTCATCTGTGGTCACAGGACGCTGCGCACAGGACGCTGTTGGCTGGATATTTTTGGTTGGTGGGCTATTCTCAGTCCAGCAGTCACACTGAGGTCCAGCAGCACTGCTGTGTCTGATCCACTCGTACCAGCACAACACACACTAACACACCACCACCACGTCAGTGTTACTGCAGTGCTGAGAATGATCCACCACCCAAATAGTACCTGCTCTGTGAGGGTCCATGGGGGTCCTGACCACTGAAGAACAGGGTAAAAGGGGGCTAACAAAGTATGCAGAGAAACAGATGGACTACAGTCTGTAACTGTAGAACTACAAAGTGCACCTATATAGTAAGTGGAGCTGATAAAATGGACAATGAGCACAGAAACAAGGAGGTGGTCATAATGTTATGCCTGATCGGTGTATATACATACATGCATACCCGCAATGTCAGCTGACATGCTTATTTTCTCATTTAAAATTCAGTAGGATGGTGGATTTCTCCTTGGGACTTTTCATCTTAAAGCTTTGTTGATGTTCATTCCAGCAGTGGCTTTTTTTCATTTGACAAGCTCCAAGATGGAAAGTCCAATTTCCAAATCAGCCTCTCCTTGTTGAGTTAATGGTGTGGTGTGGTGTGTTATTTATTTATTTATTTATTTTATTTTATTTATTTTTTTTTTTGGGCCAATTTTCATTTTCCCATAAAGTCAGTCCTCATTAAAGGTTTGATTAAGGCGCAAAAAAATTTGTTTTAGGCCTTGCATGTTGCATTAATCAAGAACCCTTTAATGTTACTAATAATCAAGAAAATTCATTACATTTTGCAAACCTACTAACGAATTAGCTCGCTGAGACTGGCCGACCTGAGGGCATATGCATCAATATTTAAAAAAATAAATAAATAAATAATCTACTCCTTGTCTTTTGTATGATCTGTGGCGACACCAGAACCCAAACCATGAATTAAATTCTCTTTCGTAGGTTTTCTTAATGTTTCTCTCTGAGGTTTAATGCTTCATATAAAGAGCTATTTGAATGTACAGCCTTGGCAGCATAGGTTTTATCCTGTTGTTAGGTTTGCAGTGCACTTTTGTCCATTGTTTATAAATTACAGTATGGAAGTAGCAGCCGTAGCAAGTAGAGGAAATTTTTTAACAAATTGAGTGGAGGGTGGATGTTGTTTTCTGCCAAGCACGTTTGGCAATTCAGTAAAGTTTACTGATGATTTATAGTGTTGGTGTATTACAGATGTGTAAAACACCAGTTCCCAAGAAAAACAAGCTCTTAGTAGCAAAGCAAAGTAAAACGGCGTGTGAATCCATCTCTGAGTGCCTTAAAGCTGAAGTTAGCTTCATGCTTGTTTCGTTCCACCTTAAATGGCACTGAAATGTATCTGCTGCACCATTTAAGGTGGAGTGGAAATTTTGATCAAGGCACTGGTGAATAAGTCAACTTTGCTGGTTCGGGTCGGGTTTGAGTCTCCAATTTTGCAGTACCACTAGACCTGATTGGGTCAGGCTGCAACATCATGGGTTTGGGCTGGTTTTTGGCTTCAGTTTCATGCCCGTGCAGACCTCCTTATGCCATACAGCATCAGAAACCACATAAGCAAGTCTTCTAAGATTAAGAGGCCAGCTCACTGATCACTTCACAGGCTGCATGTGAGGGGTTTTGGGGCTATATGAGGTCCAGTCATTCTGTTTCTGCTTATCCTGCGTCCGCAGTTGTACGCTGGCTTGTTCTGAAGCTACAAGCATTGATAAATGTCCTTACTCCGTCGGGAGGGTTGAGGTTGCTATGGCAACCTGACAGACTGACCAAAATTAGAAACAATGGAGGAAAAATATTCTCTCTTTTTTTCTCTCTCTCTCTCTCTCTCTCTCTCTCAGCCTAAGCTTTCAGGATTATATATATATAAAAAAGAAAAAGACAAGGAGCTGCAGCTGACTAACATTTGTAATAAATTCCTCATGCTTTGACAACATGTAGGGTGGGACTTTTCGAAGGCTTAGCGCTAGCGCTGTGGTCTCTCGCTGTCCCATAAGTTTAGCATTACAGCCTGGCTGGAAAAGGCCCAAAAAAAGAGCAAAAGCAGCGCCGTTGCTCTCCTCTTCGTTCAGCCTGGCCATCTGTCCCGCATATTTGGGCTTAATGACTTTTTAAGTTCATCATCAAAGTTTATTTCCCATAGTTTAACAGAAAAAGTTTAACAGACCGTTAACAGTTGTGGGCTATTGACTTTGGAGGCTCTTTATACTCCATATAGTTACCATACCGGTGTTTCACATTGAACATAACGAAAGCAGTTGGCTGCATTATAACCACAGTGTAGCAGGATGTTTCACCATTCCTGGAGGAACCTGCTGGTTCTGACTGAATCACGTAGTAGCGTTCAGTTCAGAAAGCCAGCTAGTTTTACCCTTGATTTATTGGTTGAATGAGTTATGTGGTCCTACATCGACACTTGGTAAAACTAAAATAACCACCAAGTCAGTAATACAGGCTTTTTATGCAAAGGATGTGTTTTTCACACATCACAATCTAGAAACTTGACCTCCATCCTGGCCACTCTCTCCCTGCTTGCCTTGGTGAGTTTAGCTGATCAGCAAAATAACACATTTTTAAGGTGCTTTTTGCTGTAGGGCTGCTAATAATTACCATTTCTGTGATCAAGTAATCGATTATCCACTATTTAATTAATCAGCTAATTTAATCTAACTGTCACACCATTATTTGATTCCTCTCATTTTCCCACCACCAACATTTTAAGGTCAGTCTGTGCGACAATTTCACTTTTATGGCTTAGTGAAATTAGGATACACATTGCCCCCTACACTTCCTGCAGTGTACTGCAGTCTGCCACATGTATCAATGTCCAAGTGTATCAACACTACAAAGTGCTTTTTCTTCCCTTGCAAATGATGCGTCAACTCTAAAGAGCCAGGATGTTTTACTCTGGTGCTTTGTGACCTGGAAACATTTTTTTGACCACATTAGTGAATCAGTATTTACTCTGTCTGTCTGTCTTGTTAATTTGCATGTGGCCCATGAAATTTCACAGCCTTCCATCAAAACACAGTGACTTGCCCTGGAAAAATGTTTTTAACCAATAATACATATTTACCAATAATATATGTAACAGCAGAATGTTTCACCCACCTATCATTGAGAACATTCGGGCGCCCATCGCTGTATACTGCAGTCATTTCATGAATTTGTAAACTTTTTCTCGTATATCAATGAACATGTGATAACACAGCACTGTTTTAATGCAAAAACCTTTACTTTATAAGTACCTTTTGGTCACCAAGTTACCACCACAAGTCTTTTTTAGCACCAATCCAGTGGTGCCCCTCTCCTCACGCTAGGGCTGAATCTTAAATTGCTCCCTGCTCCCTACATAGTGCACTAAATAGGGATTTAAATACTGGATCCTGCAGCCCAACAGAGCAAAATACAGCTAAGAAACAGTGATTTGGGACTCAGACACATCCACACTGGATAAATGATGCACTGTTTGGCTGTAGAGGCTAGAATTTCTAAACTTTCATAGTCAGCACACTATTTAGGGAGTACAGAGCCGTTTGGGATTCAGCCTGGATTTGACGCGACTTCTGACTCAAACACAAACATTTGAAGTATGTAAAACATTCAAGTGACATTTTTAGACTTTTATACTGCTGTTTTACAGTTAATCATCCTGTAAGTGCTTTAATTCAAGCCTGTGATATTAATGGTGGAGTTGTTTAGGCTGTTGGCTCTTTTAGCCTGTTAGCTAGCTGACCAGCCTAGTTCTAGTTAAGAACATAAGTCATCAGCTCCTCAGTTTAAACAAAAAAATGGTTTCTTACTTCAAAGATTCTGTTAACAGCACAAGGGTTGTTTTAAATTTATTTATTCATTTTTATTGTTCAGTTGAGGTGGTCATAGGTGTGCGTATATCATGCATTTTACAACAGCTTTGAATGCGGCTCAGCCAATCAGATTATCGGATCAGAACTACCCATTTTATAATTGCAGATACGTCACAGTATGGTTGAAAAATGCATTATTATTTTTGATTCAGCTTGACTGACTTCGCTTCTGCCAGAACCTTGAAAGTTGGAGTGCCGCATCATGAGCCATGAATGATTTGTACACGCTTTGCAGATGTGATCTCTATCACCATTTGTAGCAATATCCTGGATCAATATCCTGTATTTTTTTTTATGTGTATCAGTGATTATTTTCCTCTTTTCTTCTGCTGTACTGTACACTGTAAAAATGATTCAATATTTTAACTTAAAGTAACCTGGCTGCCTTAAAATTGAGTTCATTGAACTAATAGTGGGTTAACAGAACAATGTGTTTTTACCGTTCAATGAACTCAATTTTAAGGCAACAAGGTTACTTTCAATTAAAACACTTTCACTATTCATGTAAACAAAGAAATCTAATAATAAAGTAACAAATTATCTCCTCTCTTTATGCTTTATGTTCTCATATTTAAGAACCGTGAAATGTCAACCACCAGGAGGCAGTGTACAGCCTGCATTTTACGTTTTGGTCCGAATTGATCTATTTAGTCCAATGAAGAAAACGGGAAGATGGCTGCAGCCGGCCAAAGGAGACCGCATCCTGGACTAGTTACAACAGATAATACAAAGCTCAGCTATCACACATAAACTCTCAAATAAAGTTACATAACTGTCACTGGGGCAGTGCCCCTCTTGTCACTGGGGTGGGACCCCTAAGGGTACATCTCAGTACCTTTAGTCAGGGAACATAACTGAACCATAACCCACTGAAATTATAACCACACACCCCGTCTCGTCTCCAGGCTTTTATTTTACTGTTCTGTTTTAAAACATTCGGTTATGAAAAGGTACAAATACGGACTTTTCACCTGGAAAAACTTATTTAAGGTTCACAACTGGACCTTAAAACCACTGTTGTATCTTTTGAGGGAACATTTACATTGGTTGTACCAAGATGAATGAGAAATGTACCTGCACAGCACCTTTATTTCTAACAGTGTAGAGAAGATAAAGTAAATTCAAGCCCAGTTTCTGCTGTTCTCATACAGATTTAATGGAATAGAACTTAACATCATTTAGTTAATTCATCGCTTCACAAACTTGCTGTTTTTGGAGCTCAGTGTGATAACGTGACCAGCCTAATAACTGTGTTACCTTAGCTAATGTTATCACAGAGTTTAAAGACTTCAGATTGTCTGTCTACATTTCCCTATGTACATTTCAAAACATCATCATTGGCATTATGTGAACTGTTTCTGCATGCAGGGTAGCACTAAGAGAAATGATCCTTTTTTTTTTTTAAATTAACCTCTTCAACTCCTTGAGACCACCAGTGGTTCCAAAACGCACTTCGTCATATTCTTCATAACTTTCATATTTCATAAGCTACATTCAAAAGGTGGGGGTCGTATGAGAGCTGTAACTGTCTTCTTTCCAGTCAAATAGATGGGTGATGTAATTTTAAACCCTTATAATAAAAGAAGCTGAACTCAATTTTTTTTTTTCTACTGAAAGTCGACCCATTTTTCCACAAATCTGGGCTATAAACTATAAATAGATGGCGTCTCTTCAGTGATCTGCTCTGTAAAAATTATTTTTTATAAAAATACAGTGTCTAAGATTTTTGGCTTTCGGCAGTAAATTGTAAGCATATAGTAATATGTGTGATCATAAAACACGTTCTGTTAATTTGAGGGGAGCTTTTACAAAAATAAATTTATTTCATGCAGTTACTGAATAATTTGCCTTATGACTTGGTCATGTAAATTCAGATGGAAAAAACAAAATATACCCTGGAGAATAAATATTCCGTAGCATTACTTTGTTTTGTGTGCTTCACTGTGGTGATTACTAGCACCCCTTCAGGCCTGGAGGTGAAGCTTTGGTTTGGACATTTTGCACCGGTGATAACTTGTGCTGTACCTTGTTTTTAACAAAAGCAAAAGGAAACTTGGATAATTTGTCACTGTCATCAATTCAGTATCCAGTGTAAGAAACATTAGACGGCACATACGTTATTTGAGAATTTGCATATTGTCAGATGCTATAAATAGCCATCTGAAAAATGACTAATATGTGTTTTTACTGCCACAGGTGTGTGTGTGTGTATGTGTGTGTGCGCGCGCATGTTTCCTGCGAATGCCAGCAGATGAGCGTTAAGTGCTATGCTGTCATGTTTGCCAGCTTCCCTGTCATTCAGGAAAAAAAAACACACAAAAAAAACAAGCCGGTGTACAAATGATCTCAATCACACCAACGAGCTGTCCATCAACACCTGCAGAGGGTGTGGCAGGAAGACAGGAGAGAGAAAAAGAGTGAGAGAGAGAGAGAGAAGGAGGGGTGCATTCCTCCATGCTTGGCTCTCTGCCACTGCATTCTCTCTCTGTTGTGGTTTGTTTAAACACGGAAGTCATAAAAACTCAACATATGATGCTTCTGGAAACAAATGCCAGACGCACTGAAAACTCATTCTGTACCAGCTACAAAGGAACTTACCGGAATTCAGACTTGGTGTTCGTACAGTACTGTGTGAATGTCTGAGACAATGTTAAGCTCTTTGTCTCGGCAGTGAGCCTTTAGTTGCTGTGTTAGCATGTTCTTTTCAAAAGTTCAGTATTTACAGGAGTACAAGACATTTAGTGAATCATGCATGTCGCACTGATTAAATGAAATGAGCATTTTCTTTCCTTTTCTATCCATTTTGTTTTTTCCAGTAATGGATAATATAACCTGCAGTTTTAAGTTTAAGATAATAGAGTTTTAAATGTTTTATAACACCTAAATTTATCTAGACACAATTCAAGCATCTGTAACTGTTTTGAGAGAAGTTTGAAAGATCTGATTGGCTCAGTAATTTTACTTATCTCAGTTATCTCAGTCCCACACACTGTAGAACATTTGAACACAAAGCTGCTGCTACAACTTAAAATATAGCTGGATGCTGTTTATTGGCCTAAATTACATAATATATTGATATTTTGTTGAATTTTGTTGCAATTCTAGGTGTCTCTATGTATGTTTGTATTTGTGTGTGTGTGTGTGTGTGTGTGTGTGTGTCTGTCTGTCTGTCTGTAGGTAGGTCCACTTTACTGCGATTCTATATAAAACCTTTTTGAAAATGGTTCTATGTAGCACCAAAAAGTAGTGTTCTATTGTTGCAATGTCAAGCTTGTAACCATAGAGGAACTCGCTTTTGTGCTTTGTAGGACTAATTTCAGGGGATATATATATATATATATATATATATATATATATATATATATATATATATATATATATATATATATATATATTTATATTTATTTATATATATATATATCTTTATATCTTTTATTTATTTATATATTTTTTTTTTTTTTCAGGAAGGAACACGAATTAGCTAGCAAAGTAGTCCACAGGTGGGATTTAGGGGTTGACAACATTATGTATTTTCATCATCATGTTTAATTACACTGTGAGCATCAGCATCAATTCTAGCATCAGTACTTCTAGAGCAGTAAACAACTGCATGGATCATTAATACAGACTTACACCAGTTATATAGAGCATTTTTGTGCAGTTCATTCAGATGTTAATAAATTGAAACGTGTATAAAAATATGGCATTATTTTGTTTGCTAAATACATTTTTTATGAACTTTCACAGGCAACATAAAATCACTTAACCTATCTGGCGCTGGCACGCCGACAACCAGGTTGGGCCTTTGTCCCTGCAAATAGCACTTTTTTGATAGTTTAGACATTCACAGGTGGTCCTAGTGCCTCCAACTCAAACTGTGCTACAGATATCAGCGCTCTATGCCAAAACTCTCAAAATGCTCAGCTCCTAAATGAGGCAGAGGAATTCCATTATTGTTTCATGTTTTCAAAATAAAAGAAATTGTGCTCAGTTTTATTTATTTATTTATTTTAATATATTTTTCTGCTCTTTTAAGTAGGGAACTACCTTTTTTTTTGTTTGTTTGTTTTTTTTTTGTTTAATAAATGTTTAACTTGTTTGCCGACCTTAATGAAATGCATATTGTGCGTAGTGAAAATTCCTTCATGTTTTGGAATGTTATTTTTTCCGATGTCGTCCAGCGTTAATGAAATTTGTATTTCTTGGACTTGGTCTGTTGTTTGATATCATAGATGTACGAACAGCAGATCAGCACATCCATTCTGGCGTTTTTGCTTTGCTCTCAAATGAGATAAATATTGTCTTCCTATTGATGTCCATAGAAAAATGACTCTTCTAGGACTGTTGAAGACTCTAACCCCACTGATTCTTGTCTGTGTGGAAACTCCTGTGAGTCTTTGACCTTCTTGAACTCTTGAAATATGCCCGTTTATGTGTATGTTTGTGAGTGTATCTTTTACTCCTCTTAAGAAGTCGGTGTAGGTGTGTGCGCTGTGAGTGTATGTGTATGTGTATAATAAACTTTTGTTTCTGCGCTGCTCAGCTTTGGGATGGCTTGTAAACCCCGGAAACCTGTGACATGTATGATTTAGGGCTGTTTGGACTGAAACTGCAGAAGTTCCTATTTTGCAATCAATCAAATTAAAGTGAAAGCTGCTATTTTTCTAACCTGCCCTGCTTCGGAGAGGTATGAAGCATACCTATAAACACACTACCTCATCGAGCAGAGACAACACATACGTACACTACCATATATCTCCTCTTAAAGAGGGCTAAAGGCAGTAATCCTTGATAAACATCTTAGACAAATTCGGCTGTCTTTGGCTTAGGCACAGGTCCGTAACTCATGTGGATGGGTTATAAATGTGGGCGTCTGTTGGTAGCTACGTGTTTCTGGGATCATCTGAGGAGCTCTGAGTCACTCCAGGTCAGTAGTGCCAGGAGCATTTCTCTTTGGTATTTGTCGATATTTATTACATTTGGTCAGTGTAATGAGAAGAACTCGCATCTCTCTGAAGTGGCAACTTTTCAGGAGAGGAGTAAATCTTTTAAATCTGTAGCAACTTAGAATTAAAAACCCTTTTGTTGGCCCAGTCTTTTTGAAATGTTTGGCAGTGTAAGGGGCAGCTGGTGTTTTTCCAAATGATTTAAAATTCAAATTCACAAAACAAGGTTTCAGTGCACTTATCCAACTGGGTGCTTTGCAAAGGTTTGTACGCTCTGGTCAAATGACACGTTCTGTTGATTTGTTAAGTGTAAATAAGTGAACACATCCTCTGCAGAGACACACTTCTGCACATTTTAATGGACAATTACTGTTTATTTACTCAATTTAGTGTATTTGGGGGAAAAATATGTAAAATGTGGCTCGTGCAAAAGTTAAGATGTAATATTTTTTCATGCAAAACAACCAAATTGTGCACTTGAATTTGCAGAAAAAAACACCAAGTTGAAGTTTTTGCCCTGTAGACTTTTCCAGCCAATAAAATTAAATGACACTTTTAATTTTAGTGCAAATTTTCTGTTTATTTGCTGAGATTGACATATCAAAAACATACATTACAAACTTTTCTAGGCTGCATTTTGTTTTATTTTAATGGTAAATTCAGTAAATAAACTAATTATCCATTAAACTGTGCAAACATGTATTTATTTATTTATTTTTTTTTGCACAATGTAACTTATCAGAGGCACTCAAACTTTTGTATACGACTTGAAGAATCCAAACCCCAACTTGACCAGGGGACCCAGCCTGATGTCTGGAGAAGTGAAGTTTATTCGTTGGACGCAGAGGTACTGGACACCTAGCCAACCCATAAGACAATGGACTGACACAGTTTTATAGCTGGACTGATGCCAAGATTAGACCCAGCTTATATATGACAAATGACAGGTGTGACAAACATGACCATGTAGTGGGATAGAAGTACAACTTCAGCGCATGCACACACAATACTGCATATAATAATGTATAACACAGCACTAAACACATTACACAACAATAAATTCCTTCAGACTGTTTGTATCAAGATCTGTGAAATATTGGTCGGCGTCAGCCCGCAATTCCCATATCAACGCATCCCTAATGGAAAGTGCAGCTTTGAATAAGCAAACAATATAAAGTTTATCACTATCTTGTTAAAAACTTTTTAATTTTATTCCATCAATGTTGTCATTCACAATTTCAGAATGCCACCTGCTGTTTACAAAATGTAAACACAAAAACATGACAAATGAGGCAATAGAAATGATCCACAATTACCAGAAATATAACTACATTAACATGCCAATGTTTTCCCTACACCTGAATTTCTGTAGCCAAATATTGTATCTACATTCTGAAGGTCATTAGACTGACAATGTTGTGCTGTGCAGAGTGTATTAAAACTACATACAGTATATAGTAAAATGTATAATGTAATTATCCTACATTTTGGTAGATAGACTGGGTGGCACTTTCTGAACGAAAGTTGAGATGTTTCACAGCAGGAAAATATAACAAGGTGTGAATTCCTTCCCATTCTATAAAGCTGTGGGATCATGTCAAAGGTTTTGCACCAAGCTTTTAATAAGGAAGAGCTTTGGCTTTCCTTTTGCCCTGAGCAGAGCAGCGAGTGCTGCGGGTAATGAATACACGTACACACATGCAGAAGAAAACTGAAATTCTGCAGAACTTCATCTTTAATGAACTTTTGAGTCCATCTGGATTCCATCACAGCCGCTCACTACAGCTGCTTCTGTGTGTGTGTAGCATCAGACAGCCTCTTACTGTGATGTATCAGTGTCCTCAGTGCCCTGTGCCCCAGACTAGATCCATCCTGTGAGGAAGCAAGTGTGTGTTGGGGTGTGTGTGTCTTGTCCATCTGGACGTGGTAAGGGCTATTCCTTCTTCTTGAGCAATAATTTCTCAAATTGTAAGTTTTGATTTATTTATTAACCAAAATCGAGTGTTTTACACTTTTTTATAAGATGAAGATGCTGTCAAAAGCAGGCACACTGATATCGGGGTTTGTGAGAACAAAGTTCCTTTCTCATCAGAAAGGTCACATTTTTCACATGTAATGGACCTATAGACCACACGTTATCACAAGTAAATGCACGTAGCATCATGTGAATATCTTGTGATGTCATGCCCTGAAACAGCATATGACCATTTGTTTTTCCACCTATAATCATGGTTTTTCTCCACATGATCAGATCTTCAAGTGAGTTGTTTGATTATTTCTGTATCTGCTGATCTTTTGGGATTTTCCCACACAACAATCTCTAAAGTTAACCCAGAATGGTGCAATAAAGCAACATTCAGTGAGCAGCAATTCTGCAGATGCCTTGTTGAGAGAGATCAAAGGAGAATGGCCAGACTGATTAAAGCTGGCAAAGGCTATGAGAACTCAGATAATCGCTCTGGCTAGTTGTGGTGAGCAGAAAAGCATCTCAATGTGCAACGCTTTTGGCACCAACAGCATGAATCCATGGACCCAACCTGTCTTGGGTCAACAGTTCAGGCTGGTGGAGGTGGTGTAATGGTGGTGATGTTTTCTTGGCACACTTTGGGCCTGTTAATACCAATTATCGCTTCAATGCCATAGCCTTTTTAAGTATTATTGCTGACCATGTCCATCCCTTCATGGTCACAATTTACCATCTTCTAATGGCTGCTTCCATCATGATCATGTGCCATGTTACAAAGCAAAAGTCATCTCAAAGTGGTTTCATGAACATGACAATGAGTTCATTGTTCTTCAGAGGCCTTTAAAGTCACCAGATCTGAATCGAACAGAACGGGATGTGGTAGAACTGAAGGTTCATAGCATGAAAGTGCAGCTGAAAAATCTGCAGGAGTTGCATTTTATGTGCTTGTATATACATATAAACACACACACAATGCCTTAGCAACACCTTAACAACCACCTGGGATTCCACAGCAAAGGCCTAGCAACACCTTGACACTTGGTAACCACCTGAGATGACAAGGCAACGGCCTAGCAGCATCTTAGCAAGTGCCTGAGAACACAGCAAGACCTTAGCAACCAACTAGGATACCATTCCAATGAGTAAGCAACACCTTAGCGACCACCTGGGATGACCCAGGGATGACTCAGCAATGGCCTAGCAACACCTTAGCGACTGCCTGGGATTCCACAGCAAGACCTTAACAACCGACTGGGGTACCATTCCAATGAGTAAGCAACACCTTAGCAACCACCTGGGATGACACAGCCTAGCAACACCTTAGCGACCAAATGGGATTCCACAGCAAGACCTTAGCAACCATCTGGGATACCATTCCAATGCCTAAGCAACACCTTAGCTACAACCTGGGATAACACAACAAGACCTTAGCGACCAACTGGGATACGATTCCAATGACTAAGCAACCTCTTAGCTACCACCTAGGATAACACAGCAAGACCTTAACCACCAACTAGGATACCATTCCAATGAGTAAGCAACACCTTAGCAACCACCTGGGATTCCACAGCAAGACCTTAACAACCGACTGGGATACCATTCCAGTGAGTAAGCAACACCTTAGCAACCACCTGGGATGACACAGCCTAGCAACACCTTAGCGACCAAATGGGATTCCACAGTAAGACCTTAGCAACCAGCTGGGATACCATTCCAATGAGTAAGCAACATCTTAGTGACCACCTGGGATAACACAGCAAGACCTTAGCAACCTACTGGGATACCATTCCAATGACTAAGCAACATCTTAGCTACCACCTAGAAAAACACAGCAAGACCTTAGCAACCAACTAGGATACCATTCTAGTGACTAAGCAACATCTTAGCTATCACCTAGAATAACACAGCAAGACCTTAGTGACCTACTGGGATACATTCTAATGGCTAAGCAACACCTTAGTGACCACCTGGGATAACACAGTAAGATCTTAGCAACCGACTGGGATAACATAGCAATGACTAAGCAACACCTTAGCTTCCACCTAGGATCCCATGACAATGCCCCAGCAGCACCTTGTAGAATACCATAGCAATGCCCTAGCAAAACCTTAGCAACCACCTAGGATTCCTTAGCGACGGCCTAAAAAAGCACCTCGGCAACCTCTTTTGATTGTCTAGCAAAGGTCTTGCAAAATCTTAACCACCACCTGGGATAACATGGCAACCAACTGGGATTTCATAGCAAAGGCTTTGTCAAGTCAACTTGAGACCTCCAAGTGAACAAACTTCATTTGTTATTTTGCACAAAAATATATAAAAATGCTGACTAAGGTGGGAAAAATTTGGGGTAAAAACAAATGTAACTGATATTATGGAGGACCAAAAAAAAAATTCCATATCAGCGTGTCCACTTGGCACCGATCTGAACAAACGACCCACATGTACGTGTGTGTGTGTGTGTGTGTGTGTGCGTGTGTGTGTGTGTGTGTGTGTGTGTGTGTGTTGTGTAAGGTGGTATGACGCTCCGATGCCAGTACTTCGTGTTTACTTTTCACTCAGCATATTAAATATGTCTCATCTTCACACCGCCCTCATGCTGGTATCAGCTGTATGTGTCACACTCGCTCCAAGATCAGGTTTCTCAGGTCGGCGTTTCTCACCCTTCCTCTTTTGAGCACATCCATGTTTATCTTTCTGTCTGGTGCTGATAAATATCTCATAATTACTATCATAACAACTTGCAGTAAATAGAAAGACGTGCAAAGTACGGAAGATTGCGTGATCGTTTACCATTAAAAAAGTTAGTTAGTTTAGGGAAAAATGCATGCTGTTTATGTACACAGCGAAACTGATCAGCAAAGACATGTTTGGTGTTTGAAATTTGCTCTTAGTTTCCAGAACCATGTTGGCGGCTGTAAGCTAATGCTCACAAATTAGCATTGTACAAACTGCTTGCCTAAACTGCACACTTCCCTCAACCCACGTGGAGTTTAGTAATCTCTACAGACTT